>NC_066580.1:382407740-382734403 GCF_024323335.1 Lathyrus oleraceus | reverse complement strand
TATATATATATATATATATATATATATATATATATATATATATATATATATATATATATATATATATATATATATATATATATGTGTGTGTGTGTGTGTGTGTGTGTGATTTATACAATAATTTATACTAGTTTCACTTACCAACCTAAGGGTGCGTCTAGTCCCTCTATTTTCTTATAAGATTTCCCCAATGTTTAGATTCTCGTACACGTCTTCACTCAGGCCTCTTTACAACCTTCTAACACATACACAAATATCAAACCCTATGGTGGACTCTTAGTCTCTCCGACTCAAGGGACATTTTCAACAATCAACAAACATTATGATGATCCTCGCAAAAACTAAAAAATGCACCATTTTTTATTTACAAACACCTTTTTCACCGACACACTATGATAAAAAAAGTACATATATTCGAACATTTTGAGAAATAAAGATTATTGAAGGTTGTATGATAGTCAGATAAAAAACATAATTGTTTATCCTTATTAATATTACACTTCAAATATATCTTACTTAATTGCTCAGAAACTGATTTGATTTTGAAACTTTTTCTGGTTTATGAAAGTATACTAAGTTTTAAGCCATTTTGAAAAGTGAAGAACACTTTAAAAATGATATTTGATTCTTATAAATGTGATTTTTTTAAGTTGATAATTCATTTTCAGGTGTATAATGCTTTATATACACCTCTAAAAACCTCTATGAATTATGTATATCTTTAAAAAGGTTCCATAATATTTATCCATTCAAAACAATGATTCTATTTGATGAAAAAACATATTGCTTCGGATTGTAATCGATTACAATAAACATATAATTACAATATTCCAATATTCGAAAAATTTGAATTCAACGTGTAATCATTTAGAACATACATGTAATCAATTACATCTTTCTTGTAATTGATGTCAACATTCATATAATTAATTGCAACATTCTTGTAATTGATGACAACATTCACTTCCAGCAAAAAATACAACATTTTAAGACACATCTTCAATGATTTTTTTGTGCAAAATGATTTAAGAATTTGTAGATAAAGTTTATGAAATGTTTCTAATCTTTTAAGTTATACTACTAAAAATAACACATGTTATGTCAGACGCGAAAGGGATTTTACCTCGGTTACAATGTTAAGGTAACGAAAGGTGACATGAAAAGTGAGAACTTTATCCCTCGGTTTAATAATAACCGAGAGGTTAGTTTAAATGGTCATGGGTTCAAATCCCAGAAACATATATCTCTCGGTTTTATAACAAAACCGAGGGTTCACATAGAATATTAATAAATTAATTTGTTTACAAACTATATTGTTTACACAGAATATTACATTGTTTAGGCATAAGGCTAATTTGTAGTAGCTACCATTGCTATAACTTGAGAATTTTGAGAAGCCTCTTATCTTGATCTTGTTTAGTGCCAGAACTGCTTGCACTATTGGTCTGAGAGTTTTTTAGGTTTTAAGGTATAAAGGATTCATCATACCTATGCCAACAATCAGCTACAAAATGACCATATTTCCCACACAGCTAATAGGTAGGGCGATTTCCAATTATACCAGTGGTAGAACGACTTCTACCACGACCTCTGCCCCGAGTGAAGCGATTTCCCCTACCACGATTGCTAGAAAATGTTACTCTCGAGTTGTTGGTTTATTGACTTGTATGAGCTATATTAGCAACACCAGTGGACACGGCTAACTCTTTGTGAAATTTGTCCAATTGAGTTTCTTGGACGTAAAGAATAGCTTCCACATCACATAGTGAAGGTGATTCCGTACTCTCATACATCTGCATCACAAAGGGATTGTACTCTTCCGGAAGTCCATAGAGGATAGAATCGATTTAATCTTGTTCATAAATCTAATCCCCAACAACTAGGATAGAATTAGCGATAACTTTGATACGTAAAACAAATTCAGGAATCAATCTGTTCCCTTTCTTTGTAGATTTCAATTCAACACGAAGCTGACGAACCCTAGCTTTCATTTGAGCATTGAAATATTGATTAATTTTATCCCAAACCTCATACGCATGTTTACATAAAAGTGCTCTAGGTAACACAGATTCAAAGATCGTAGATGACAACCAGATAAACAGAGCTTGATCTTGGACCAACCATGCTTCATATTCGTCAGAAATCATACCTGAAACTCGATCTTGAACGGAATTGAATTTATGAGGAATTTGTGGATTCACCACCACTTTGCGCATCTTTTGTGTCAAGATTACACCTTTCACTTCCTGATTCCATAGAAGATAGTTATTGTCTTGCAGATTGATAGAAAGCTTTGGTCTGAAGGTGTTGTTGGAATTGGAGCTGGCAAATACCTTTGAAAACGTAGTACGATGTAGTTCGGGGACGAATCAAGTGGAAGCTGGTGGGCATGTAACACCTGAGGCCGAAGAGGGCGGAGAGTGGTTACATGTAACACCCGAGGGCAAAGGAGTGGTTGTCGATGTACAAGGCATAACAATGAGACACTCCTAGCAGCTTCTAGGGAAAAACCGAATTCACATCGAAATGAGAGGGATCTTAAGGTTGTACAGGTATGAGACTGCATAGTTGAAGAAGACTTATAAGGATTAATTGGTACTACATATACCAACAAGATGCATCTTCTTTTTGGTATCCTAACAAATAAGAACTGCATAGTTAAACGTGTTTAACTTCAAGTAGTATTTGGATGGGTGATTTTCTAGGAAGTTTCTTAGAAAGCGTGTGAGTGAGGACAAAATATGCTGAAAAGACTCGTGTTAGTTTGTGGGGTTAGTCGGTAATCCTAAAAATAGTTTGGGGCATTACATAACACACTATCATGTAACTCACCAACTACACAAATCATTTATTTTATAAACATACGCGCTCAGCTGACAACACATACTTTTATAACTAAACATGCTGACATTTTATTGACAACGCACACCTATGTTTACACTACAAAGAAGATGACATATAACACATAATGTGATTATACCCATACACACGACAATTGAATATAGTATACAACAAATATTACTTCTATAACTACATAGTCATGCTTATAATATGATATTATTTCATAGTAAAGTATCAAGCTCGCATTCAGTACAAACACACAGGTTATAAGAAATGGATGTACACATAAGTATCACATATATGGATATAAGTTCCACGCACACGATCACAATTAAATACAACAAATATTACCTAATTCATTATTACACTTATCACAACTATCACATTACACAATATCATAATGAACATCAACCAAACAATCAACAGGTAGTATCATCAACCTCAATGATTAGAGTTAAAACACATAAATCTTGATTAGAGTTAAAACACATAAATCTTAAGTTTCTCAAAGGATAAACTATCTAGGAACTCACTTGATAGACAAATATGATGGAAAAATATAGATGATTTGGTGGTGACGATGATGATGATTTTCCATGGTCTTCTTCTTCTTACCTGAGTTCTCTCTTCTTCTTCTTCTCTCTTTTCTTTCTCTTCTCTTTTTCTTTACTGATATGTAGAAAATGATAAGGGAATAAATTTGTGATGGAGGGTGGTAGAGAAAAGAGAGAGATAAATGAGTGGTTGAGAAACAAAGTTAATAAAGAAATATCTCTAATGATATTTCTTAAGAGTATTTCTTACTATTATAGCAATTGATCGATTATTAAGGTTACCAAAATATCATCTCTTGAACTTATTAATAAAAGTCAATTGAATTGAGTATGAATTAAACTCATCTGAGTTTACTAACTACTCTATTTATCTCAATTGATAAGTAATATAGCACATAGGAACTTAATTTGTCTCAACTGACAACAAATATAGCACATAGTAGCTCAATTTGTCTCAACTGACAATAGTTAGAGCAATTTAGAGAATATGAGATATTACAGTTACTTTATAATTGAACAACACAAATTCGTTACTTAATTTTTATATCAAATTGGACCAAAATTTTCCACTTGGTTACTAAATCAACTGAGGTAATATGTCATAAATAAAAAATAAAAATAAAATAGAATGAGTTAAAATACAGTTGTTGGAATTCGAAAGAGAGTTGAGCAATACTTTTCTCCTCGGTTTCTATCTCAACCAAGATAATAAGTCATAAAAAAATATTTAAAAAATGTGATAAAATTTAACGGATGAGATTCGAAGACGTGTCCTCCGAATACCTTTTCCCTTGGTTGCTACCCCAACTGAGGTAATAGGTCACAAACAAAAATATATAAAAAAAATAATAATAAAGTTGTTAAAAATCAGTTGTTGGTATTCGAATACGTGTCCCTTGAATATTTTTACCTTCGATTGTCAGCTCAATCAAGAGAATAGATAGTGTTTATAAAAAAATATGGTGCGTATATGATATACACCTCGATTATTTGTTGACATAGGTGAAAGTTTTTGCGTAAAATATATTATTTATAATAGTGAATTTTAGACCGAATTCATTAAATATTTTCTAAGTTGGACTCAAATACAATGACCTAAGATCACTTCCTTATAAAAATCCAACCTTACCCTTTAAAAAATGACACAAATATTAATTCTTCCATTAGAGAAATCATTCTCACATAATTTCCATTAAAATATTCATCTAAATGCAAAGTTACACGTCATAACCCAACACTAACATTTAGGGTGGGCAAGTACACCAAAAACTTCCATGATATAAATGAAAACTTTATACCACTCTACGAATTTTATTTATCACATTCTAATGGTCCCATCTCAGGGTTTTTTACCCAAATAACCCACTTTTTCAAGAAAATTCCCAAAATACCCCAAGTTTCAAAAAAATTCCCAAAATACCCCACTTTTAGGAGGAGTCGCCAATTGAATTGGAGACTCCTCTTAAAACTTGAATGGAGGCGCCAATTGGATTGGCTAGGGCAGGTGCCCTAGCCAATCCAATTGGCGCCTATGTGTAGGTTTTAAGAGGAGTCGCCAATTCAATTGGAGACTCCTCCTAAAATGCATTTTTTTGTGTGTTTTATGGTATAAGTGAAAGATAAATTTGATATAATACGACTTGATATTAATAAAGTTTGGAGTTTACACAAAGAAACCTAATGGTGATGACCGGGATCACCTAACCGACCTCCGGTCCCACATCCTCTAGCTACCCTAACCCTTGGCCCTAACCCATGTTGACGATTCTGCACTGGTGTTTGATCATCTGAGGGGCCAGGAGCGTCACTACCAACTACAGGAGAAGGTCCGTTGAGGTATTTAGACAAGTCAGCATAGTCTTCAGTATGCATTGATGGTGTACTGCTGTAGCTGAGCTCATGACCCATGCCAGAGAAGTTGGGATGTGGTTGACTCATGGATGGGCGACTGGGACGGTTGAAGGGAGACATGGGAGTGAATGATGCGTCTAGGAAAGGTTGGAAAGGTTGTTGGGGTGTTTGGTAGAGATAGGGTTGTTGGATGTTTTGGTTTTGTGATGTTTGGGCTTCTTGGCTACGGTAGGAGGAGGGGCGGTTGGTGTTTTGGCTAAGGCGACTTTGGTAGGGTGGTGGGGTTGGTGCGAAGCGATGTTGGGTCTCAGGTTGATGGTCAATTTGTTGGTGGTGGTATGGGGTATGCTCTTGGTATTGGGGTTGGGTGAATGGCATGTTTTGGTTGTATGTTTGTGTGTTTGTGGAACAGAAAGTTTGACGGATAGAGGGTTGTGAGTAACCGGGCTGAGAATGTTGTTGGGGGTTAGATGTTGATCCTTCTTGTGTGTAACTTGCCTGGCGTGGGTCGTATAGGTACATATCTTCGGCGATGAATTGAAAACCAACCGATTTGTACCAAGCCATATAAGTACGACTTGGTTTTACCTCATTTGGCATGACTGCGTCAGTTAAGACATGGTCATGATGGTGCTTCCATTTACGACACTCCGATCTTGCAAAGTTTTTCCATGGATTGAAGTTCCATTGGTCGTTCACTTTACGCAGATGCCATTCTCCTAGGCTAGCTGGGGGATCTAGGATATTCTGGACCATACCGAACTGCAGCTTCACACGATCGGTGTTGTGCATCTCCATAGTTATGAACTGTATTATCGGTGTGCATGTTGTCCATACGGCTGCGTCTTCAACGTTGACCTCATGGTCATGATCCAAATTAAGGTATGGACGCCAAATGAACTGAAATGTTAAAGAAGATAGGATTACAATGAATGTAGAAAAAGTTAACAAAATATAACGAAATAATTAAGTTATTTTGCTTACGTCTGTCGGTCGAAGGTGATCTAACAGGTTGCGATACTGAGTAATACAGTGTCTTGGACATCTGTTGTAACTCATACCACGTACCGACCATCTACACCAAAAAGTTAAAAAAAATTAGTTTGAGGTAATAAACTTTAAAGAAGTAAGTAAAGATATAGCAATTTAAACAACTTACTTTTGTGCATATGGAAAAGTGAAAGGGTTGTTATTGACCGGTGCTAGAGACGGTAGTCTTGACCAACCCCATGCTTGTAGCAAAACAGCACATCCAGAAAATGTAGATGTGTCTTTGTGGGAGTTTTTGCACAACGAGCTATAGAGATAGGCTAGACAAGCAGATCCCCAACTGTAACTTCCTATTCTATCTACATGTCTAAGTAGAGGTAAGTACATAATATGCATGCTAGAACCACTACCTTCGGGAAATAAAAAGGATCCTATTAATAACATAATGTAACACCTAGTTTTTATTATTCGAGCATCTTCGGTAGAATGCTCATCTAAGTATAAACTATTATAATATGACTTTAGGCGTGAGAGTAATATACCTTGACCTCTAGCATTATCATCTAACAAATCAGTGTCTAAGAGCTCCATGCAAATTGAATTTGCATAGTTGGTCTTACCGTGAACAGCCTTGCCTTTAATGGGTAGTCCTAAAAGCATGTAGACGTCTTCTAACGTCACGGTACACTCACCGGTTGGGAACCAAAATGTGTGTGTCTCTGGTCTCCATCTTTCGCATAAGGCTAGAATGAATTTGTTATCTATAGACCAAGACATAATCTTGCTAATATGATCAAAACCGGCGAGTTCAACATAAGGTTGAATCATCGGGTCCATATGGACATATTCGTGGACCCGAGTTCGAAACCTTGATACATCCTATAAAATAAAGAATAAAACACTTGACTAAGTTGGTATGTCAAAATAAAATGGGGTTGGTGAAGATGAAAGATAAAAAGTTAACAAAAGAAAAAACTTACATATGTTGCGATGTTTGCAACCGTTCCTCTATGTGCTTCGCCCATTGTGAGTAAAGACATTTTGTTGGGGGGTTGGTGTAGATGAAACTAGAAGATGTTGTTGAAGATGAAATTGTAAAAGAAGTATTGTAGAGGAAGTAGTGAGAGTGATGGTTTGGAAGAAGTGTTGATGGAATGGATGTATTTATAGGCAAATGGATAGGAGCATGAAAAGTTGTGCTTGCATGGTGTCTCCACATGAATTGGCGACCATGTACAACCTTTAAGAGGGGTCGCCATTCAAATTGGCGCCTCCATAGGGACATGCATGCAAGACCTAGGTCTGAATGCTTGGTTTCGAGGTCTGAATGCATGGTGTCTCCAATTGAATTGGCGACCATGTACAAGGAATAAGTGGAGGCGCCAATCCATTTGGAGTGTGTGTCTGCATGTCTGACATGTGGCTGTCTTGTCTCCTGCGTGCTGAACAAGTCACTTCTTGATGGCTTGCATGGTTGACACATCATCTAAGAGTATCTTACATGTCCGACACGTGGCTGTCTTGTCTCCTGCATGCTGAACAAGTCACTTCTTGATAGCTTGTGTGGTTGACACATCATCTCAGAGTATCTTGCATGTCTGACACATCATCTCAGACTAGCATGCATGTCCGACACGTCATCTCAGACTATCTTGCATGTCCGACACGTCACTCCGAACTAGCTAGCATGTGAGACACTTCACTCATTTATTTAAGTGTCTTACTATCAACATCCAAGACACTTCACTCACATTCATCTGCAGTAAGAAAATAGTTTTCATCTGCACAATGTCATCTTCATCATTATACAGTGTCAACGTTCACTGCAACGGTGAAACATTCGAGTCTGAGCTACATGGTTTTTGTTTTCGAAACACTGATACCATTAGAATCACGATCAAGAGAAATGCAACCTTCTTGCATTTGAAAAAAAGAATACAATCCTTTACAGGATCAGGTATTGTGTCAAAGATCACATATCAAAATCCAATATTTTTTGAGAATGGTCAATGCAAGTATTTCCCCCTTAAAGTACGAGACGATGAAGATGTTGAATACATGTTTGTTAGTCATGAACATTCAGGCTGCAATTGTATCGAGTTGTACATTACTCTTCAACCATGTATACCATCTCAACAGTCTCAACTAACCGATCAGGATGAAGCTGGTGAAGATGATCCACAATGGTCAGATGAACTCAACCCAGAAGCAGAAGCAAAAGTGAACATTGTTGATGAAGAAGAAGAGGAGACCGAGATACAGGTTGATCACATGCTGAACAACGATGATGAAGATGATGATCAACCACCACCAATACCTCCTAGTCATGTCTACAATCCGCCTTAACATATGACAAATATGGATCTTCACGATGATGAAACATCCAACAGTGTTTTCTATAATCCGTATCCGAGATCAGAAGGCGAATTAAAGGTGGGAGACATGTTTCGTACCAAAGAAGAATGTGTTCTGGCAATCAAAAAATTCCACATGAACAACTTTGCTGACTTTACAGTGAAACGCACTGATTCTAGAAGGTATGTTATCGAATGTCGTAACATGCTTTTTAAGTTTCGTTTGGCTGCGTCTTACAAGAAGAAAAACGACTCTTGGGAGATCGCTTCAATAGACCCACCGCACAGTTGCATTGCAACTAACGTTGAACAAGATCACCGTAAACTAAGCGCAACTTTGATATGTCAAGACATTCTGCCGTTGGTTAATAAAGACCCATCAGTGAAGGTGAGTATAATTATATCCCATATCAGAACAACATATAATTATACTCCATCTTACAAGAAAGCCTGGATTGCAAGGACAAAGGTTGTTGAACAGGTTTTCGGCAACTGGGAGGATTCATTCAAGGAATTGCCACGATTTTTATGGGCACTAAAAACATATATCCCAGGAACTGTGGCAATTATGGAGACAGTGCCAGCAATGATGCCAGATGGAACCTGTGCTATAGGTAATAGAATATTTCACCGTCTCTTTTGGGCATTTGACCCGTGCATCAAAGGTTTCGCATTCTGCAAACCTATTATTCAAATTGATGGCACTTGGTTATACGGAAAATACAAGGGTACTTTGCTCATGGAGGTTGCACAAGACGACAACAACAATGTCTTTCCTATTGCCTTTGCTCTTGTTGAAGGTGAAACGGATGGTGGACGAGGTTTCTTTCTTCGACATCTCAGAACGCATGTGGCTCCACAAGCCAATCTCTGTTTGATTTTTGATAGACATGTTGCCATTGAGAGTGCCTACAACAACCATGACAACGGATGGCATGATCCTCCTTCTACACATGTCTACTGTATCAGACACATTGCACAAAACTTCATGTGTGCTATAAAAGATAAGAATCTTCGCAAGAAGGTGGTGAATGTTGGGTATGCTTTAACTCAACCGTCATTTCAATATTATCGTGATGAAATTAGACTGTCTAATGAAGACGCGGGGAGATGGATAAATGACATGCCAGTAGAGAAGTGGACAAGGGCATTTGACAGAGGTTGTCGATGGGGCCACATGACAACAAACATTGTGGAATGCATGGACGGGGTTTTCAAAGGAATTCGAAATCTGTCGATAACCGCCTTGGTAAGATCAACCTATTATAGGTTGGCTTCTATGTTCGCAACCAGAGGTGAAAGTGTAAAGACAAAGAGTCAGACAACATACGATCGCAAGTTTCGATGATGACAAAAGACCATCATGCACGTCTACAAACAAATGAAACGCATTTCCCACCATATCCTTTTCTACGTTTGTCTAAACCTATTATAATGATCAAAAACATATGTGGACAAAGTGTGATCATGACGAAATGCATGAAAATCACAAAACACAGTTTTATGCAGATTTGAAGGCCTTGAGTCGACCATAGGGGTCAGCTCAAAGCTCACGGGTCAGCGCAAAGCTCAGCAGAACTGAGATTGGTCAGCGCATGCCTCTTTGCGTCGACCATAAGGGTCGGCGCATAACTCACGGGTTAGCGCAAAAATTCCTTGAGTCGACCAGAAGTCAGCGCATGGCTCAATGAAGTTATCCTGGGTCAGCGCATGGAACCATGGGTCGACCATAGGGGTCGGCGCATCACTCACGGCTCAGCGCACGCCGACCTATGGTCGACCGCTCGTGCGTAAACTCAGTTTTCTGAGTTATTTCCACTGTTTGAAAGTCTGTTATTTTTGGTTTGTGTGTCAGTTACTATATATACAAGTCAAAACACTTTTGTTAACCAACATTTGCTAATTTGAGTTCAAGTGTTCAAGGAAACAAGAAAGAGTGAAAAAGGTGTCCAAGACTCATCATCTTCATCTTCAACATTTCACAACTCATCATCTGCAAACAATTACTTTTGATGTGGTTCGTGATCGATTAAAGGTGATAAGGTTCGAAGCTGTGATCGAAGAATTCAGTTCGAGTTGAAGCTTGTGGCAGGTTCTTTCTTGAATAAAACCATTAGGGTTTTGTCCTCCAATACGGGTTTGTGTTTGGGGGTTTTTGGACGAATCGCTTCATCAATATTCAGCCGAGCGAAGGTGATTGAGAAGAGGAAGTCTTCATCAGTCTAGTAGCGGATTCGGTGGCATTGAAGTGAAGGATTCGGGTTCGACTCGTTGTGTTTCAGATCAGCCGGGCCGAGGGTTTGAAGAACGGAAGATTCTTCAACAAAGGGGCTGGAATCGGAGGTCTAGCAACAACGATCGAAGGTCTTGATTCATCTTGAATCAACGAGCAAGGATAGGAAGCATCACTCAACACATTGGAAATTCTGTTGTTTATGTGCTTTGCAATCCTTGTATAAACGATTAAATTTCACAGGTGATATCTAATTAATCATCTCAATTCTAATTTTAGAATTGAGGGCAAACGTACCCCGAAGCGAGGAAGGCGGGGGAACTGCCTCATCAAATCTCTGTCTTCTTTAATTTTCTGCATAAGTGTTTTTCAGCTTAAAAATTAAGTGATTTTAGTTTAAGCAATTTTACCAAACGTTGATATAAGTTGAGTAAGAGATTAAAACTGTTGTTTGAATACAAAGTACAATAGTATATTGTACTAGATAAATTTGAATTACTTACTCAACTCAAATATCTCTTGGAGTGTATGCACACCAAGTGTTTGTGAATTTGCATAAGCCAAAGTTGTCTTAAGTTTACATTCAGTTTAATTTGGTATTTTTGGATCATTGGAACTAGGCTTGCTAGTTAGTGAAATATATCAATTGAGTGTGCAAATAGTGTAGTGATTTGTATTTCATCTTATCTCTACTCCATTAGCTTAACGCATATCCGGTTTTCCAATAACGGTTTGTTTTAGACTAAAATTTTCCTTGGCTGCTTCCGCACTTAAAACAATTTTTAAAACCAATTTTCTTTTAAATTGGTAGCGCCGACTCAAGTTTTTAATTGGGATCTATTCAACCCCCCCCCCCCTTCTAGATCCGTGCCATAGTCTAACAAGTGGTATCAGGAGCTCCGGTTCACTCCGTACTTCAAAATACAAATTTGATAGAAAATGGCTAACGAACCTAAAGGGGCTTACAATAGAGCTCCCGTTTTCAATGGTGAAAACTATAGTTATTGGAAAGACTGTATGCGGGTGCACATAAATTCCATAGATAGAAAAATATGGAATGTTATTCTCAATGGTCCAATTCAAATAACCATGACCAATGAGAACAACGAAGTGGTGCCTAAGCCCGAAGCACAATGGACCGATGATGATGAAAAGAAATACAATTATGATTGGAAAGCCAAAAATATCCTAATCTCCTCATTAGGTGTAGATGAATACTATCGTGTATCCCATTGTCCTACTGCTAAGGCCATGTGGGATTCACTACAAATTGCCCATGAGGGGACGAATGATGTTAAATTGGCCAGAATCAATACACTAACACAAGAGTTTGATCTCTTCTTCATGGAGCAAGGGGAAACCATTGCTGACATGCAAAAGAGATTCACTCATCTCATCAATCGATTACATTCACTTGGTAGGCCTGTTTCCAATGATATTGCTACTAATAAGATCCTAAGATGTCTTAACAGGGAATGGCAGCCGAAAGTGACCGCCATCAAAGAGGCAAATGATCTTACCACATTGGACTTGACAACATTGTTCGGTAAACTACAAGAGCACGAACAAGTTCTCTTAAGCCTAGAACAACACGAAAAGAAAGATAAGAAAGACAAAGCAAAGGTGAGTGAAAAGAAATCAATAGCTCTAAAGACTTCCTCCTCAAAGTCTCAAGCAAAAGAGCAAAGTGATTATTCATCGAGTGACGAAGAAGAAGAGGACAAGAGTGAAGATATGGGGCTGTTCGTCAAACGCTACAACCGTTACGTGAGAAAGAACGGCATCCAACATTCCGAGAAGAACTTGGTAAACTTTCGGAAGCAATCTAGGTTCTCTAAAAATGATGACTCAAAAGGAAAAACAACTAGAGGGTCGTGCTATAAGTGTGGAAAGCCGGGTCACTACAAACCGGACTGTCCGATGAACAAAAAGACAAAAGAAAAAGATTCATACAAATCACACAAGAAACCATCAAAGCCAAGGAGAGCATACATAGCTTGGGAAAGCGATAGCGACTCCTCCGATGATGAAAGCTCTAGTGATGAAGATGAAAATGCAAATCTATGTCTTTCTGCTCATCAAAAGAACAAAAAGAAACAGGTACGACATGCTAAATATGAAAAATCCTCTAGTATGTCTCATCATGAACTGCAAACTGCTTTTGATACTTTACACTATGAAGCGAAAGAGGCCTTTAAAAGGCTTGCCTCAAATAAGAATTTTTTTTCTCATTTGGAACATAAAATTCAAGAATCCGAACGGAAACTTGAGGCACTTAAAGCTTCTATAGTGGAAAGCACAAAAACAAGTTATGAGGACCTTAAAAGTAGAATGATGAACTTTGGGTGTGATACTTGTTACATTTGGCAAGGTGAAGTAAGAAACCTAAAAGCCAAACTTGATAAGGCTCTTGAGCCCAAGATTACTTTTGCTATCGACAAATCAAATTTTCGAAAAAGTATGGTTAATCCATATCAAAAATATCAATATGTTATTAAGGATGAAGATAGCAAAAGCAATCCAAATGCAAATTTCTCTTGTCTCTATTGTTGCAAGAAAGGCCATTCCATTGCTAAATGTAGGTTTAGGAGGTTTTTAGTGCCTAAAGGCATTTATCAATGGATGCCCAAATGCAACCATTTCGTTCCTCACCACTCAGGACCCAATAAGCAATTGGGTACCTTCTCTGGTTAATTATCTTGTCACAGGTACAATGCCTCGAGACTACCGAGAGAAGATGGGTTCTCGACAGTGGATGCTCAAGGCACATGTCAGGTGACATATCTCTCTTCATTGACTTTGTGGCTAAGAAGAAGGGATATGTAACTTATGGTGACAACAACCGTGGAGCAATACTTGGGAAAGGTAGTGTAGGTAATCCATCCTCTACTACTATTTCTGATGTTTTACTTGTCGAAGGTCTTAAACACAATCTACTTAGCATCAGTCAATTATGTGACAAAGGATACAATGTATCGTTTTCAAAAGATTGTTGCAAAATTGTACATAATGATGATAAGAAGAGCATGTTTAATGGTCTTCGTGTGAACAATGTCTATATGCTTGACTTAAATGAAGTATCGTTAACAAGTGATAAATGCCTTGTAACAATGAGTGAAGATTCATGGTTATGGCATAGGCGTTTAGCACATGTTAACTTTGACTTACTTAACAAAGTAGTCTCAAAAGATCTAG
The DNA here is from genome assembly GCF_024323335.1 of Lathyrus oleraceus. NCBI lineage: Eukaryota > Viridiplantae > Streptophyta > Magnoliopsida > Fabales > Fabaceae > Lathyrus > Lathyrus oleraceus. The sequence continues at coordinate 382,720,385 of NC_066580.1, read as the reverse complement.
TCCTAGGTCTCCCCAAAATTAAGTTCACCAAGGATCACCTTTGTGATGCTTGTCAAAAGGGGAAGCAAACGAGGATCTCTTTTAAATCAAAAAATATCGTTTCAACAACGAGACCTCTCGAGCTTCTCCATATGGATTTATTTGGGCCATCTAGGATTAAAAGTCTAGGAGGAAACTATTACGGTTTCGTAATAGTGGACGACTTTTCTCGATTTTGTTGGACTATTTTCTTAGTAAGTAAGAGTGACACATTCGCCGCCTTTGAACGATTTGCTAAGCTTTCCCAAAATAAACTAAATACAAACATTGTTGCAATTAGAAGCGATCATGGAGGTGAGTTTGAAAATCACTTATTTGAAGAATATTGCGGTAACCATGGTATTGATCATAACTTCTCCGCTCCACGCACTCCTCAACAAAATGGGGTTGTGGAGCGTAAAAATCGAATTTTGGAAGAATTGGGAAGAACAATGATCAATGAAAGTGGCTTACCGAAATATTTTTGGGCTGACGCCATTAGTACGGCTTGTTACGTTCTGAATAGGGTGCTCATTCGCCCCATTCTAAACAAAACACTGTATGAACTTTTAAAAGGGCGAAAGCCAAATGTTTCTCACTTACATGTCTTTGGTTGCAAATGTTTTGTATTGAACAATGGAAAAGAAAACTTAGGGAAATTCGATTCCAAGGCCGACGAAGGTATCTTCCTCGGATACTCTCAATCTAGCAAAGCATATAGAATATACAACAAGCGATTACTTACTGTAGAAGAGTCTGTACATGTCACTTTTGATGAATCCAATCCGAGAAACGTCGGAAAGGGTAGTGTTTTTCATGGTGCAGGTACATCTACCAAAGACATACTCAAAGGTGGCGAGCCGGGGATTGATCAACCCGACATAGTCAAAATTGAGGAGGACAAAGATGTACAACATGAGGAAACCGAGGTAGTTCATCCGCCTTCAAACGATGATCTCCCTCAAGCTTGGAAGTCTTCCAAAGACCATCCAATCGACAACATTCTCGGGGACATCTCAAAGGGTGTAACAACTCGATCTAAGCTAAGTAATTTCTGTTATCACTTCGCTTTCGTTTCGCAGATGGAACCTAAAAACCCTAAAGAAGCCCTACTTGATGAACACTGGTTTTTATCAATGCAGGAGGAACTTAATCAGTTCACCAGAAATGAGGTTTGGGACCTTGTCCCTCCTCCGCGAGATCATCGAGTAATCGGCACCCGATGGGTGTTTAGGAACAAGCTGGACGAAAACGGGGTAATAACCCGTAATAAGGCGCGTTTAGTCGCGCAAGGGTATAACCAAGAGGAAGGCATCGACTATGAGGAAACTTATGCGCCGGTTGCCCGACTCGAGGCTATACGCCTTCTCCTTGCTTTCGCTTGTGCGAAAGACTTTAAGCTATTCCAAATGGATGTCAAGAGTGCGTTCCTTAACGGTCACATAAATGAAGAGGTTTATGTCGCACAACCTCCGGGTTTCGAATCCCATGAGTATCCTAATCACGTTTATAAACTAAAAAGAGCTTTGTATGGCATCAAACAAGCTCCTAGAGCTTGGTATGAGAGACTAAGCAAATTCTTACTCGATCAAAAATACTCAAGAGGAAAGGTTGACACAACCCTTTTCATTAAACGTCAAGGAAAGCACTTGATATTAGTGCAAATTTATGTAGATGATATCATATTTGGATCTACTAACATGAATCTTGTGAGAGAGTTTTCTGACCTTATGCAGGGCGAATTCGAGATGAGTATGATGGGGGAGCTCACATACTTTCTCGGTCTGCAAATTAAACAGCTCAAAGAAGGAACCTTCGTGAGCCAGACAAAGTACTGTTTGGACCTTATCAAGAGATTTGACATGGCAAAAGCTAAGGCCATAGACACCCCCATGCCTACGTGTACCAACTTGAACAAAGATGAAGACGGTAAGGAAGTAGATGTAAAACGGTATAGAGGTATGATTGGTTCACTCCTTTATCTTACTGCTTCTCGTCCCGATATTATGTTTAGCGTATGCATGTGTGCAAGATATCAATCATGTCCCAAGGAATCCCATTTAAAAGCCGTCAAACGAATACTTCGATACCTATCCGGTACTCCGAAGTATGGACTGTGGTATTCCAAAGGTAATGATTGTTCTTTGGTAGGTTTTTCCGATTCCGACTTTGCCGGTTGCAAATCGGATAGGAAGAGCACCAGTGGGACTTGTCACTTATTTTCAAACTCTTTGGTCAGTTGGCATAGCAAGAAACAGGTTTCTGTTGCTTTGTCAACCGCCGAAGCGGAATACGTTGCCGCCGGTAGTTGTTGTGCCCAAATCCTATGGATTAAGCAACAACTATTGGATTTTAACCTCAAACTTGAACGTATTCCCATTTTTTGTGACAATACAAGTGCCATTAACCTAACCAAGAATCCTGTGCTACATTCTCGCACCAAACATATCGAAATACGACACCACTTTATTCAGGATCATGTAGAGAAAGGTGACATTGTGTTTGAACATGTCAATACTGAAAATCAACTAGCGGACATTTTCACAAAGCCGCTAGCCATTGAACCTTTCTTTCATATCCGCCGAGAACTTGGCATTCTCGATATTTCGGAACGGGCACTATAATCTGCTGTTTTACCTTATTCCATATAAGACTTTAATCTTGTACTTCTAACAAATCTATGTTGTTGTAAGCACAAGTCTACCGTTCACTAAGTTACTCCGGCATTAAGGTGATACTGTTCCTCTCCTTCTCTCTCTGCAAAATCTCATGACTACAATAGTTATATCTCATAATGATGTTGTTTTTATATATATATATATATATATATATATATATATATATATATATATATATGATCTCTCTCTTTGGATGTTTATTGTTGTATGCTGTGTTAATTATGCATCAAACCTGTCATCGCATGTGGCAAATTGTGAAAATTTGAAATTTGGACTGTATGAGTCGACCGCAGCAGGGCTATGGTCGACGCAAACTAAAATAATTTCTGCATTTTCTCAAAAACCAAACAGTATGCGTCGACGCATACAGTGCTATGGTCGACGCATCGCTCGAAAATTTCGTTTTTCTGCAGAAAAATTTAAATCGTTTTTCATGCATTCCCATTCAAAAATCATCATTAAGTGTGCATTTACATTCCATTACCTTTCAACTACCCACTACTTTGTAACTTGCATCTACCTAGTGGCTATTGTTCCTTGATCTTCCATCTTCCCAAAACCCTAACCTTTCCACTATAAATAGGGAGAAACCTCTCTCTAGCAAAATCACTCTCAAAACCCTTCTTAAACCTTCTATCTATACCCAAACACTTTGTTTCAAACCTGCTCAAATGGCTTCCGCATCACGCAGACCTTCCGGCAAAAGATCCCGAGAATCATCCGTCACATCTCTTCCCATATCTGCTGTATCACTTGTTCCACCCGCTCGCGTCGAAGCCTTTAACAAAGATATCTGCAAACGAGGAGTTGTGCAACAACATGCGTTCTACAAACTTACCGCTGAACGCATGCACCTCGCTCAAATCATGGCTCTGCTGCAGCATCAAGGTTTCATCAACTTCTTGGAGTGCAACACTAAATACAGTGAAGACCTTGTCCGAGTGTTCTACGCCGGTCTTCATGACAACTTTCGCGGGCACAAGTTTTCCTCCAGAATTGGTCCGACAAAGGTATCGCTTAAATCAAATATCTGGAACCAATATTTTGATATGTTTGTGGATGATGCTGAAAATCCTCTACCTGAGGTAACTGACTCTCACCACATAGATGGCTACGAGTTTAAGAGTGCATTGAATGACATGCTGAAACGGCCATATCCTGATGAGTTTGTGAACAGTGACGCGTTCCACGAACTGTCACTGCCGGCAAGCTGAAAGCCGGAGAAAGGATTCTTCAGTGGATTGTCTCACGCATCCTGCGACCAAAGAAGGGCGGTCTCTCCAGAGTCGAAAAGGCCGAGGTTCATCTGATTTACATTCTGAAAAATAAGAAGAAAATCAACTGGCCGTACTACATTGCCAGTAGAATGTATAATCTACGGGATTCCGGACGAGGAACGGTTCTTGCCTACGGATCCTTCATTCAAGAGGTCCTTACAGCAGCCAACGTTAACCATCCGTCGTTCCCATACACTTCCATCTCATCTGACAAAGAGTTTAGCACAAAAACTATGTCTATGATGGGATATCTTTGGTGCAATGACCGGAGAACGTATAAGTTTGTTAGAAGAGGAAATGTTCCTGCAGATGATGACAGTGATGAAAGCGAAGAACAAGAAGATGAAGAGGAAAATGAAGAAGAAGAAGCCAGGCACGATTTTGATCACAATGGTGGAGAAGATAGTCCTCCACCCGTTGACACTCATGACTACTCCGACTCCGCTTGGGTTCAGCAGTCGCATACAACTGAAGAAGACGTTCCACGCTGGGGTGGCTGGGGTGACTGGCAACATACGGGCTGGTGAACTCAACGTCAATTTTACCAGCCGTATTACCAAGATGAGGAAGAATCTCCTCCATCCCCTCCACAGCAAGCAGATTCTTCAGAATTGTTGGATATGATGCACAATATGCAGATCGCTCAACAGTCCTTCATGCAAGCTCAAGATGAGCGCTATGCTCATATCAACGAGCAAATTCAAGCCCAAAATGAGCGTCTAGACTCCTTCTCTACAAGCATGAATGACCGGTTTGCAACCTTTTCGGCTTCATTTGAACTTCAAGAAAAGTCAATCGACGAGAGTCTCAAGCATCTGAACAGTGTCACCGAATATCTATCATCTCTAGCTGACCCTTACAAAAACCCGGGCATTTGTTACCATCCAGGACACCGCCACTAGGACATAGACATTTCCATGCATTATGTAGTTTGATTGTTATTTTGAATGTATTTCTATGTTTTACTTGTTTTCTTTATAAATGACTATTGCCCAGAAATGACATTGGTGTGTTATTATTATTTGTTTATGTTATTTCCTGTGAAATTTCCTTGATATCTTGAAAAATCACTCTGTCTCTCTTTTTGATGTTGTCAAAGGGGGAGAAAAGTGCACAAAGCAGGCAGACAAAAAATGCCCACAACTAACAGTAGCTTTCTGCAGATAGCCTTAGATTACAAAAGAAAGGGGGAGTGTGGAAAATGTGTCAATACCGCATGCTGTTTGTCACGTTGATTTATACAAGTTGTCATCATCAAAAAGGGGGAGTATGTAAAGACAAAGAGTCAGACAACATACGATCGTAAGTTTCGATGATGACAAAAGACCATCATGCACGTCTACAAACAAATGAAACACATTTCCCACCATATCCTTTTCTACGTTTGTCTAAACCTATTATAATGATCAAAAACATATGTCGACAAAGTGTGATCATGACGAAATGCATGAAAATCATAAAACACAGTTTTATGCAGATTTGAAGGCCTTGAGTCGACCATAGGGGTCAGCTCAAAGCTCACGGGTCAGCGAAAAGCTCAGCAGAACTGAGATTGGTCAGCGCATGCCTCTTTGCGTCGACCATAAGGGTCGACGCATAACTCACGGGTTAGCGCAAAAATTCCTTGAGTCGACCAGAAGTCAGCGCATGGCTCAATGAAGTTATCCTGGGTCAGCGCATGGAACCATGGGTCGACCATAGGGGTCGGCGCATCACTCACGGCTCAGCGCACGCCGACCTCTGGTCGACCGCTCGTGCGTAAACTCAGTTTTCTGAGTTATTTCCACTGTTTGAAAGTCTGTTATTTTTGGTTTGTGTGTCAGTTACTATATATACATGTCAAAACACTTTTGTTAACCAACATTTGCTAATTTGAGTTCAAGTGTTCAAGGAAACAAGAAAGAGTGAAAAAGGTGTCCAAGACTCATCATCTTCATCTTCAACATTTCACAACTCATCATCTGCAAACAATTACTTTTGATGTGGTTCGTGATCGATTAAAGGTGATAAGGTTCGAAGCTGTGATCGAAGAATTCAGTTCGAGTTGAAGCTTGTGGCAGGTTCTTTCTTGAATAAAACCATTAGGGTTTTGTCCTCCAATACGGGTTTGTGTTTGGGGGTTTTTGGACGAATCGCTTCATCAATATTCAGCCGAGCGAAGGTGATTGAGAAGAGAAAGTCTTCATCAGTCTAGTAGCGGATTTGGTGGCATTGAAGTGAAGGATTCGGGTTCGACTCGTTGTGTTTCAAATCAGCCGGGCCGAGGGTTTGAAGAACGGAAGATTCTTCAACAAAGGGGCTGGAATCGGAGGTCTAGCAACAACGATCGAAGGTCTTGATTCATCTTGAATCAAGGAGCAAGGATAAGAAGCATCACTCAACACATTGGAAATTCTGTTGTTTACGTGCTTTGCAATCATTGTATAAACGATTAAATTTCACAGGTGATATCTAATTAATCATCTCAATTCTAATTTTAGAATTGAGGGCAGACGTACCCCGAAGCGAGGACGGCGGGGGAACTGCCTCATCAAATATCTGTCTTCTTTAATTTTCTGCATAAGTGTTTTTCAGCTTAAAAATTAAGTGATTTTAGTTTAAGCAATTTTATCAAACGTTGATATAAGTTGAGTAAGAGATTAAAACTGTTGTTTGAATACAAAGTACAATAGTATATTGTACTAGATAAATTTGAATTACTTACTCAACTCAAATATCTCTTGGAGTGTATGCACACCAAGTGTTTGTGAATTTGCATAAGCCAAAGTTGTCTTAAGTTTACATTCAGTTTAATTTGGTATTTTTGGATCATTGGAACTAGGCTTGCTAGTTAGTGAAATATATCAATTGAGTGTGCAAATAGTGTAGTGATTTGTATTTCATCTTATCTCTACTCCATTAGCTTAACGCATATCCGGTTTTCCAATAACGGTTTGTTTTAGACTAAAATTTTCCTCGGCTGCTTCCGCACTTAAAACAATTTTTAAAACCAATTTTCTTTTAAATTGGTAGCGCCGACTCAAGTTTTTAATTGGGATCTATTCAACCCCCCCCCCTTCTAGATCCGTGCCATAGTCTAACAAGTGGTATCAGGAGCTCCGGTTCACTCCGTGCTTCAAAATACAAATTTGATAGAAAATGGCTAACGAACCTAAAGGGGCTTACAATAGAGCTCCCGTTTTCAATGGTGAAAACTATAGTTATTGGAAAGACTGTATGCGGGTGCACATAAATTCCATAGATAGAAAAATATGGAATGTTATTCTCAATGGTCCAATTCAAATAACCATGACCAATGAGAACAACGAAGTGGTGCCTAAGCCCGAAGCACAATGGACCGATGATGATGAAAAGAAATACAATTATGATTGGAAAGCCAAAAATATCCTAATCTCCTCATTAGGTGTAGATGAATACTATCGTGTATCCCATTGTCCTACTGCTAAGTGTCGCAACCCAAAAAATACGGTATGCGAAGAAACAACCGGCGAAAGAAAAAGATGACAGAAGAGTCGCCACCGTGCGTTATTTATCCCAAAGGAGGGAAAGGAAACGCTCGAAGTAAACCTGGAGAAAGGAAAGGAAAAGACAAGGTCTCGCAACCAAATCTTGGGTTTGGGAGTCGGTTATGCGAAGGGAAGGTATTAGCACCCCTACGCATCCGTAGTACTCTACGGGATCCACTCTTGTTTTTTTCTTGTCTAAAGGGTGTGTGTTTATCTAATGTACTATTTACTAGAAGGGGGGGTCAAAAGAAAAATGACTCGCATAGATATCGCATCCATTGCATACGTATCTCATCCGGAATGAGAATCAGAGTCTTCGTAGCTCGGCTACCTATGGGTGAAAGAGATGTGTGCTCGCTAAGACATCGCGTCTTATGCCTATGTATCTCATCGGGAATGAGAGTCAGAGCAAAACGTAGTTCAAACTAACTACGGGAATAAGGGTCTCGATTGCAACTAGGGCAAGAGAAAGGGAATGTCTCGATCGCAACGAGGGCGAGAGAAAGGATCGCAACAAGGGCGAAAGCAAACAAGGATTAGTTGTTAGTCGTTAGTCAAACTCGGCAAGACATCGCGTCTTGTGCCTACGTATCTCATCTGAACATGAGAATCAGAGTTGCCGTAGTTCGGCTCACGCACGCCGAAACAAAACAAAACACAAAAGGCAAACATGGAACCCGAATGCCAATCGCTGGACTTACATCAGCTTCCAAACCAAACAAACCCACACTGGAAACCAGATGCCACTTGATGGACTTATACCGGACTCCAAGCACACAACAAGAGGATACGGAATGCCAATGGCTGGGCTTACATCCGTCTCCTACACACACAAGAACAAACAAGCAAACAAATTGCTAAGGAGTCGGGAACTCGAGCCTAGCAACTGTCAAGCAAACACACACAAAAAAAGGAAAAGGGTGCCCGGAGAGATCTCGCACGATCTCCTGCCTACGTACCTCATCTGGTATGAGAGTCAGGGCGACGTAGTTCCCCTAACTAGGGATTGCCATCTGAATATGGGCTTACAAAAGGAGGACACCAGTTGTGTCAAAGGAGAGTGGGCAATGTGTTCACGTCCTAGCAGTAGGTGTCGCAGCTCGCTGAATCGAGTCTTAGGCAGTTACCTCTTTGCAATAGAACGGACTACATGCCACAAGATCGGAGGCGCTCGGAAATGTCTAGAAGTGGGGGAAGCTCTGCCCTAGAGTTGTCATGCAATGTGTACTTAAGTGTTAGGATTTACAAATGGGAATATCTACCTAATGTTAGCATGCAAAGAAAATGGGGATTCTAACTATGTTATCATACAAAAGAATAAGGGAATCCTACCTATGTTATCATACAAAAGGATATGGGAATCCTACCTATGTTATCATGCAAAGGGTTCTATCTAATGGGTGCTACCTAATCGGAACAAGAATTGACGAGTGGAGCAAGGAGAGGTGCTAGGAATAAGGGTAGATGGCGATGCATGAAGCAATCGACTTACAAGGTTGATGGCGATGCATAAAGCAATCGACTTACAAGGTTGATGGTGATGCATAAAGCAATCGACTTACAAAAGGGGGATGAATACGTGCTGGTTCTGTTAGGTTTTGAAAAATGATTACTCGACGTTAGATCGAGGTTTTGATCTTGTTTTGAAATGGTTATCGAATGTTCATTTTAATTCTTGTATTAACAGATGAATAAAGAATGAAAGAATATTATACATTTCATGGGTGAGGGATACATTTGTTATGAATGGGGGTTGTCATGGCAATCAAACAACATAAATAAATGCCTCATACATCATACAAGTAGGCAACAGTCAATCAGACAATAAGATATTTAAACAAGTATGCGATCAAATCAAATAATCAAAGAAATGAAATGAATGAGCATTAAACAACGTATGAGTGTAAGTGTAAGGGAACCGGCTCATTGTAAGAAAGCCCAAGAGTAAGCTATGTGAGGTTGATGGCGATGCTTAAAAAGCAATCGACTTACAAGGGTGTAAAAATGGGCTCGATATTAAATTGAGGAAAACATGATTTTTATAGTTTTAAAATGGTTTTGAATTAAAATACAACAACTTTACATTATTAACAAAATGAACATATGAGTGTAATAAAGGCATAAACATAAAAAGAAACTAAAATGCTAAAAGAAAAAAAATAATATAGCTAAAAGAAATAAAATGCCAAAAAAAAGGTCACACATGAGTATTGAACCCACCCCACTCAAGAACATACACACTGCCCTTCTCCACCAGACCACTCAGGGTTATATGCTACTAAAGTGCTACCTTAAATATATAAACCGGAATGAAAAAATAAATAAAAAAAAGATTAAGAACAAAACTAACATATAAAACCTTTTTTAAGTTTTTGTTTATTATTATCTTTTATCTCTGTTAAACAAAACAAATTTGATTAAAAAATTAAATTAAAAAAAGAAATGAAAACAAAGAAATGAAAACAAAAGAAAACAGAGACTCGTCTTCTTCTCTCCCACCTCACAAACTCAACCTTCCCCAACAATGGCCCTCTCACGAACTCTCTCACGCTCTCAACAAACTCTCTCAAGCGAAGATTTCTCCCTGCTCTCAGAATCACTATCCCTCAAACTTACCCAAACGTCTCTCAAATGCACTCAAATGAACCCTTTTTAATCACTCTCAGCTCTCACAAAAAAAATCAAACAACAAGCATAAAGAGAGAGAAAGAGAGGTCCTTACAGAGTGTCACTGCGGTGGTGGTGAAGGATGTGAAGAAACTGGCCTCCAGGTAAACGAATTTGGGACTTTAGGTTTCCTCTCAGATTTTCGCCTCCTTGTTTCTGTTGTGGTGCTCTAGGGTTTTTGTTGTGCTCCTCTTTTCCGCCTCTAGGTCCCCTGGTTACTGATTCATTCTCCCTATTTATATTATGTGAATTAGGGTTACAAATTGGTGCCCTTGTGTTCAAAAGCAACTCTGCAAAGCACTTTGGATGCACAGAAATTGAATTGCCCTATCCATGTTAGATTTAAGAAAAGGTATCCTTCACAAACTTTCCTCTCTGCTTTGACCTCATACCAATTTGGGATGTTTTTGGACTTTGCCCTCTGACTGTTGGTTAATGATTTTGCACTGTAGGTTTTGCAAATTGACTGATTAATGTGTCCCTTTTTACTGCAGTGAAAAAATGGTGAGCTTGGTTTGACTTGGGATAATGGATATTTTGAAGAGTGATTGTTAATGGTTTTAATGCATAGACTGGCTGCAGTAGGTGACATGTAGGTTGAGTTGCAAGGTAACAAACATGGTTCAACAGGTTTTTTGGGATTTTGTTTGGCTTGAGGTGAGCCACATAAATGAATCAATTCTTTTGAATTCTAATGAGTTTCTACACTTTTGTAGCAGAACATATTTAGCTTTCACCAATGTTTTGACTTTTTACAGGGCTTTCTCAAGAAGAAGAGTGAGTGGTATGTTGAATTGGCATCAACTGCGGTTGCTTGAAGTGAGCAGGGACTTATAAGGAAGTGTCCATGGCAGGGTGTTTTGGTAAGCTGTTTGTTATGCAGGTTGCATCTGATCTCGCTTAAAAGCTTGTCGGAGTTGGATGACCTGTTGTTGCTGCTCTGGTGGCAGGGAACTCAATTGCTTCGGTGTTAGATTCAATACTTGTTGCAGCAAAACAGACTCCACGTCAGATGGAAGCTGTGAAGATTGTTGGTCAGGGTTCCGCGCTTCTGCTTTAGGAACTGCAGGTGCAGGTAATAAACTACTTCCAAGAACATGGGATGATCCTTTGGAGACAGGCACATCTGAAGTCCCAGAAGCAAGAGAGGATTTCCTTCCGTCATTCAATCTAGTGAGCTTTAACGGACGAGTGAAGGATTCTGGAATATCACGAGTCGTGCCTATATTCTCTAATCCCGCGGACATGTTTGAATAATTACTACTGTTTTTGGTCCAATCCTCAGGAGCTTTGGGAGATCTATCACCTCCCTTACGGAGTAACTTGGAAGTACCAGATGACATGGAGGGGTCGGCCTGAAAGCTTGCATCTGGACGAACCATTTGAAGATTATGCGAGGCTGTTGAGCTTCCAGCACGTACCGGATGCTGAAGGAACGATGCATGCATTTGCTGGTTCATCGCAGTTGAATTTACTGGCTGAATTGGAGGCCTAATCGACAAACTTCCCAAAGTTGGGGGACGTGCGGAAGGAAGCATTAAATTATTCTGCCCTGTTCCAGGCTGTACAAAATGGTTGCTTTAGAATTTTCTATTACAAACTGGTTAATTGTCGGTTAATCGTTGATTTTATGTTGCAGAGATTTACATTGGCCCCTTTTTACAACATCTGAGTCGTCCGAACTCCACGGTTCAGCAAATCCCAGCACCGACAATGATAACAGGATGCTTGGCATTTGAAATAGTCTTGGAAAATGGGTGTCGACCCTCAACAATTTCAACAAGTGTTTGTGGACCAGTACCAAGATGTTGGTGATCATATTTGGATTGATGGCTGCAGGGTGTTTGTTAACTTGCACTTAGTCATTGAAACAAACTTGACTAGACTTAAAGTTGGCTTGGATATTGAAATGGTTCCACTTGGGGAGATGTGGAATCACGTCCAGATGCAGTAGCCGGTAGTACTGGTGCGTAAGGGTCTGAAGTCTGTACTATTTCTCCATCTGATTTCAAATCCTGGAGCAACTGAACAGTCTTTGCGTAAACAGAACTGCTAACATCTTCAAGAAGTCCAACTTGGTCAATCTTAATTTTGCTACTGCATATGCATAGGAATTCTTTAATATCGACTTCACGGACTTCATAGCTCATTCCACAAGCAGAACCTTGATGGGGCAATTTGATGTTGACAACACCTCTTCCTTTGCGAGCAGAAACAGATGTAGTATATTCATCTAAAAGACCACGTCTTGATTTTGGCATTACAAAAAAACCTTGGTCAAATGTACTGCTTTTGTCCTGTGATTTCCCACCACCTGAAGCATTTTCCACGCAAGCAAGTGGTCCTGGGCTGATTCTGATTTTATTACAACAACTCTTCCAATATTGAGAAATGATTGAGCATTGGGTGACAGCAAAACTGCCTCTGATATCTGGCTGTTGTATTTCTCGGCTTCGAAATACAAATCATAGTACTCTTCAGTAGTTGGCTGACCCTTTATACACTCAATAACCTTTGTAGGCTGATTAAGCTTTCGCTTCAAAAGCTGTTGCATATAGGTTGAGACAGGTTTGGTTTCAAGTATAATGTCATGCTTCACTCTGTGCCAGTTTTGGCCTGTCATATCTCACATGGCAGTATTGTGTATTGCCAAGGCTTTCACCAGGTGATCACAACTCAACCATGTTTTGGCTTGTCATGGCTCATTAACCCCTTGCTATAGGAAAATTCTTTGTGACCTTGACCTTGGGTTTGTTGCCTTTGCAGATCAAAGTCTCACTTGCTTCACCAGTTGACTAGCTTCGGTCGTGGGTTGGCTTTTCTGCAGGATGTGTCATGATTGCAGCAGCAGGATTGTTGAGTGGGCTGCTGCATTGACAGAGCAAGAACTGCTGCATAATAAGTTACCATTTAGTGCATTCATGCTCTCAATTGTAGCTTGTCGTGTTGCATTGTTATAATAATATTTTCTCTCATCACTAGTAGAGACCAACTGCCAATCAGTACCAGGCAAATCTACCATTGAAATTATAATAGTACATAATTCCTGCTTCAGTCTTGTGGGCAGTCCAAGCATCTAGTTGATCATTAGCGGCATCCTCACTTTGAGTCATAATGGCATTTATTTATTTTTGTCATCAGCATGTTCTGAAATTACTTCTGCCTGCAAACCAGGAGTTCCCCTAAAGTGATGACCGGAAGCAGAAAGTGTAGAAATACCAACAGGGCCCACAGGAGTAACACCGGGAGGTTGAGAATCAGGTACTGGAACTGTAGGAAGAGTAACACCGCGTGCTGGAAATGGAAAGGGGCCAGGAAAAGCAGCAGGATATTGATGAAATGGTGGCCTAGGTAGTCCTCTTGTTCGAGATGCAAGGTGCAGGTTATGTTATTGCAGCATGTTTTCATGGCCATGAGTACAGGACATGAATTGATGATGATGATCAAACAAGGCTGCAAGTCGACTTGGCATATGCAGGGCAAAGCAATGTTCATGGTCAAGGTTTGTGAGCTACTGCAGGGCGTTTCCATGGCTTCATTGCAACCTCTGATATGGTTTTGGACATAATTATCACTTGTTGCAGGTTGAATGCAGGTTTGACATGTGGTTTGGCAAGAATGTGCATGGTGTCGTTACAAGACCATTTGGTGAGTGAAACCTCTGTTGTACACAACTCCTTCCATTCTTCCATGCTAACTGGGACTTTGGTGGTTGCATTTGGCCTGGGCAAGGTTTCATCTAGCAGTAGGCCCTTTTTGTAGCACACTCCTCATGCCTTTATCCAATAGCAGCAAGGCAAAACAAAAAGGCAATGGGGCTAGTGGATCAAACATGTATCATGAGCTATTTCTTGGTTCAAGCCAAGGGTGATAAGCACTGACATGGTTGGACTGTTAGAGGATTCCTTGGTCATCCGTTAAGGGCAGACCAATGGCAAATGGTTAATGGTCCAAAAGCTACAAAGTCATGGTGCACCATATGTGTTACTTGTAATGGAAGCTACCAAGAAAACATCAATAAACATGAGGATGGGATGTACATTGAAGCAAAAGGGTCATGCCAAGTTTGGATGGGCAAAAGCAAGTGAGGGTTGACTTTGGTCAAAGTTGACCAAAAAGTCAATTGTTGACCAAAGTCAACAAATTGGTCAAAGTTCATTTTTTTTGTATTTTTCTCGTAAATGGAATTCAATGGACTATTATGGGTGAATTTTTGGGTTTAATGAATTTGAGTTGACTTTGGTCAAAGTTGACCAAAAAGTCAACTGTTGACCAAAGTCAACAGTTGGTCAAAAAATGCCAAATTTTGTATTTTCTTGTATGGAATCAAATGTAATGAAATAAAATTGAAATGGATTAACAAAATGGTTTGAAGTTGGTTTCACAGTTGGTTTAATCATAACTTGAATGTTTGACTCTTGAAAAGAAAAATAACTTGACTGATAATGTGTATGAACAAAACCATGAAATAAGACCATAAGGTTATAGTATCCATGAACCAATAACATGACTGGCAAGTGGTTAGAAACACAAGAAACTTGGTTGTTCAGATGACCCAGACCATAGAGGTATCCACAATCACAACACCATGACTTTGGATCAAAACCAAACCTCATGTAAAACCAAAGTTAGGTTAGGCCAAGCATGCCAAACAAACATAAAAAATTCAGGAGCAAAATCGGGGTATGACAGTTGCCCCTATTTAAGCGTCTTCAACTAGAGAATATGAAGCAGGATGTTCTTCACATGATCGTAGTGGGAGATGGTTAAATACTAAGAAGACCCGGATTTTGATCATGAATCCCTATGAAACAATGCCTGTCAGCATCGTCAAAGAAGCAATCTCAAAAGAAGAATCCATCTGGTACGGTGAAAATCGGTCTGAGTACCGAAACAGGAAGTTGACCTGAATACCAAAATAAATGGTTACATAGGAATACCCATGGCCTGAACGCCGCACATTAGTCTGAACACTAAGCATCGAAATATGAGAGTATCAATGTTGGTCTGATCACCGGAAATCTGGTCTGAACTCCACTTCGATCTGGAAATCGGAAACTGGCTTGAATGCCACTTCGGTCTGGATACCGGGAACTGGCCTGGATGCCACTTCGGTCTGGATACCGGGAAAACTGGCTTGGAATGCCACAAGTTCTTCGTCCTGACTGTTGAGAACTTCTTCGATCTGGAAATCGGAAACTGGCTTGAATGCCACTTCGGTCTGGATACCGGGAACTGGCCTGGACGCCACTTCGGTCTGGATACCGGGAAAACTGGCCTGGAATGCCACAAGTTCTTCGTCCTGATTGTTGAGAACTTCTTCGATCTGGAAATCGGAAACTGGCTTGAATGCCACTTCGGTCTGGATACCGGGAACTGGCCTGGACGCCACTTCGGTCTGGATACCGGGAAAACTGGCCTGGAATGCCACAAGTTCTTCGTCCTGATTGTTGAGAACTTCTTCGATCTGGAAATCGGAAACTGGCTTGAATGCCACTTCGGTCTGGATACCGGGAACTGGCCTGGACGCCACTTCGGTCTGGATACCGGGAAAACTGGCCTGGAATGCCACAAGTTCTTCGTCCTGATTGTTGAGAACTTCTTCGATCTGGAAATCGGAAACTGGCTTGAATGCCACTTCGGTCTGGATACCGGGAACTGGCCTGGACGCCACTTCGGTCTGGATACCGGGAAAACTGGCCTGGAATGCCACAAGTTCTTCGTCCTGACTGTTGAGAACTTCTTCGATCTGGAAATCGGGAAAACTTCATGTCTATCAGCATCGGCGAAGATAGCAAAACAATGATACGTGAGCCGGCACGCATGCCAAAGACCTATGCTGGGGATAACAATCGAAAGATTGACCAAAGAGTGCATGAGATATATTATCTATAACCGTCAAAACGTAGATAATACACTCGCATGGAAGACTATCTATAACCGGGTTGCAGGTTGTTAAATGGATAAACGACCGAAAAGAAAGGCATCAGGGTACCAGGACTAGGCATGCACAAGATGACCAATCAAAAGAGGATAAAGTTGCTAACTCGGAGCAAATACCCAAAAGAAAGGGGGAGACCCACTGGGGACAATACTACTTGATCAAGGCAAGTATCCAAAGGGGATAAGACTATCAATACCACAAAGAGGGGATTACATCTACCGGTTAGTAGGCAGAAAACCACGGAAAAGTAATCAGTCATTGATAGGATGAGCACACAGGGTTAACTCTGCCAAGGGGATGAAAGTGGGATTTTACAGCTACCGGTTAATAGGTAGAAAACCACAAAGATAGGACTTACAACTACCGGTTTGTAGGTAGAAGCCACAAATTCCGCTGAGGATGTGATGAATGAGTGCCGGTTAGTGAGCAATCATTCATCTATGCCCTAGGGAAGCATAAGAGACAGCCCACAAAGAAAACCAGTTTAGGATCGATCCAAAAAGGCAGACTGAAACAGGACTCATCCTAATGAGGACAGAACTCAATAGGGAAAACCCATCCCGTTAGGGAGGGAACGGAAACAACCGTCATCCACGAGGATATAACTCAGTGGGGAGCGCAGAAGGAAATGGTAGACACTTTCTGCTTAAGGGGTAGACCCTACATGGAGAGATTAGACACACCCAATTCTGCTAAGGGAATGGACCCAAGCTTTGCAAGATGCTGCCAACTTCGGGGAGTAACACTGCTGGGGATACCCACTCAACTAAGGAGTCACTTGTTGGGAAAGCACCAACCTCTCAACCATGCTGATGAACCCAATTCTGAAGCCGATCCAATGGCGCGATGCTAAACTCTTTCCAACAACCCAATCTCAGCTGGTCACCACGGTCTAGGGCTAATGGACATGCTTGCAATGTTGATGCATGAGTTGTTTTTTGTTTTACACAATGCCCCATGATCATGGAAATGCTATGCACTAATGATGCAATATGCTATGCTTATCTAAATGATGAATGCATAAACACACGTCTCCTCCAGAGACAACACCGGGGAACTCCAGGAACTGTGCTGAGGATTTTATAATCACGTCAACTTCCACCCTGCTGGGGAAAGACAAACCTTGCTGAGGATGCACTCCATCGAACCTGAACTGCTTGGAGATTACCCTGCTAGGGGAGGCAACCCATTCTTATCTCTACTGGGGGTGATTTTCTCCGAACCCGATCCGCTTGGGGACCTCGCTGAGGGAAAACCATCAACACAAACCCTACTGGGAAGGCAGTAACCTTCTGGCTCGCTGAGGAGACACTGATCTCAAATCTGTTAGGGAGGTAACCCTCTCACACCTACTGGGGAAATACAACTTATTGGACACGGAACACCTGCCGAGTCGCCGAATTGCGGCATCCATCATCCACCCACAGTGTCGGCTCTCCCTCTTTTACGAACTCCCAGACGCTTCTGGACTTTTCTGCTCCATCATCTTGTATTCCCAATCTCGTCCGTACTCCACGGAGATCGAACTCCTGGTATTCATACAAACTTTCCAATCATCAGACTTTGAAGAGTCTTCTTGATTAACTTTCCAGGACCGTCGTCGTAATCCTCCACTGTCTTTTCACCGTTCAACTATCCCTTGCCCCTGATCAGGCTCTGCCGGGATTTTTTTTTTGTCAACAAGGGTTCACAGTACCACCGGTAAGTGAATGAAGATATCTAACAGTACCTCAATCAGCAATCGTCAGATAAAAGCGTGCCCCAGGTATGCCTCAGGCGTTCCGATATTTCAACGCCTAAGTCACTCAAAATTCCGAATAGGATTTCCAGATTTCAACCTCATAAGCATGCATCGGAAGGGACCTCTATGTTTCAAAATGCAACTATTCTTATCAAAACGAATGGATGTTTTCGTAATCAAAACGGTAATGAAAACAAAAACAAAATTATTTGACTGAACACGCACTTTATTGACTAGAATAAAAGATGGCTCACAACCGAGCAACACACAGGAAGCAAACCCTGGAAAGAGGTGATTGCACATAAAAGGAAAAAATCTATCCTAATGGCAACGTGAAACTGTGATCTTATCGGGTTCCAACTCAGTTACACCTCATATGTCCTCAAGACTTTCCGCACTTTCTGTCTTCTGAACAAAACGCTTCCGATCGGTCTCTGTCGGAGATTCTCCAAGTCCTCATGAGCACAGACGATCATGTCAGACGCAGTTGTTCGTTTCATTCCCTCTTTTGCCTGGACCGCCCTTTCGGGTTTTCAGTCCACCGGGATACCCTTTTTTTGCCCAAGTCGCCCTTGTGGGGTTTTCAACTTGCCGGGTGTACAGTTTTTTTCTTTTTATTATCCCTAACTTTTGCCCGAACCTTTCTCCTTTTTCTTGGTTCGCCGGGATGCCCTTTTTTTGCCTGGACTCTTTTATTCTTTTTGTCCAGCGGGTCTCTTTTTTTCACGAAGTATCTTCTAACTGCGTCCACATTCACAGGGGGGTGGAAAATCCTCATCATCCGTGGTCGTCAGCAACAAGGCTCTGTCAGAGGAGACCTTTTTTGACCACGAACGGACATTCATAATCGTTTATCCACTTGCCCCACGATCGTCTTGAGGAGGAAGGATCCTTTTCAACACCACATCTCTTCCATGCTACCCACGAGGTCGCACTTCTCGGTCAACAACACGCTTCATTTACTGGGTACAACTGCCCCATGACGAGTAACTGTCAGCCTCTTTTCTCAACTAGGCTCAATGTGTTATACCGAGTCCTCATCCACTCGCCCTTTTCTAACTTATCATCCATCCGGACTCTTCACAATGAAATCTAACCTCCAGCAGGCAATATCACTTCCATCCCATACCGCATGAGGAAGGCGTTGCCCCAGTAGATGCACGTACCAAAGCACGACACTCAGGATACCAACTTCGTACTCAGCCACTATCATTGGTGCGTTCACATGTTATCGGGGAAGCACTAGCTCACTCTCTTTAAACTCTCCCCATCAGACATCAAAACCCGTTCGGATTCGGGGTCAGGCCCCTCCTCCGGGATCGGTCACTCTCAATCTTTCGATTCGAGTACCTCGAGATGTCCTCATCAGGGACTTCAGACTTCCTTGGTTGATAATCATCAGTGGGCTGTTGGGCGAGATAACCCTACAATATCCTCCTCTTGGTTGCTTTCTAGGAGGTATACTGAATATCGTATTCAGTCGACATCACTTGCCCTCTCGCAACCCGTCCGTTCGATGCTAGCTCCTCAAGCACATACTTGATCAGATCCATTTTGGACATCCACAAGGTGGTATGAACCAGCATACACTGTCTCAATCGGCGAGCAGCCTATGCCAAAGTACATCAAGTTTTCTCGAGCAGTGAGTGTATTGTTTCACAGTCGATAAACTTTTTGCTTAGGTAAATTGCATGCTCTTTTCGACAAGACTAGTCATACTGACTCAATACGCACCTCATAGACCCTTTAAGGGCTGTCAGGTACCAGATTAGCAGTCGTTTCTTCCCCGGAAGGTATCAGAATCAGAGTTTCCTACTACTCTCTTTTTTTTTTTTTTTTTTTTTTTTTTTTTTTTTTTTGCAGGATCAACCTTGATTCCTCTTTCGTTCGCAACATGCCTCGGCAGCTTGCTGGGCAGCACTCCATAAGTGCGCTAATTCGAACTCAACAGTACGAGTTATCTCTACCTGTCAAACGACTTGATCCACCGGATGCCCCTCCTCTGCTTGGGACTTTGCCATCATGTCATCAACATGGCATTTGCTCTCACGATGAATCATATCACGAAACAAAGTCACCCTAGACTTCTGATACTTGGCACCGGCCTTCTCGATACTGAGCGACATCACCTTATAACCAGAAGGTGCCCCTTGTGTGATGGACATGGTTTACGTCATACCATCTGGCAACAGTTCAATCTGGTCTCGGCCAAGAAGCCATCCATGAAGATAAACTGAGCATTATAATCAATCCAATACCTCGTTGTGACGTACCGGGAATTCATCTTTTAGATTAGCTCAGCTCACATCTCGACAGTCCACACACATTCTCATCTTTCAGCACCGGTTTCCGCTTCCCTGGAGGACAGTCTTCTCTCCATGGTAACTCGTGCCTCACGACATTGGTATCTTACCTTGGTGTATCTAGATACAACCGGGCGCACATATACCATCCTGTTCTTGACTTGCCTCTGAAGCGGCCTCAATATTCGCTTTCTGACCTCGACGGTGCTTGGAGCGACAATTCTGAGCACTCCTCATGCGGTTGAATCACCTTCTCCTCTGGTTTCAACGACCCGGCTAATTCCAACAAATCACAATCTTCTTCGCCTTCTCCTTCGGCATGATAGATCGAATTGTCGAAGTCATACAAAGGTGTAACCAAATTGTTATCGATGAGATCAGGAGGGTAATCACTTTTGAGGTTGGAACGAGACAAGTTCAAAAGAAAAGCGAAAAACATTGCCATTTTTATTTATTTTTTTAAAACTGCAAAAAATGAAAAACAGGGAACACCGTTTTTAATCACAAAAACATCCATTTATTACTGATGCAAAACGTTGCAAAATGAAACACATGAGATGGCCCTTACAATGGACCAGTACGTTTCGGGCAGAACGTATGGCTTTCATGCAAACAGAATTAAAACAAAAATACTACACTTCCGGATGAGCGACAGTGATGCTTTTGGAGGCCCTCCAATCGCCTGGCACGCAAGACTTTATCCACAGCTCGAGCTCGCGGTCACAGTCAACCTCTTCACTCACTGAACAAGCATGATCAGAATCCAACATTCCTGCACTGACAAAGATGTACGGTGGACGACGTCCTCCGTTTGGTCTAGACGACTCTTGATTTGGATAACCAATCCCGAACATGTTTGCCTTTACCACTATGTCGATGATCCTGCCCCAACCTCGGGCCTCTTGGTTCTTCACCACCTCTAGAGCTTGTTTATAAGAAGAAATGGACAGCTTCTTCTCTTTCTCGACAACAAGAGCGCTCTCCACCTGGACGGTTTCGATTGCTTGACTGGGTATTTCAAGTTTTCCAATGTCCATTTCTACTTCTTTCATCTTCTGGGTCGTGTCTCCCATCAATACACACCCCTCTGTGGCAACGGCCGCACAACAATTATCAACCACAGGGAAGACTCCATCCTGCACCAGAGGTTCTGGGACCACAGACATGGGAACCTTTAACTGATCTTCCTCAGTCATCTCCATTCCTTTCTTGACCTTTTTCACCATCTTCATCTTTACAGGACCCTGCCTGGGTACAGGGTTGACATCCCCCTCCATGATCTGTGCCAAACTGATGATCTTGGAGTCCACCAAGTCTTGGACAACATGCTTGAAAGCCCTACAACCCTCAACATTGTGCCCGGGTGCCTCAGAATGGAACTCGCACCTGGCATTCTCATCATAGTTTGGAAGCCTCCGCTGCTGTTCTACAGGAATCAAAATCCTCGGCCGAACTAATCCCAGATCTCTCAATCTTCTGAACAAAAGGGTATAAGTCACAGGGGGTTCCTCAAACTGACGATCCTCCTTCCTCTTCCTCACCTGGCTCTTAGCTCTCGGTGCCTTCTGTTGAAGTGGTGGTTGTTGCGGGGGTACAGGTGAGTTACCAACAAGAGTGGTTACAGCAACAGCATAAGGATGATAACGATCCTTACTGCGTTCTTTCTTTGCTGGCACACCACTTGACTCAACCTCCTTTTTGAGCGGACCACTGTCAGAGAGTTTCTTTGCTACCGAGCCAGAGGGATTTGTCACATCGGATGATGGAGCCTATCCCTGAACTTTCTCCTTGATCATCCAGCTCTCAATCCTTTCCAATCTCTCAGACATGGCTTTCTGCCCCAAGGCAAGCCCTTGCACAATACTGAACAATCCCCTCATCATCTCTTTCAGTTCAAGGATGTCGGCGTTGGGAAGATCCATCAGCTTGGATTTGTTGAGTCTGACTGTATGTCTGAATGGAAGAGCTATGCGTACCGGTTGACGCCTACAAAACAACAAATGGGTTAGTATGACTCACACATGCAATGTCTATCCGTACCAGGAATATTCCTTTGATTTTGGTTTCACAGAGACAAATAATTTTTCATCAATAACATTCTGACATCTGACTATCTCTCAACCAGAATCTTATTCAAAAGTGGACCCTGAGTACGGATAGACATGAGTTGAATGCAGATGAATGCGATGCAAATGCATGAATGCAAGCCATTGCGCCACCAAGTCATCTGAAGACCTATTCTCTGAACTAGTCACGGTCATCGGGACTAAGTCACCATAAATCCGACTTGGGGAGTTCCGAAATAAACGAAACTGGAGATCACATCACTATCATCACAGGAACATCCACTGAACGAATGACAGTCAGATCCTTTGAACAGGTACTTTCAAATTCAACCCGGGGATCCGAAATAAACGGAACCCATTGATAACTACGGACAGAACTCCGGCGTCCCAGAAATAAATGTCCATAAATTTGGCTGAACCAAAGTCACCATCACAGCACCACTGGCAGGAACCGTATCTGTAGAGAACAAACCCTCCACTCACTGGTAGGTTCTAAGAACAGAAGTTTGTCAGCTTCAGCCCTTCAGTCGAGAATAATACGTTTACCACTGAAGGTTTGGCATTATTACGGGATAAAAGACCTCCGCTGACTCCCCTCAACAGGATATCCTAAAGCAAGTTCCCAATCTCGGGGTCCTCGGATTGAGCAGCGGGAATGCGCCCACCAGAGCTAACATAAACGCGTCTCGGAGGAGAGGCCTCGACTGAGTTCTCGGGAAATGGTCACCAGAGTCGACGATTTCTAAAGGAATATCTGTCGTTATGGAACACCCATAGGACAAAATATATCCAACAGAAACCTCGTCTGGAATGTGGGTCTCATGAACGACTTAACGTAGCAACACACCACGCAAGCCTCATGACTATCCACTCTAACACCTATGTGTACACTCAAGCCTGGGTAGTGGGCTTATCTCTCATAGAACAATCCCAACCCAACAAACAAACAACCCACAGAACCCACAGATACAACAAACATATGTACATGAATGCAATAAGGTAAAGCAGGTAAATGCTGAAAATAAATAACTGTACAAAAGAATAAACACCCAGCAGATAAGAAATCTACAAAAGCTAGGAGGGACTCGCTTAGGGAAATCAGATCCCCAGCAGAGTCGCCAGCTGTCGCAACCCAAAAAATACGGTATGCGAAGAAACAACCGGCGAAAGAAAAAGATGACAGAAGAGTCGCCACCGTGCGTTATTTATCCCAAAGGAGGGAAAGGAAACGCTCGAAGTAAACCTGGAGAAAGGAAAGGAAAAGACAAGGTCTCGCAACCAAATCTTGGGTTTGGGAGTCGGTTATGCGAAGGGAAGGTATTAGCACCCCTACGCATCCGTAGTACTCTACGGGATCCACTCTTGTTTTTTTCTTGTCTAAAGGGTGTGTGTTTATCTAATGTACTATTTACTAGAAGGGGGGGTCAAAAGAAAAATGACTCGCATAGATATCGCATCCATTGCATACGTATCTCATCCGGAATGAGAATCAGAGTCTTCGTAGCTCGGCTACCTATGGGTGAAAGAGATGTGTGCTCGCTAAGACATCGCGTCTTATGCCTATGTATCTCATCGGGAATGAGAGTCAGAGCAAAACGTAGTTCAAACTAACTACGGGAATAAGGGTCTCGATTGCAACTAGGGCAAGAGAAAGGGAATGTCTCGATCGCAACGAGGGCGAGAGAAAGGATCGCAACAAGGGCGAAAGCAAACAAGGATTAGTTGTTAGTCGTTAGTCAAACTCGGCAAGACATCACGTCTTGTGCCTACGTATCTCATCTGAACATGAGAATCAGAGTTGCCGTAGTTCGGCTCACGCACGCCGAAACAAAACAAAACACAAAAGGCAAACATGGAACCCGAATGCCAATCGCTGGACTTACATCAGCTTCCAAACCAAACAAACCCACACTGGAAACCAGATGCCACTTGATGGACTTATACCGGACTCCAAGCACACAACAAGAGGATACGGAATGCCAATGGCTGGGCTTACATCCGTCTCCTACACACACAAGAACAAACAAGCAAACAAATTGCTAAGGAGTCGGGAACTCGAGCCTAGCAACTGTCAAGCAAACACACACAAAAAAAGGAAAAGGGTGCCCGGAGAGATCTCGCACGATCTCCTGCCTACGTACCTCATCTGGTATGAGAGTCAGGGCGACGTAGTTCCCCTAACTAGGGATTGCCATCTGAATATGGGCTTACAAAAGGAGGACACCAGTTGTGTCAAAGGAGAGTGGGCAATGTGTTCACGTCCTAGCAGTAGGTGTCGCAGCTCGCTGAATCGAGTCTTAGGCAGTTACCTCTTTGCAATAGAACGGACTACATGCCACAAGATCGGAGGCGCTCGGAAAGGTCTAGAAGTGGGGGAAGCTCTGCCCTAGAGTTGTCATGCAATGTGTACTTAAGTGTTAGGATTTACAAATGGGAATATCTACCTAATGTTAGCATGCAAAGAAAATGGGGATTCTAACTATGTTATCATACAAAAGAATAAGGGAATCCTACCTATGTTATCATACAAAAGGATATGGGAATCCTACCTATGTTATCATGCAAAGGGTTCTATCTAATGGGTGCTACCTAATCGGAACAAGAATTGACGAGTGGAGCAAGGAGAGGTGCTAGGAATAAGGGTAGATGGCGATGCATGAAGCAATCGACTTACAAGGTTGATGGCGATGCATAAAGCAATCGACTTACAAGGTTGATGGTGATGCATAAAGCAATCGACTTACAAAAGGGGGATGAATACGTGCTGGTTCTGTTAGGTTTTGAAAAATGATTACTCGACGTTGGATCGAGGTTTTGATCTTGTTTTGAAATGGTTATCGAATGTTCATTTTAATTCTTGTATTAACAGATGAATAAAGAATGAAAGAATATTATACATTTCATGGGAGAGGGATACATTTGTTATGAATGGGGGTTGTCATGGCAATCAAACAACATAAATAAATGCCTCATACATCATACAAGTAGGCAACAGTCAATCAGACAATAAGATATTTAAACAAGTATGCGATCAAATCAAATAATCAAAGAAATGAAATGAATGAGCATTAAACAACGTATGAGTGTAAGTGTAAGGGAACCGGCTCATTGTAAGAAAGCCCAAGAGTAAGCTATGTGAGGTTGATGGCGATGCTTAAAAAGCAATCGACTTACAAGGGTGTAAAAATGGGCTCGATATTAAATCGAGGAAAACATGATTTTTATAGTTTTAAAATGGTTTTGAATTAAAATACAACAACTTTACATTATTAACAAAATGAACATATGAGTGTAATAAAGGCATAAACATAAAAAGAAACTAAAATGCTAAAAGAAAAAAAATAATATAGCTAAAAGAAATAAAATGCCAAAAAAAAGGTCACACATGAGTATTGAACCCACCCCACTCAAGAACATACACACTGCCCTTCTCCACCAGACCACTCAGGGTTATATGCTACTAAAGTGCTACCTTAAATATATAAACCGGAATGAAAAAATAAATAAAAAAAAGATTAAGAACAAAACTAACATATAAAACCTTTTTTAAGTTTTTGTTTATTATTATCTTTTATCTCTGTTAAACAAAACAAATTTGATTAAAAAATTAAATTAAAAAAAGAAATGAAAACAAAGAAATGAAAACAAAAGAAAACAGAGACTCGTCTTCTTCTCTCCCACCTCACAAACTCAACCTTCCCCAACAATGGCCTTCTACCTCAGCATCTCTCAATCGAGATCTTTCTCTGCTCTCAGTCGTCACCTCCCCCCTCTCACGAACTCTCTCACGCTCTCAACAAACTCTCTCAAGCGAAGATTTCTCCCTGCTCTCAGAATCACTATCCCTCAAACTTACCCAAACGTCTCTCAAATGCACTCAAACGAACCCTTTTTAATCACTCTCAGCTCTCACAAAAAAAATCAAACAACAAGCATAAAGAGAGAGAAAGAGAGGTCCTTACAGAGTGTCACTGCGGTGGTGGTGAAGGATGTGAAGAAACTGGCCTCCAGGTAAACGAATTTGGGACTTTAGGTTTCCTCTCAGATTTTCGCCTCCTTGTTTCTGTTGTGGTGCTCTAGGGTTTTTGTTGTGCTCCTCTTTTCCGCCTCTAGGTCCCCTGGTTACTGATTCATTCTCCCTATTTATATTCTGTGAATTAGGGTTACAAATTGGTGCCCTTGTGTTCAAAAGCAACTCTGCAAAGCACTTTGGATGCACAGAAATTGAATTGCCCTATCCATGTTAGATTTAACAAAAGGTATCCTTCACAAACTTTCCTCTCTGCTTTGACCTCATACCAATTTGGGATGTTTTTGGACTTTGCCCTCTGACTGTTGGTTAATGATTTTGCACTGTAGGTTTTGCAAATTGACTGATTAATGTGTCCCTTTTTACTGCAGTGAAAAAATGGTGAGCTTGGTTTGACTTGGGATAATGGATATTTTGAAGAGTGATTGTTAATGGTTTTAATGCATAGACTGGCTGCAGTAGGTGACATGTAGGTTGAGTTGCAAGGTAACAAACATGGTTCAACAGGTTTTTTGGGATTTTGTTTGGCTTGAGGTGAGCCACATAAATGAATCAATTCTTTTGAATTCTAATGAGTTTCTACACTTTTGTAGCAGAACATATTTAGCTTTCACCAATGTTTTGACTTTTTACAGGGCTTTCTCAAGAAGAAGAGTGAGTGGTATGTTGAATTGGCATCAACTGCGGTTGCTTGAAGTGAGCAGGGACTTATAAGGAAGTGTCCATGGCAGGGTGTTTTGGTAAGCTGTTTGTTATGCAGGTTGCATCTGATCTCGCTTAAAAGCTTGTCGGAGTTGGATGACCTGTTGTTGCTGCTCTGGTGGCAGGGAACTCAATTGCTTCGGTGTTAGATTCAATACTTGTTGCAGCAAAACAGACTCCACGTCAGATGGAAGCTGTGAAGATTGTTGGTCAGGGTGCCGCGCTTCTGCTTTAGGAACTGCAGGTGCAGGTAATAAACTACTTCCAAGAACATGGGATGATCCTTTGGAGACAGGCACATCTGAAGTCCCAGAAGCAAGAGAGGATTTCCTTCCGTCATTCAATCTAGTGAGCTTTAACGGACGAGTGAAGGATTCTGGAATATCACGAGTCGTGCCTATATTCTCTAATCCCGCGGACATGTTTGAATAATTACTACTGTTTTTGGTCCAATCCTCAGGAGCTTTGGGAGATCTATCACCTCCCTTACGGAGTAACTTGGAAGTACCAGATGACATGGAGGGGTCGGCCTGAAAGCTTGCATCTGGACGAACCATTTGAAGATTATGCGAGACTGTTGAGCTTCCAGCACGTACCGGATGCTGAAGGAACGATGCATGCATTTGCTGGTTCATCGCAGTTGAATTTACTGGCTGAATTGGAGGCCTAATCGACAAACTTCCCAAAGTTGGGGGACGTGCGGAAGGAAGCATTAAATTATTCTGCCCTGTTCCAGGCTGTACAAAATGGTTGCTTTAGAATTTTCTATTACAAACTGGTTAATTGTCGGTTAATCGTTGATTTTATGTTGCAGAGATTTACATTGGCCCCTTTTTACAACATCTGAGTCGTCCGAACTCCACGGTTCAGCAAATCCCAGCACCGACAATGATAACAGGATGCTTGGCATTTGAAATAGTCTTGGAAAATGGGTGTCGACCCTCAACAATTTCAACAAGTGTTTGTGGACCAGTACCAAGATGTTGGTGATCATATTTGGATTGATGGCTGCAGGGTGTTTGTTAACTTGCACTTAGTCATTGAAACAAACTTGACTAGACTTAAAGTTGGCTTGGATATTGAAATGGTTCCACTTGGGGAGATGTGGAATCACGTCCAGATGTAGTAGCCGGTAGTACTGGTGCGTAAGGGTCTGAAGTCTGTACTATTTCTCCATCTGATTTCAAATCCTGGAGCAACTGAACAGTCTTTGCGTAAACAGAACTGCTAACATCTTCAAGAAGTCCAACTTGGTCAACCTTAATTTTGCTACTGCATATGCATAGGAATTCTTTAATATCGACTTCACGGACTTCATAGCTCATTCCACAAGCAGAACCTTGATGGGGCAATTTGATGTTGACAACACCTCTTCCTTTGCGAGCAGAAACAGATGTAGTATATTCATCTAAAAGACCACGTCTTGATTTTGGCATTACAAAAAAACCTTGGTCAAATGTACTGCTTTTGTCCTGTGATTTCCCACCACCTGAAGCATTTTCCACGCAAGCAAGTGGTCCTGGGCTGATTCTGATTTTATTACAACAACTCTTCCAATATTGAGAAATGATTGAGCATTGGGTGACAGCAAAACTGCCTCTGATATCTGGCTGTTGTATTTCTCGGCTTCGAAATACAAATCATAGTACTCTTCAGTAGTTGGCTGACCCTTTATACACTCAATAACCTTTGTAGGCTGATTAAGCTTTCGCTTCAAAAGCTGTTGCATATAGGTTGAGACAGGTTTGGTTTCAAGTATAATTTCATGCTTCACTCTGTGCCAGTTTTGGCCTGTCATATCTCACAGGGCAGTATTGTGTATTGCCAAGGCTTTCACCAGGTGATCACAACTCAACCATGTTTTGGCTTGTCATGGCTCATTAACCCCTTGCTATAGGAAAATTCTTTGTGACCTTGACCTTGGGTTTGTTGCCTTTGCAGATCAAAGTCTCACTTGCTTCACCAGTTGACTAGCTTCGGTCGTGGGTTGGCTTTTCTGCAGGATGTGTCATGATTGCAGCAGCAGGATTGTTGAGTGGGCTGCTGCATTGACAGAGCAAGAACTGCTGCATAATAAGTTACCATGTAGTGCATTCATGCTCTCAATTGTAGCTTGCCGTGTTGCATTGTTATAATAATATTTTCTCTCATCACTAGTAGAGACCAACTGCCAATCAGTACCAGGCAAATCTACCATTGAAATTATAATAGTACATAATTCCTGCTTCAGTCTTGTGGGCAGTCCAAGCATCTAGTTGATCATTAGCGGCATCCTCACTTTGAGTCATAATGGCATTTATTTATTTTTGTCATCAGCATGTTCTGAAATTACTTCTGCCTGCAAACCAGGAGTTCCCCTAAAGTGATTACCGGAAGCAGAAAGTGTAGAAATACCAACAGGGCCCACAGGAGTAACACCGGGAGGTTGAGAATCAGGTACTGGAACTGTAGGAAGAGTAACACCGCGTGCTGGAAATGGAAAGGGGCCAGGAAAAGCAGCAGGATATTGATGAAATGGTGGCCTAGGTAGTCCTCTTGTTCGAGATGCAAGGTGCAGGTTATGTTATTGCAGCATGTTTTCATGGCCATGAGTACAGGACATGAATTGATGATGATGATCAAACAAGGCTGCAAGTCGACTTGGCATATGCAGGGCAAAGCAATG
Organism: Lathyrus oleraceus; assembly: GCF_024323335.1. Classification (NCBI taxonomy): domain Eukaryota; kingdom Viridiplantae; phylum Streptophyta; class Magnoliopsida; order Fabales; family Fabaceae; genus Lathyrus; species Lathyrus oleraceus. Next base: position 382,690,788 of record NC_066580.1, on the reverse strand, counting down.
TTCATGGTCAAGGTTTGTGAGCTACTGCAGGGCGTTTCCATGGCTTCATTGCAACCTCTGATATGGTTTTGGACATAATTATCACTTGTTGCAGGTTGAATGCAGGTTTGACATGTGGTTTGGCAAGAATGTGCATGGTGTCGTTACAAGACCATTTGGTGAGTGAAACCTCTGTTGTACACAACTCCTTCCATTCTTCCATGCTAACTGGGACTTTGGTGGTTGCATTTGGCCTGGGCAAGGTTTCATCTAGCAGTAGGCCCTTTTTGTAGCACACTCCTCATGCCTTTATCCAATAGCAGCAAGGCAAAACAAAAAGGCAATGGGGCTAGTGGATCAAACATGTATCATGAGCTATTTCTTGGTTCAAGCCAAGGGTGATAAGCACTGACATGGTTGGACTGTTAGAGGATTCCTTGGTCATCCGTTAAGGGCAGACCAATGGCAAATGGTTAATGGTCCAAAAGCTACAAAGTCATGGTGCACCATATGTGTTACTTGTAATGGAAGCTACCAAGAAAACATCAATAAACATGAGGATGGGATGTACATTGAAGCAAAAGGGTCATGCCAAGTTTGGATGGGCAAAAGCAAGTGAGGGTTGACTTTGGTCAAAGTTGACCAAAAAGTCAATTGTTGACCAAAGTCAACAAATTGGTCAAAGTTCATTTTTTTTGTATTTTTCTCGTAAATGGAATTCAATGGACTATTATGGGTGAATTTTTGGGTTTAATGAATTTGAGTTGACTTTGGTCAAAGTTGACCAAAAAGTCAACTGTTGACCAAAGTCAACAGTTGGTCAAAAAATGCCAAATTTTGTATTTTCTTGTATGGAATCAAATGTAATGAAATAAAATTGAAATGGATTAACAAAATGGTTTGAAGTTGGTTTCACAGTTGGTTTAATCATAACTTGAATGTTTGACTCTTGAAAAGAAAAATAACTTGACTGATAATGTGTATGAACAAAACCATGAAATAAGACCATAAGGTTATAGTATCCATGAACCAATAACATGACTGGCAAGTGGTTAGAAACACAAGAAACTTGGTTGTTCAGATGACCCAGACCATAGAGGTATCCACAATCACAACACCATGACTTTGGATCAAAACCAAACCTCATGTAAAACCAAAGTTAGGTTAGGCCAAGCATGCCAAACAAACATAAAAAATTCAGGAGCAAAATCGGGGTATGACACTAAGGCCATGTGGGATTCACTACAAATTGCCCATGAGGGGACGAATGATGTTAAATTGGCCAGAATCAATACACTAACACAAGAGTTTGATCTCTTCTTCATGGAGCAAGGGGAAACCATTGCTGACATGCAAAAGAGATTCACTCATCTCATCAATCGATTACATTCACTTGGTAGGCCTGTTTCCAATGATATTGCTACTAATAAGATCCTAAGATGTCTTAACAGGGAATGGCAGCCGAAAGTGACCGCCATCAAAGAGGCAAATGATCTTACCACATTGGACTTGACAACATTGTTCGGTAAACTACAAGAGCACGAACAAGTTCTCTTAAGCCTAGAACAACACGAAAAGAAAGATAAGAAAGACAAAGCAAAGGTGAGTGAAAAGAAATCAATAGCTCTAAAGACTTCCTCCTCAAAGTCTCAAGCAAAAGAGCAAAGTGATTATTCATCGAGTGACGAAGAAGAAGAGGACAAGAGTGAAGATATGGGGCTGTTCGTCAAACGCTACAACCGTTACGTGAGAAAGAACGGCATCCAACATTCCGAGAAGAACTTGGTAAACTTCCGGAAGCAATCTAGGTTCTCTAAAAATGATGACTCAAAAGGAAAAACAACTAGAGGGTCGTGCTATAAGTGTGGAAAGCCGGGTCACTACAAACCGGACTGTCCGATGAACAAAAAGACAAAAGAAAAAGATTCATACAAATCACACAAGAAACCATCAAAGCCAAGGAGAGCATACATAGCTTGGGAAAGCGATAGCGACTCCTCCGATGATGAAAGCTCTAGTGATGAAGATGAAAATGCAAATCTATGTCTTTCTGCTCATCAAAAGAACAAAAAGAAACAGGTACGACATGCTAAATATGAAAAATCCTCTAGTATGTCTCATCATGAACTGCAAACTGCTTTTGATACTTTACACTATGAAGCGAAAGAGGCCTTTAAAAGGCTTGCCTCAAATAAGAATTTTTTTTCTCATTTGGAACATAAAATTCAAGAATCCGAACGGAAACTTGAGGCACTTAAAGCTTCTATAGTGGAAAGCACAAAAACAAGTTATGAGGACCTTAAAAGTAGAATGATGAACTTTGGGTGTGATACTTGTTACATTTGGCAAGGTGAAGTAAGAAACCTAAAAGCCAAACTTGATAAGGCTCTTGAGCCCAAGATTACTTTTACTCTTGCTAGTTAGTGAAATATATCAATTGAGTGTGCAAATAGTGTAGTGATTTGTATTTCATCTTATCTCTACTCCATTAGCTTAACGCATATCTGGTTTTCCAATAACGGTTCGTTTTAGACTAAAATTTTCCTCGGCTGCTTCCGCACTTAAAACAATTTTTAAAACCAATTTTCTTTTAAATTGGTAGCGCCGACTCAAGTTTTTAATTGGGATCTATTCAACCCCCCTTCTAGATCCGTGCCATAGTCTAACAGAAAGATGGAGTGAAATGTTAATGTCCGGGCAAGTATTCAATGAGTGTTGCATGAAGGTCATGAAAGAGGAGAGAATCAAAGCTAGCACACACGCTGTAACAGAAGTTGGTGCGATTGTGGAAAATTCCAGGGCTTCCGCATACCTTGCTCCCATGTCATAGCAGCATGCGCTTATACTCGTCAAGACGCTTACAACCATTTATCTGATGTGTACAAGACCAACACCATCATGAATGTATATACTCAAAGCTTCTCAGTACTACCAATGGAGGATTACTGGCCTCCACATGAAGAAGATATTATTTGGCACAATGACGAGATACGTAGAAAGAAGAAAGGAAGGTCAAACATCACACGTATCAGAACAGAGATGGATTCCACATATAAAATGATAAGATTATGTAGTATCTGTCGTCAACCAGGACACAACAAGAACAACTGTCCCAATCGAGGAGCATCATCTAGGTCTTAAGCTTTTCGTAATATTGTATTTCTGTAACATTCAATCATTATATATCATTAAGTTCTTATTACAACGAGGTTCACAACAAACATTAGTACAAAACATCTGAAAACATAAATATTTCTAACTGATTACAACAATCAAATTGATGTTGTCTCGACCGAACATCATTTCCCTAGCATCCTTATCAGTCTTCATTCACACCCAACCAAAGATACTGTCAAGTCTCTCAATACTTATGATTTTTTCCCCTTCTGGTATTTTCCCATCTAACCAACGAACCATCTTCCTCTTCAGTTGATCGAGCGTGGTGATGTTCCAAAACAACATCAGCATTTGAGGTTTGTCTCTCGCATAAATCACCTTTCCGTATCGGCGACGAACACCAAACATGATAGCCAAATGAGTATATCAGATGTCGAACAATTGGTCACACAACGCATCTATTTATAGGACAAAAAATGCATTTTAGGAGGAGTCTCCAATTGAATTGGCGACTCCTCTTAAAACCTACACATAGGCGCCAATTGGATTGGCTAGGGCACATGCCCTAGCCAATCCAATTGGTGCCTCCATTCAAGTTTTAAGAGGAGTCGCCAATTCAATTGGAGACTCCTCCTAAAAGTGGGGTATTTTGGGATTTTTTTTGAAACCAGGGGTATTTTGGGAATTTCCTTAAAAAAGTGGGTTATTTTTGTAAAAAAAATCTCATCTCACCTAAATCAAATACTTGCAATTTAGATATTCTATTTAGACATTTCAATAGTTCAACCTCGCCTATTTACATATATGGTTAGAAAAAAAATTATTTTGAATATTCCAACCGTTTATTCTCACCTCATTCAATTAACTATAATTAGAAACTTTAAATTTTTGTGTTCCACTAGTTTCATCTCGCCTATATCAACTAACTATGACTTAAAAATTCTAACTTGGATGCTCCAATGGTTCACTCTCCCCTAATTCAACTAAATACAAAATTTATTTTATGATATATATATATATATATATATATATATATATATATATATATATATATATATATATATATATATATATAGAGAGAGAGAGAGAGAGAGAGAGAGAGAGAGAGAGAGAGAGAGAGAGAGAGATAGAGAGAGAGAGAGAGAGAGAGAGAGGAGTTAAAAAGTATAAATATAATGTGAAACTAGAGAACGACACAAAATATGCTTAAAATCTATGCAAAGAACAAAAAGAGAGAGAAAAACTAACAAATAGCCAAAGCCACAAAAACCAAAGCTACCAACAAAAGAACAAAGCTTGAGCTCAAGAAAAGCGAACCACCATCGATAGAGCAGAAACCTCCATACGCGGCTTAGGATCATGCCCCCAAGAAACCAGAAGACACAATTAGACCGCTATTGGCGCAAGCAAAGGATAAGGTATATTAATTAATTCATAGAATGAACAAGCATGCCCAACGCTTACCTAGAAACCATTTCTAGGAAAACGAGACACTTATCTTTCAAGGTTTCCTCATCAATCAAAGATTCTGTAAATATAAAATTATTCCTAGTTTTCCATAAAGACCACACCACTAAATGTTAAATTATGAAAAGACCACCTATAATCCTAGCCAAAACCCCTAAGGAGGAAAAACATCTCAAACATAGATAAAATATCATCTGGTAAGACAACTACCCTCCCTAGTCACTGTAAATTTTTATCCCATGATGTTATAGAAATAAAGCAAATGACAAACAAGATGAAGTCATACTCTAAAGACCCAACACATAACCCACAAGAAAGACCACTAGTATCTAGAATAACCCTCTAATACTCATATTCTCTCTAGTATGAATTTTATCTTTGACGAGATGCCATGAGAAGACCACCATTTTAGAGGGAGCCTAACTACTCCATATGGAAGCTAACAAGCAGCCTGAATTAGAAGGAAAGGTAGAAGAAGGGGAATGGGACTCAATAAGATTATAGTAGGCATAAAAAACAATATAAATAATATTATCTCCCAACGAACAACACTAACAATCACTCTTCATCAAGAGATTTACATTATGAATGGTCTGAATAATATCATCCACCAAATCTTGCTCATGGTCAAAGAGAGGTCTCCTCCATAGATAATTCTAACCATGACCCCATATTCCCAAACACCAATATCACTCATCTTACTCATTTTTTTCTTAGATATCATGAAAAGTCTATCAAAATTAACTCAAAGAGGGATGGACCCCACCTAAGGGTCATTCCAGAAATAAGTGAGCATACCTGATCCAATCTTCTACTTCAAACTATCCACAAATCAATCTGAGAACTCAAAAAGTTTATAATATATAAGAGAGACTTCTCTCCACCAAGGAGAAGTGGATTGGAGTCTTGACACCTTACCTCCTCTAAGGAAACTGATATCTTATATCCCAAATATAATAGTCAAAATATCCCTCCAAAGATCAGCGGACTCTGAAATCAACGACCACCTTCATTATCCTAGAAGATCAGGATTAACTAAGTGAGGGTCATTGATGCCAATCCAACTCTTCTTCTTTAGTTTACACACATCTTCTTAACTTAACAAGAAATATTATTGTTACAACTATCTGTAGCGGGGTATTCGTTACCTTTAGATTTATTGACTAAAGCAAAAGTAAATCATACAATTCGAGTCGCCACCACACTTCTATTTAACCAAAGGAAAGGTTAGAAAGCGAACAAAAACCGAGAAGTTTTATCAAATCAAAAACTAATAAAAATGTCAGAGATCTAGGTAAGGGGGTTGGTTATGCAATGGGAAGGTTTTAAGCACCCAAAACATCCTTAGTACTCTAAGGGAGCCCTTTTTGCAAAGTGTATTGTAGGTTGGTATTTGTGAAAATATTTGTGCAAACATGATTGGGGAGATGAGAAAATAATATACAAATTATTTACAATTTTGTTGTTTGAATGGATAAACCCATTGCCTACGTACCATCACGAAGGTAGGATCAAAACCTCGTAGTTCGGGGTAAAAATCTCAAAATATGGGTGAATTGATTTGACCAAAAGCCTTAAGGTCTTTTGTCATCAAAGGGAGAAAACTCAACCTAAACCAACAGTCCACCATGTGAGGAGATCTTCAACATACTAGTGAGGGATTCACCCTATAATAAGTATGGAAGACTTATAGTCCAATCACTAAGGATAAAGTAAGGTTTACATCAACCACTATGATAACTCAAACCTATGGCTAATTTTTATGAAAATTTTGAACAAAGGTGGCCATTGGAACCACAAAAACATACTTGAGTGAGTTGTATTCACAAATTAAACGTATTCAAAAAATAAATTCAAAGTTGACTTAAGATTCAATTCAAAATAAGTATTAATGAAAAGAGTTTAAAAAATCAAAGGCATAATGCCTAGATTTCTAGTTTTGAAAACAATGTCAATGTTTGCACAAAATGAGTTTGGCTTGGGTTAGAGTGGAGAGAAGAAGAGAAGGGTTAGTCCTAAACATGCAAAGATGAGAGAAGAGATAAAACCCTTGGAGTTCCTTTCTTGAGATCATAAAGATGATTCAAGATACTCCTTCCCTTTGGACTTAGCAATTAACTCAAGCAATCAAACAAATATTCAATCAAGCTCCTAGGATCTCCATTTGGCTTGTCTCTCTTAACTTGGATGCTCATGACAATGGTCCTTCTAACTATCTCAAGTTTGGAATCCCTATCACACAAGAACAAACAATCAAAAAGTTCACAATGCAATAGGAGGAATGGACAAAGAGAGTTTAGATTAGGGGTCCTTTCAAGTCAACTTCAAGATTTAAGCATTCTAAAGGCATGAGGCCTAGTTGCTCTTCAATCAATTTTAGCATTCTAAAGGCATGAGGCCTAGTTGCTCTTGAACTCCATTAAGCATAGGTAAGGTCCTAAGTCTAAGTCCTTTCTCCTTTTTGCATTGGGTCCACAAAAACAAGCACAAAGCAACAATATATTTATATATAATAATAAGCTCAAGTGAGTAAAAGGAAAATGGTATAAACATAAACATGAGCTCAAATGAGCAAAGGGAAAAGACAATATGAATAAATGAGCAAGAAATTAAATTGCATTAAAGTAAATTGCAAGATATAAATGCTTCAATTAAAGTTAGTGTTAGTAGTTAATGTTAGTGTGCCATAAGGCAATTTAGCGCTATGTTAAGCAATCGTAAGTGGACTAATGTAGTAGTCACACCTATCTGAGGCCGGTCAATAAAACTATAGGCAAATAAACACAAGTTAGAGATCATGACTAGTAAGCCAAGCTCCTACAACTCGCCATGCCAAAAGAAAAGAAGAATGACCTTGTATGGATTTTAGGTTTTTTTCTTGACCAAGAAGCAACCTATCTTGGACACAAAGCAATTCACTTGATCTTTAATCAAGTTGAGTTCAATTTGGATCAAAGAAGGTTAAGCCTCTCATATGTCAAGGCTAACCACAAATCATTAACTCATTGGTCAAAAGAAAAAAGAAGAAGAAAAGAGATGAAGATGGAATGTACAAAATGAAAATTCAAATGACATAACCAAAACACTATGATCAAATGTGAATGGAATCAACATCAATTAATGGTAAACAGAAGTGAAATGAAGATTAGAAGTCAAGAAAGGTCAAACATATTTTTGGTATTTTTTGGAATTAAAATAATACATAAAGTAAAATGAACAAAGTGAGGTCAAACTTCAAATCCAATTCAAATCAACTTGGATAAGTCCAATTGGATCATCATAAGTTTAACATGGTCAAACAAGGTTTGACAAATTTTTCCAACATTTTTTGAAAACAGAAGCTATTTTAAAATCAATTAAAAGCATTAAAATATAACATAAATGAATTAAAATCTCACGTCAATTAAGAAATTGATGAGAATATTTTCATAGACTTATCATGATCCAAATGTGTTAAGAAAATATTTTTGGCATTTTTTGAATATCAAAAAGTATTTTAAATGAATTAAAAACTATCAAAAATAAAATAATTCACAAAAAATATTAAATGGAATCACAAAAATAATTAAAAATCAGATTATGAAACTAGATTTTAAAAGAAATTTTTTACAATTAGTCTCATATTTTTGTGATTCCAAATAAAAGCGTTATGAATTTTTGAAAATAAATGGAATAAAAGAAAAATAAAATAGAAATTAGAAAATCTGGAAAATCCACAGCGCTTGGATCATCATTCATTAAGTGACGTGGACAATCCTAAGGCTCTCCGGCGCGCGCTCATCATGGACACAAGTCAAGTGCAACACACGCTGGATTTAAAAAAATCATAAAGAGAAAAAGCCAAGATTAGATCCTGTAATCACCATCCAATGGCTCAGAGTGGTTCCACGTGGGGACGGTGGTGGAAACCACCGTCTTCTCTGATGAGCAAACGAATTACGGCCACCAGTTGCAGGTTTTGCAACCTCAACCAAACTACACGTGCCTCATACCAAATTAAAGCTGGGGTGATGTACATCACCTCTGTAACCTTGGATTTCTCTCAAGATCCCTATGGAAGGAGAAATCTGAGATGGAAAATTCAGGTGTTCAATCTGAAATGCATCAATTCATGAAATTAAAGCCACCATTGGCTTGCCTCTCACACGAGGACTTTAGAGAACCAAACAAACACAAGCAAAGCACAATATATGATGAGATTCGAATCAAAACAATTGAGATGTAAACCTTTGAAGTGAAGCTTTGATCAGCACGATCCAACCAAACTCTTGCTTGCAGCTTGATCTTGAGGTATGGTATGAGTGCAAGGCTAAGGAATAAGTGTTGAAGATCAACTGATTTTGTTGAAATTCAAACTTGAAAAGAGAAATGAAAATTCAAAATTCCTTTAGTGTGGCTGGGATTCAATTTCTGCAGAGCTTCAGGTTGATTCAAGGATAAGAAATGAATGAAGTAAGCATGCTATTTATAGATGAAGTTGATGCCAAGAGGTGAAGAATCCGTGTGCATGAAGCTTTGGGTCCTCCATGCATGGGCCTGTACAGGCGCATGTGAGGCCCAAAAACTAATGGTTTTGCAAGCTGATAGCATAATGAATGGATTTGGACGTGTGGTTTGAGTGGTAAATTCTTGTGCATGAAGTTTCATCATGAATTCCATAATTGAGCATAAATGTTCCCCTCTTCGAAAGTCACTCTTAGAAAATCCAAACATAGGCATGTGAGTAATGGTTGGAAAGGTATTGGCATAAGGAACAAAAGTTATGTTGGGAAAAAATCCATTTGAAGTTTGGAAAATTATGAAAACTGGTCATGAAGTTTGATGTACAAAACATGCCTTTGAAAAATTTGCCAAAAGTGACCAACTTCAGGCCCTTCTGTTTCAATGATGAAAGCTTCAAATGGAAAAACCTCCAACATCAAAGTTGTATATATTTTCAAGATGATCAATTTGGAATTAAATTTTGCATCATTTTGATTTTTTATGAGAAAGTTATTGCCACGTGAAGTTGGACATTTTTAAGATTCAATGGCTTTGGTCCAAAGTGACCTACAATGTTTTGTATTATCACATGTTTTTATTTTAGGATTATTAAATTTTTTCCAATATAACATTTGAATTAGACATATAAAAATTTCGAATTCATTTGGTCTCACCTCAAAATCATAAAAGATGAAGGAGTTAGGTCCTTGGGAAGTTGACCCAAAATTAGGGTTTCAATCAAAATGACCTATAATGTTTTGAAATGAATGATGACCTTCCTAGTTTCAAATAAATTTCTGATGAACATGAAAGTTGTTAATATGGTTCTTAAGAACATTTATTCTCTTAGGGTCATCTTCATTTGACAAACACATCAAAAGTTAGGTCTCAGTGGATTTCAAAATAGTCAGATGACTTGACTGGTCAACTTCTCAAGTCCAAACTTCAAATCTTGATGAATGAATGATTGAGGATACTCATATAAGATCATATATGCATAAAATAATTAATTAAATAACTTCCTTCATAGGTTGAGGTTGCTTCATGAGCAAGGCACAATCAATGCACAAATGAATTAGGGTTTCCTTGGGAAACAAGCCTCAAGCCCTTTGGTTTATCCTGATCAAAATGACAAATTGAGATACTTGGGAGACATATATGATTATTGAGATCTTTGGGAACCATTTTCATGCTTGCTTTCATCTTCATCTGGCCATTTCAATGAGCATAGGAGCCTCCTAGGAGCAATGGATCACATGACTGCTTGAGCTTCAAAACAAAAAATGTTAGTGACATATTTTTGTGCTTTTGGTTAGTAAGAAAAATAAGAAAAGCAATAATATGCAATCCAAGCATGCTTGGTGGTCTCAAACCAACTCACACAAGTCTCAACCCTAGGGTTAAGGAGCCAAGATGCTATGATCCTTGAGGCAAATGCAATTAGCAATGATATGATGCCATGAGGGATCTTAGGGTCAAAATTAGGGTCTTACACTAACCCCATCCCATATAAACCTCCTCTAAAGTTTAATAATAGTCTTATAAACCTTAAATGGAATCTTGAGAAATGGCAGAAAGAAAATAGGAAATATTCAAAATAGAATTGAGAAGAGTCATCCTACCTCTTAGGTTAACAAATATATTCTTCTAAGACTGCAGGAGGCTAGACAAGGTGGAGATTATAAGTTCCCAAATATCCTCTGAACAAGGATTATCCTTGACCAGAAGCCCTATATACTTAAAAGGGAGGGTCTTGTGGTAGCGAATCAAGAAATCACTAGCTGAATCAAGGAGAGAAGAGTCCATATTTATACCAAAAAGCCGACTTTTGAGAAAATTAACCTGAAGACCATAAGCTAGCTCAAAACCTCCAAGGATAACTTCGATATTCCAAAGGTTCTCCATTTATGATTATGATTAAGGTGCCTTTAGCATACTATAAATGGGAGACGAAAACATCAGAGGTGCCAATTCTAAACATAGACAAAAGATCAAGATCCTTAACCCGTCAAATGAGACCATTAAGCCCTTCCATAACCAAAAGGAAAAGGAAAGGGGACAAGCGGATCTCATTGTTTCAAGCCCCTCTGGGTGCTAATCTCCTTAACTATGGACCCATTAACCATTATAGCCAAATTTCCAGAGAAAACACAAGCATGCATCCAAGCACGCCATTTATCAGAAAAACCAAGCCTATAGAGCATATAGTCCAAAAAAAACTCCAAATGACAGAGTCATATTCCTTTTCATAACCCACCTTAAGGATAAGACAATACTTCTTGGCCTTTTGGCAAGGTCAATATAACAACCTGTATAATATATATCTAGAATAATATCATACAAGTGTTATTATTTGGTACTGATACAACATAAGAGCCTAAAGGAACCATTATATACACATGTCCAAACTAAAACATGAATGGCACATGTCATACAATAAAGCCTAAATAATAAAAATATAAGGACTATGTACAATATCTTCATTGTACACAACTCCACAGTGGAAGATCACAATAACTGCATCCCTTGAAATATCAGTAGACAGCTTCTCTTGAATTCAACCTGTAAGAAGTACATGGAAAATAACAATGATAATGGGATGAGATAATAATATCAGTGAGTTCTTCTATCTTATGGGTCCACTCAGCTCTACAGGGTTGCTACCTAATTTCTAACTCAAGTATGCACGTTCAGTTACTTATGCATCACTCACACAATGTAACTAGGACTTGAGCAACTAAGGGATATTCGCAATATATGGAAGCATGTCACTTGAGTGCATCCACTCACTAAATCACTATTCGGATTCACGAAACATCAATCCCCTAACGGACTTACGTCTAAGCCAGGCTCGGTTCATGCATGCTCGTATGATTCGACTTTCACGGTGGATATTAGGTCCTCTATGAGGCTTAATCCCAAGTTCATGCGACCGTCACCCATATGGACCTCTAACCCACTTAGGGTATCTTTCACCGTATGGGCCTCTAACCCACTTAGGTGTCCACCTTTCCCCCATGCCTTCCATGGTTGGGGCTCAAACCTAATTGAGGCACAAATCATTGGTGCCATATCCCCACTTACCACTTTACCTAAGCCCTTGAAGTGGTATTGCATAATCAACACTAATTCTGAATATGTGATCAGTTCTTAACAACAAATAGGACTTTTGGAACAAATGTTCCTCACCAAATATCAAACAAATTCTCATGATATCGTATCAATTCTCATGGCATCATAACATGATCCATTCTCATTACATAAATTACACATGCTCCATACAAAGCATATTGATTTGTTTACCAAGTGAATGCTTATACGCGATACACACCTAGGTACCGTTTCATCCAAGCATCATCGTATACTCATTTCCATAACCTATATTATGTTTCTAAGTTATTAATCAAGTTATTCTCCTAGGTTTCCTCACTCATCTTTGTAAGGTTTTTAATCATGTTATTTCACAATCAAACATCCAACCAATACATGTCATACACATTAGCATAAAAAAATGTCATACATGAAACACACATAGTGGTATAACATGTCATAATAAACCTTTGGCATATCTGACTCAAGACATACTCATCAGTATCTTAGGTTATTCAAGTCATTATACACAAACAAGTCAAACATAATCAAGCATACAACCATCACTATCATCTATCAATCATTATTGGTTAGTTCATGGTCTCTCAATACCATGCAATATCTCATTAGATTAGCTTTCCAAAGCTTCAAGTCTCATATCGATCGGATTCACGGTTCTTGAGTTATGGTGGAAACAAGAACCATATATTTTAACCTAACTAATATTCTAGATTAAACCCATCCAATCTCACGTAAATCGACTGATTAATGTTAAATTAATGCATACACATCATGGTACAAGTTATAATACATCTAATATAAACATGAAATAGGTGGTTTTAGGCAAATAAGGTTGAACCAATCGATTGAGCTGAGAGCCAATCAATTGCAAGAAGTTTTTGTAAAGTATTTTTCATAAATTTTACAGGACCAATCGATTGGGGACTGTAGCCAATCAATTGACATCATTAAAATTCAGCTTTTTTCTTCACAGAATCATGAACCAATCAATTGGTTCAGCAACTTTTTTGCAACCAATCGATTGGCACCTGCATAAACTCCAAAAATACCTCTTCTAAACTCATCCTTTGACATTGTTAATCACTCTAAATCATGGTAAGACATGTACCAACATAAGCGCATATGAATCCACAACATAATCCATACAACATAACATCAATTCATATAAGCAACATGAAAGATCACAAACAACATGTAACAACAAGGATACCTACCATACTATCCATTTTCTTCATGATTCAAGACAACAACAACAAACCCTAGTATTCTATATCATGAGAATCTTACTCTAGAGAGGAAACTAACTAGAACTCACTTGATTCAAGAAGATGATGATGAGATTGATGATATGGAGACAAAGTTGGTGATGATGATGATGGAGATAAGATGATGGTGGTATGATTAGTTTCTTCTTCCTTCCTCTTCTTTTATCTCTTCTTCCTCTTTCTTCTTCCTTCCTTTTTTCCACTTCCTGATAACTCTCTCTTCTCAATCTTATCCACGCCTTTTCTTTCTATTCTTTCCACCACACAATATGTATATACATAGTAATATATAATATATAATATTATGTAATGATACAAAATATCCTTAAGTGATATTTTTATCTTCTAGTACCAATTGAACAATTATTAATGTTACTAAAATGTCCTCTTTTGTACTTATTAATATTGGTCTGCCTCTTTTATTAATAATTAATCTCTTCAGAGGTCACTAGTTACTCTATTGGTCCCAACTGACAACCTTTGGAGCACATAAGAGCTCTAATTGTTTCAACTGACAAGAGATAGAGTACATAGGAACTCAATTGGTCTCAATTGATAACTAATTGAGCAATTTAAGGGAATATGGGATATTACAGTCAACTAACTCATTATTAACTACCACACCCTTAACAAAGAGTCTACCATTCAGGAAAACCAATTTATTAGGCAATATCAACTTATCCATGAATTTTTATAACTTAGAAGCAAAACCTTAACCACCAACTTATAGAGAGATCTAACCAAGTAAATAGGACTGAAATCCCCTAGACTGGTATACGAATCCACCTTAGGGATAATACTGATAAAGTAGGAGGAAAAATTACGGGGAAGAAATTTCATACAATGAAATTCATCACACATAGATATCAAATCACTCCTAAGAAGAGGCCAGTTTTTTTTGAAGAAAAAGAAGTAAAAACCATCAGACCCAGGGCTCTTATTTACATCACACTAGAAGACTTCACAATTAATCTCCGAAGGAATAAAGGTAGATTAAGGACCACAATTATTTTTTGAAGAAAGATAAGGGAACAACTCTTGATCCAATTTAGGACGATTAGATAGAGGTTCCAAAAATTGCCTAGTGAAAATCATAGTCACCTCATGTCTAATCTCAGCTACTCCTTCCAACCAAGCCTATTCAACCTTAAACTCCAAGATATAATTTCTTTATGCATAGAATTAACACATACATGAAAGAAACTTGTATTAGCATCATATTCTTTAATCCAATTAAACTTAGATCTCTGGTGCAAAAGAGACTCTCTAATCCTAAGAAGAGATGAAAGATCAGAGAAGGAATTCGATCTCTCCACTAACTTCAGATGCTGAATGACACCTGATCCACTTTTATACCCAATAATTATATCTCTTCTCTAACAATGTCAATTATGAGAACCAAATTACCAAAGGCTTCCTTATTCCAGAATTTCATAACCCCTTTCAAAGATTTAAGTTTCTCTTTAAGAATAACAGTAATCCAACCCATCGAGATGTAGTTGGCCTAGCTAGAAAGAACCACCTCAGAAAGAATATTATCGATCAACCAATGGTTATTGAACCTAAACGGTTTAAGGCCCCAAAATTGATTCGTATAGCAAATAATATTGGGATAATGATAGGAAATATCTCTAGAAAGTGCTCATTGAGACATAATGCCTATACCTCGCGCAAGGCATCATACACAATAATCATATCTAGCCTACTAACACACATACTATTTGGTCGGATCCAATCAAAGTTCCTACCTAAAAAAGGAAGACCAATAAGATTCATCTGAACTATGAAATTAGAAAACTCAATACAATTTGCTGACCTGTGAGCCCGGATGTGGCCACCGGTGCCAATTATCTCAGGTGAAGAACAAACAGATTTTAAATCACCAAGGATACACCACACATCACCCCTCAGGATCCTTTTGCGCAAAAGAATATCTCCTCACACCCCTCTTTTCTTAGGAATATAAAACTTTGAGTACACATTGACCATAAAGCGTTGAGTCTTAGAATTACCTCACTCAATAAAAACACCTAGAAAATCTAACCCAGAAAAAAAGAACTGATATAAACCTTTTGAGATACGCCAAATAGAAAGTATATCGCCATTGTTACCAATGACATGAGAAAATTTTCAGTCATAACAAATGTTACCTCCATAGAGAAAACAACAAAGAGGCTTGTAGGACCCCAATTTTGACCCTAAGATCCCTCATGCCATCTCATCATATGCATTAGCATTGGGATCATACCTTGGTATTCTCCTTACCCCTCATTCATTGGGTTTGCATTAGGGGAGATCACCAAGCACATTTTTTTGTATCATACTTCCTTTTTATTTAGTTTTACTAACCACCAAAAATATTTCATTGTATAGTTTGTGCTTTTGTAAGTAGCGTATATGCTCACTTATGCTCTATCAAGCTCATATTTAGGGTTTAAGACCCTCAATGCAAGGAGCTCAATCAAGAATTGGTTTACATTGGCTCTAAGTATCTTATATGAATTCACATGACCTTCACATGTCATTTTTATCAAGAAATCATCAAGAGTTTGGAGTTTGTTTGCCTTGGAAACCCTAATTCATCTGGGTATCTTGTATGACTTCTTCAATAAGTTTCTTCAACAATTGATCAAATATTTCAAGGTATACTTCAAATTACATCATCTTATGCAGATATGATCCTCCATGAGTCCCAAAAGTCAAGAGAATGTCAAGCTAGCAAGTTGGTTCATGGTGGTTGACCAGAGAAAGTCAACTGGTCAAAACTGGGGTTCCCTAGACCCTATCTCCTACATTTTTAGTCATATGAAAATTATTCCAAGAGAAAATTTACTCTAATTTACATTACAAACAAGTTTCATGTTGAGGTCTAGAGTTAGTTTTTCTTGGAAAGTCATTTTTTATGATGAACGATTATAGGTCATTTTGTCTAAACCATATTTTGGAGGTCAACTTCCCAAAACCATAACTTGCTCAAATTTTATGATGTGAGATCCATTCAAATTGCATGATCAACTTAACGATGTTTACTTAAACTTTTATGTTTGGAGGAAGTGCAAATTTAACTTGAAAATTCTTGTGCCAAGAGGAAACATTATAGGTCATTTCGGGTCAATACCATTGAACAAGTGATTTTCCTCAACTTATAAAATGAATAACTCCCTCATGAAAAATCCAAATGAGGCCAAATTTATGACCAAATTTAATAGGTTTTAAAAATCTACAACTTTGATGAAGGAACTTTTCTCATTTGAAATTCATAGAAAAAGTTATTCAAGGTGGAAGAAGTGAACATATGGCTTGGAACTTAGAATTTTTTTTAATATGTTTGATTTCCCAAATTTACACCTCAAAATTAATCATGATCCAAGCTTAAACTGAAAAAGTGTTCAACATGAAAGTTTCTCCTTTTGATCTCACCTTTCTAAAAAGTCCAAAATCATCTAATTTGGATAAAGTATGAGGTACTTGCGCATGCGTGAAAGTTGAAGCACCATTTGGATATTTTCAAGGTCCAATTTCCCTACACACTTGCATAAGCTTCCAAGATGATTTTAATACATTACACATTGGATTATGGATCAGATGCCATCATTTCATGGGCCTCATTCACGCCCATGCAACCATGCAAAGAGGAATTTCAATTTTTTCCCAAAATTGGAAGTGTGCAAATATCATTCTGCATGCAATGGGAACGTTTTAAGCACCCAAAACATCCTTAGTACTCTAAGGGAGACCTTTTTGCAAAGTGTATTGTAGGTTGGTATTTATGAAAATATTTGTGCAAACATGATTGGGGAGATGAGAAAATAATATACAAATTATTTACAATTTTGTTGTTTGAATGGATAAACCCATTGCCTACGTACCATCACGAAGGTAGGATCAAAGCCTCATAGTTCGGGGTAAAAATATCAAAATATGGGTGAATTGATTTGATCAAAAGCCTTAAGGTCTTTTGTCATCAAAGGGAGAAAACTCAACCTAAACCAACAGTCCACCATGTGAGGAGAGCTTCAACATACTAGTGAGGGATCCACCCTATAATAAGTATGGAAGACTTATAGTCCAATCACTAAGGATAAGGTGAGGTTTACACCAACCACTATGATAACTCAAACATATGGCTAATGTTTATGAAAAGTTTGAACAAATATGGCCATTGGAACCACAAAAACATACTTGAGTGAGTTGTATTCACAAAATAAAGTCGAAGTTGACTTAAGATTCAATTCAAAATAAGTATTAATGAAAAGAGTTTAAAAAATCAAAGGCATAATGCCTAGGTTTCTAGTTTTGAAAACAATGTCAATGTTTGCACAAAATGAGTTTGGCTTGGGTTAGAGTGGAGAGAAGAAGAGAAGGGTTAGTCCTAAAGATGCAAAGATGAGAGAAGAGATAAAACCCTTGGAGTTCCTTTCTTGAGATCATAAAGATGATTCAAGATGCTCCTTCCCTTTGGACTTAGCAATTAACTCAAGCAATCAAACAAATATTCAATCAAGCTCCTAGGATCTCCATTTGGCTTGTCTCTCTTAACTTGGATGCTCATGACAATGGTCCTTCTAAATATCTCAAGTTTGGAATCCCTATCACACAAGAACAAACAATCAAAAAGTTCACAATGCAATAAGAGGAATGGACAAAGAGAGTTTATATTAGGGGTCCTTTCAAGTCAACTTCAAGATTTAAGCATTCTAAAGGCATGATGCCTAGTTTCTCTTCAATCAATTTTAGCATACTAAAGGCATGAGGCCTAGTTGATCTTGAACTCCATTAAGCATAGCTAAGGTCCTAAGTCTAAGTCCTTTCTCCTTTTTGCATTGGGTCCACACAAACAATCACAAAAACAAGCACAAAGCAACAATATATTTATATACAATAATAAGCTCAAGTGAGCAAAAGGAAAATGGTATAAACATAAACATGAGCTCAAATGAGAAAAGGGAAAAGACAACATGAATAAATGAGCAAGAAATTAAATTGCATTAAAGTAAATTGCAAGAATTAAATGCTTGATTTAAGTTAGTGTTAGTAGTTAATGTTAGTGTGCCATAAGGCAATTTAGCACTATGTTAAGCAATCGTAAGTGGATTAATGTAGTAGTCACACCTATCTGAGGTCGGTCAATAAAACTATAGGCAAATAAACACAGGTTAGAGATCATGACTAGTAAGCCAAGCTCCTACAACTTGCCATACCAAAAGAAAAGAAGAATGACCTTGAATGGATTTTAGGTTTTTTGCTTGACCAAGAAGCAACCTATCTTGGACACAAAGCAATTCACTTGATCTTTGATCAAGTTGAGTTCAATTTGGTTCAAAGAAGGTTAAGCCTCTCATATGTCAAGGCTAACCACAAATCATTAACTCATTGGTCAAAAGAAAAAAGAAGAAGAAAAGAGATGAAGATGGAATGTACAAAATGAAAATTCAAATGACATAACCAAAACACTATGATCAAATGTGAATGGAATCAACATCAATCAATGGTAAACAGAAGTGAAATGAAGATTAGAAGTCAAGAAAGGTCAAACATATTTTTGGTATTTTTTGGAATTAAAATAATACATAAAGTAAAATGAACAACGTGAGGTCAAACTTCAAATCCAATTCAAATCAACTTGGATAAGTCCAATTGGATCATCATAAGTTTAACATGGTCAAACAAGGTTTTACAAATTTTTCCAACATTTTTTGAAAACAGAAGCTTTTTTAAAATCAATTAAAAGCATTAAAATATAACACAAATTAATTAAAATGTCAAATAAATCTCAAGTCAATTAAGAAATTGATGAGAATATTTTCATAGACTTATCATGATCCAAATGTGTTAAGAAAATATTTTTGGCATTTTTTGAATATCAAAAAGTATTTTAAATGAATTAAAAACTATCAAAAATAAAATGATTCACAAAAAATAGTAAATGGAATCACAAAAATAATTAAAAAACAGATTATGAAACTAGATTTCAAAAGAAATTTTTCGCAATTGGTCTCATATTTTTGTGATTCCAAATAAAAGAGTTATGAATTTTTGAAAATAAATGGAATAAAATAAAAATAAAACAGAAATTAGAAAATCTGGAAAATCCACAGCGCATGGATCATCATTCATTAATTGACGTGGACAATCCTAAGGCTCTCAGGCGCGCACTCATCATGGACACAAGTCAAGTGCAACACACGCTGGATTTAAAAAAGTCATAAAGAGAAAAGGCCAAGATTAGATCCTGTAATCACCATCCAATGGCTCAGAGTGGTTCCACGTGGGGATGGTGGTGGAAACCACCGTCTTCTCCGGTGAGCAAACGAATTCCGGCCACCAGTTGCAGGTTTTGCAACCTCAACCAAACTACACGTGCCTTATACCAAATTAAAGCTGGGGTAATATACATCACCCATGTAACTTTGGATTTCTCTCAAGATCCCTATGGAAGGAGAAATCTGAGATGGAAAATCCAGGTGTTCAATCTGAAATGCATCAATTCATGAAATTAAAGCCACCATTGGCTTGCCTCTCACACGAGGACTTCAGAGAACCAAACAAACACAAGCAAAGCACAATATATGATGAGATTCGAATCAAAACAGTTGAGATGCAAACCTTTGAAGTGCAGCTTTGATGAGCACGATCCAACCAAACTCTTGCTTGCAGCTTGATCTTGAGGTATGGTATGAGTGCAAGGCTAAGGAATAAGTGTTGAAGATCAACTGATTTTGTTGAAATTCAAATTTGAAAAGAGAAATGAAAATTCAAAATTCCTTTAGTGTGGCTGGGATTCAATTTCTGCAGAGCTTCAGGTTGATTCAAGGAAGAGAAATGAATGAAGTAAGCATGCTATTTATAGATGAAGCTGATGCCAATAGGTGAAGAATCTGTGTGCATGAAGCTTTGGGTCCTCCATGCATTGGCCGTTACAGGCGCATGTGAGGCCCAAAAGCTAATGGTATTGCAAGCTGATAGCATAATGAATGGATTTGGACGTGTGGTTTGAGTGGTAAATGCTAGTGCATGAAGTTTCATCATGAATTCCATAATTGAGCATAAATGTTCCCCTCTTCGAAAGTCACTCTTAGAAAATCCAAACATAGGCATGTGAGTAATGGTTGGAAAGGTACCGGCATAAGGAACAAAAGTTATGTTGGGAAAAAATACATTTGAAGTTTGGAAAATTATGAAAACTGGTCATGAAGTTTGATGTACAAAACATGCCTTCGAAAAATTTGCCAAAAGTGACCAACTTCAAGCCCTTCTGTTTCAATGATGCAAGCTTCAAATGGAAAAACCTCCGACATCAAAGTTGTATATCTTTTCAAGATGATCAATTTGGACTTAACTTTTGCATCATTTGGATTTTTGATGAGAAAGTTATGGGCACTTGAAGTTGGACTTTTTCAAGATTCAATGGCTTTGGTCCAAAGTGACCTATAATGTTTTGTATTATCACACATTTTTCTTTTAAGATTATGAAATTTTGTCCAACATAACATTTGAATTATACATATCAAACATTCCAACGCATTTGGTCTCACCTCAAAATCATAAAAAATGAAGGAGTTAGGTCCTTGGGAAGTTGACCCAAAATTAGGGTTTCAGTCAAAATGACCTATAATGTTTTGAAATGAATGATGACCTTCCAAGTTTCAAATGAATTTAGGATGAAAATGAAAGTTGTTCATATAGTTCTTAAGAACATATATTCTCTTGGGGTCATCTTCATTTGACAAACACATCAAAAGTTAGGTCTCAGTGGATTTCAAAATAGTCAGATGACTTGACTGGTCAACTTCTCAAGTCCAAACTTCAAATCTTGATGAATGAATGATTGAGGATACTCACATAAGATCATATATGAATAAAATAATTAATGAAATAACTTCCCTTTATTGAATTTGATCATAGGTTGAGGTTGCTTCATGAGCAAGGCACAATCAATGCACAGATGCTATGATCAACTCACACAAGTCACAACCTTAGGGTTAAGGAGCCAAGATGCTATGATCCTTGAGGAAAATGCAATGAGCAATGATATGATGCCATGAGGGATCTTAGGGTCAAAATTGGGGTCTTACAGATGCCCCTATTTAAGGACATTTTAGTCGGAGATATGAAGGTTAAAACCTTCGTCTCGACGAGGTAGAATGGGCTTAAGTAATAACAAAGAGACGAATTTTGGTCCCTAAGAGACCTCATAATGCAAATGTATGTATGCAAAAGTTAATACTTTGTGGGGAAATATGGCCACAAAGGAAAAAAGAAATCAGAAGAAACTGAAAGTCCATGGGAGTATAATACATTCCATAGGGAAAACTCCCTGGGAGACAGGGACTCCGAGGGGATAAAGGGAATAAGATGCGTGAGCATGTCACGACTTGAAAACTTACCGAGAGACACGGAGGGATTCCACGAAAATAAATCTATGGAAAGACTCGAGCTGACGCAAAGATGCATGTATTAGGGAATATGCCAATACAACAAAATTATCCACAAAGGATACTTCGGATAAAAATCCGGACTCGGATGGGGATGTCCATTAAGGACTCAGCTGAGGAAACAACAAAACGAGGTATTACCGGTTACTGGGTAATAAAACTCGAAAAGAGACAAGTGATCAAAACATCGGTTACTGAGTGGAAGAACAACACGCTCAGGGAGAAAGAATATCTAAGACTGGTATAAGGGTGAGAGATATCAATCATCCGAAACATCCGAGGAAGACCTAAAAAGGCAAATTTCAACTCAGGAAAATCTGACTCCATAAGGGACAAGAAAGTCATAATAGGGAGCAGAAGGAAGGAACACCAGGGATACCGGTTACTGGGCATATAATAGGTGACCAACCAGGCGTGAATTGGGAACATATCCAAGACACTCGTCATCCGAAAAGGAGGGCTGAAAAAGCAAACTCAATTTACAGGATGGGCATTCGATTCCATAAGGAAATACGAATCTTACTCAACTGGGGAAGAAAAAGGCTTCGACTAAAGAGCGCATGAGATATATTATCTATTACCGTCAAAACATAGATAACATACTCACATGGAAGATTATCCACAACCGGTTACTGGGTTAATAAAGGATAAATCGACCGAAAAGAAAGGACATTGGGGTACTGGCTACTGGGTATATAATGATGACCAATCCAACGAAGAGACAATCATTACCAAACAAAGGTAAATGAAAGATGACTCGCTGGGGTTGAATTGCTTGATAAAAGCAGTTATCCCGGAGATATATCACCGGTTACTGGGTGGTACACTCAAAAAATGAAGGAATATCAATACCGAATATTGGATAAAGATAACCAACAAAGAGGGGATTACATCTACCGGTTACTGGGTAGAAAACCACAGGAGTAGGACTTACAACTACCGGTTACTGGGTAGAAGGACAGGAAGTCCATTGGGGAAAGGATGAACAATCACTGGTTACTGAGAAATTGAATCAATTAAACTACAGGGAACTGCAGGGGAAATAACAACAAAGAAGTCAATCTAGGAACAAGCTAGAAAGACACAATGAAACAAGACTCCACCCAATGAGGATATAAATCAGGGGAGTAATTCCATCCAGATACACAACTGGGGAGGAAACTGAAACAAAAATCATCCACGAGGACATAACTCAGTGGGGAATGATGAAGGAAAGATAGACACTTTCTACCTATAGGGATGACTCTATATGGAGAGATCAGACACGAACATTTGCTTGGGGAAGAATATTTCACCAATAGCAGGAGATAACAAGTAAAGATATATGGCAAAGAATGCAACATGAATATCTGAATGTTATAATTATGCATGTATATGCGGGGTTTATGTATGATTAATGCTGACAAACAGACATTTCTAACACAAACAGGTCCAAGAAACAATGGACAGACATCCGGTATAACATCTCAAAAGAGAAAGGCCAGGCCCACAGGAGGAAATCCAATTTGGTGGGGAGCATCAAATGCTAGGAGGCGCAGACTGCAACTGGGGATCAAGCATAGTAGCTGCCGGGGACAAAGACCACCGTTGGGGATCAGAGCCCGCTGTTGGGGATCAGCCAAAAGGTCACAGCTACCAACTGTCGAGGATCTTCCACCAACTCTCGGGAACTGCTGAAGAAACACTTCTGCCGATGGGAAAAGGAACAAATCACTCTGCTGGGGAAGCATCTCTGCCACCAGGAGCAGGAACAAATTACTCCGTTGGGGAAGCTACAGAGTCACCGCCAAGAATTTGCTGCTGAACAGACAAAAGATCCATTGTAGGGGAAACTCTACTAGGAAGCTCAACACGAATAAGATTCCGTCGTAGAATAAACTCTATTGGGGACTTATCAAGGAAAGATATGAAACTCTGTGGAGAACAACCACCAAATAGAAGTTCTAACAATCAAAACATTCCTCCTCATCTACTGGAGAGACATCTCTGCCAAGGAGAGAGACCCAAATGCTCCGCTGGGGAAGGAAATAAACATCTTCACCACCGGCTCTAGTAGGAGGAAACTACCCAATAAGGAGGGAAAAACAAATAATCAGGCTCTGATCAGGCAACTCCACTAGGGAAGACTGAAGGCGATCCAACTGGGGAAAGTCTGTTGTGAGCAACCCTACTGAGGATGAGTTGTAAGTGAACTCACTAGGGAGAAGCTACAAGCCAACCTGCTGAGGATTTCTGATCATGCTGGGAATTCCTGCTCATACTGCGGGAGATTTCCATTTATGCTGAGGGAAAAACAAATAGCATATCAATTTTTATCAATCTATAAGGGATTTTAGGTCAGTCCACACAAGGGATGACAACCATATAATTGACAAAACACAAATGCTAGACTCAGACTCTCTGACGATCTGAGGATGGAGATATACACCTCTCCTAAAAGATCAAGGCCAAAACTTCAGACTCTCTGGGGGACTTAATGATGTATCACCCCTCTCTGCGTCCGCTGAGGAGACAACCTGAAAGATGATGAAGAGAAAAACGAATATGCCAGGAATATGAACAAATGTCTTACCCTTTCGGAGATCGTACTATCCTTGGGAGAGCACTAAAGACATTCCAATTATCCTTTTATCCATTGTGAATATTCACTTTGTTTAAAAACAGTTTATAAAAACTTTATTTCTTTAAAACAATGATATTTATCAATTAAAACATGCAAACATTTGTTAAACAGAAACAAATAAGAGTGCAAAGAATTGGATAAAGGCTCAAATTTATTTGATAGAATGGTAGTCCGCAAATGGCGAGACTCCATGGATCTTTACAAATTTGAAATTGGTGATATATATTGGAAAAAGGGCTACATTGAACATAATGATCGTTTCTCCACCAACTCTGAATCCAATGTATTCAAAGCTTCAGTTGACGATGACTGAGCGAGAATCTTTGATAGATGACAACCTATAGAACAAAGTCTTGTCAGGATGCAGTTGCTTGCCAAAATCCCTAATTTTTGCCTAGATTTCCCCAAGGTGAGGTACTCAATCTAGCGGGATATATATATTTATTCTTTTTATGTCTCTAACTTTTTCCTGGACCGCCCTTTCGGGTTTTCAATCCACCGAGACGCTCATTTTTGCCTAAGTCGCCCTTTTGGGTTTTCAACTTAGCGAGCTATTCTGTTTTTATTTTAGGCGAAGTATTTCTTGACTGCATCTGAATTTGCAGGACGAGTGAAATCCTCCCCATCCATAGTTGTAAGTAATAAAGCACCGCCTGAAAAGGCTCTCTTAACAACATATGGACCTTCATAATTTGGAGTCCACTTGCCCCTGGAATCGGGCGCGAAAGACAAAACTTTCTTGAGCACGAGGTCACCTTCTCGGAATACACGAGGCTTGACCTTCTTATCAAAGGCTTTCTTCATCCTTTGCTGATATAACTGACCATGGCACATGGCAATCAATCTCTTCTCTTCAATCAAATTCAGCTGGTCATAACGACTCTGAACCCATTCGGCCTCAGTCAACTTAGCTTCCATCAAGACTCTCATTGATAGAATCTCAACCTCCACGGGGAGCACAACCTCCATGCCATATACAAGAGAGAAAGGGGTTGCCCCTGTTGAAGTGCGGACAGACGTACGACAGCCATGCAAGGCAAATGGCAGCATCTCATGCCAATCTTTGTACGTGACAACCATCTTCTGGATAATCTTCTTGATGTTCTTGTTAGCAGATTCAACAACCCCATTCATCTTGGGTCTATAATGAAAAGAATTATGATGTGCAATCTTGAACTCGCTACACAGCTCTTTCATCATCTTGTTGTTCAAGTTAGATCCATTATCTGTAATGATCTTATCTAGCACACCATATCGACATATGACTTGATTCTTGATAAACTTCACAACTACCTGCTTGGTCACGTTTGCATATGACGACGCTTCAACCCACTTGGTGAAGTAATCAATTGCTACGAGAATAAAACGGTGACCGTTAGACGCTTTTGGCTCTATCATGCCAATCATGTCAATTCCCCATATAGAGAAAGGCCATGGTGAGGAAATAACATTCAGAAGTGTAAGGGGAGCATGAATCTTATCCGCATAAATCTGATACTTGTGGCATTTCTTCACATATTTGCAACAGTTAGAGTCCATTATCAGCCAATAGTAGCCTGCTCTCAACATCTTCTTTTCCATGGCATGTCCATTAGAATGAGTACCAAATGAACCCTCATGGACTTCAGTCATTAACAGGTCTGCTTCGTGTCTATCCACGCATCTGAGCAGAACCATGTCAAAATTCCTCTTATAAAGCACATCACCATTGAGGTAGAAACTGCCAGATAATCTCCTCAAAGTCTTCTTATCTTTAACGGATGCCCCAGGCGGGTAAATCTGACCATGAAGAAAACACTTGATATCATAATACCATGGCTTATCATCTTTCACTTCTTCAACTGCAAATACATGAGCTGGTTTACCCAAGCGCATCATAGTAATATTGGGGACTTCATTCCAGAATTTCACCATAATCATCGAAGCAAGTGTAGCAAGAGCATCTGCCATCCGATTCTCGTCTCGAGGAATATGATGGAAGTCAACCTCGGTAAAGAAAGTTGAAATCCTCCTCGCATAATCTCTATATGGGATAAGGCCAGACTGATTCGTCTCCCATTCACCCTTAATCTGATTAACAACAAGGGCCGAATCACCATAAACATCAAGATGTTTGATCCTAAGATCAATACACTCTTCCAAACACATAATACAAGCCTCATACTCCGCCATATTATTCGTGCATTTGAAAGTTAGCCTTGCTATAAAAGGAAAATGTGTGCCCTGAGGAGTAATAATCAATGCCCCAATACCATTTCTATATTGATTAACAGCGCCATCGAATACCATGCCCCATCGGGAACCAAGCTCTGGCCCTTCATAGAGCGTAGGCTCGTCGCAATCTTTCATTTTCAAATACAGAATCTCCTCATCTGGGAAGTCGTACTGAACAGATTGATAATCCTCAATTGGTTGATGTGCCAAGTGGTCAGCCAAGATACTACCTTTAATATCTTTTTGAGCTCGATACTCAATATCATACTCAGACAACAGCATCTTCCAACGGGCAATCCTCCCAGTTAAAGCAGGCTTCTCAAAAATATACTTGATTGGATCCATTTTGGATATCAACCAAGTCGTATGATTCAACATATACTAGCGTAAACGCTTAGCGGCCCAAGCCAAAGCACAACATGTTTTCTCAAGCATTGAGTATCGAGACTCACAATCAGTGAACTTCTTACTCAAATAGTATATAGCATACTCTTTCTTCCCTGATTCATCTTGCTGGCCCAATACACAACCCATCGAGTCATCAAGCACTGTCAAGTACATAATCAATGGTCTCCCTTCGACAGGCGGAGACAGAATCGGAGGCTCGGACAAATACTCTTTGATACTGTCAAAGGCCTTCTGGAAATCCTCGGTCCAATTATGACGCTGATCTTTCTGAAGGAGCTTGAATATAGGCGCACATGTGGGATATAAATCTGGAAATATAATTTAAGCGGCCAAGAAAACCTCAGACTTGCTTCTTTGTTTTGGGCGCATGCATCTCCTGTATTGCTTTGACCTTGGTAGGATCAACTTCAATACCTCTTTCACTGACAATAAAGCCCAATAACTTGCCGGAACGGACTCCAAATGTACACTTGTTCGGATTCAGGCGGAGTTTATAGTTCCTCAAACGCTGAAAAAGCTTCAACAAATGCTCTACATGTTCAACTTCCGTTCTCGCCTTCGCAATCATATCATCAACATACACCTCGATCTCCTTGTGCATCATATCATGAAACAAGGTAGTCATAACGCGTTGATACGTGGCTCCGGCGTTCTTCAAACCGAAGGGCATCACTCGATAACAGAATGTTCCCCAAGGTGTGATGAATTTGTCTTCTCCATATCCTCAGGTGCCATTTTAATCTGATTATAACCGGAAAATCCGTCCATAAATGAGAAATCATTGAATTTAGCTGTATTATCTACCAACATATCAATATGTGGCAGAGGAAAATCATCTTTCGGACTAACTTTATTCAAGTCTCGATAGTCCATACACATTCGGACTTTTCCATCTTTCTTAGGCACAGGCACAATATTGGCCACCCATTGAGGATATGTAGAAGTCACCAGAAACCCCGCATCAATTTGCTTCTGAACTTCTTCTTTAATCTTCACTGCCATATCAGGATGAGTTCTTCTGAGCTTCTGCTTCACAGGCACACACTCAGGCTTCAAAGGCAGGAAATGTTACATGATATCAGTATCTAGACCAGGCATATCTTCATATGACCAAGCAAAGACGTCAACATATTCTCGTAGCAACTCAATCAACCCCTTCTTGACAGACTCTTCCAGGAGTGCCCCAATCTTCACTTCACGAACACAATCTTCAGACCCCAAGTTGACTGTTTCCAGATTCTCAAGATGTGGCTGAATGATCTTTTCTTCGTGCTCAAGCAGACGGGTAATCTCATCAGGAATCTCTTCAACATCATCTTCTTCGGCCTCAAATACAGGGAACTCAAAGTTAGGAGATGGTGTTGGATCATTACGTTCAATGGGTTTGATCAACCTGCATAATGATTTTGGATATATAAAAGGAGATTTCAGACTTCAAGCAAGGCAAATCATTATGCAGATGAAAAAAATTGATTTTATTCTCTTTTTTAGGGTTTTTTAGTGATCACCAATTTCATGCAAAAAAAGCAAAAAGGGAAAATAATTTGGAAAAACAAACATTTAACATGTAATTATTGAATGAATATCATTGTATTAATGTGCCAACAATGTCATCACTTCTCCTTTTGGCATGGGAGAAGGGTTTTTAAACAAAAGTGAACATATTACGTGGACTTATGGACAACTGTTGGAACATCAACAGCGACCCAATTATTGCAGGCTCCTCCAGGGATGACGAAGTTGCCCAGATCTTTCTCTGCATCATCTTCCACTATGGCAGCAACTTCTTGGTCTTCAACAGTGTGGATGAAACCTCTACTCTGGAATAGCCCACGCTCGTTAGAAATGCCTGAAGAATACCATATGTCAGCCCGAGATTTATTATCTTCCAGCTTAATCATTTGTCCTAAACCAGTAGTTGTACCATGCTCAATGGCCAACTTCGCATCATTGTAGGAAGCAAATGAAGAAGGTCCTTTCCTTGAAGGCTCAGCAATAGATAAGGCTTGGAACAGAGTCCCAACCTCATCTTCAGCGTCTATGTAGGAAAAGGAAGACAAATGGCTTACCAAGAGAGCCTTCTCTCCCCCTATCACCACCAACTTCTTATTCTTAACGAATTTCAACTTTTAGTGTAGGGTGGATGTCAAGGCGCCTGCCTCGTGAATCCATGGTCTGCCAAGCAAGAAGCTATATGATGGGTGAATATCCATGACCTGGAAAGTGATTTGGAAATCAATAGGTCCAATCTTGATTGGGAGCTCAACCTCGCCAATCACAGTTTTCCTGGATCCATCAAAATCCTTAACAACCACTCCGCTCTGCCTCATGGGAGGACCCTGATAAGAAAGTTTCGCCAGAGTGGATTTTGGCATCACATTTAGCGATGATCATGTGTCTACCAGCACATTAGACAAGGCATCATCCTTGCAGTTCATAGAAATGTGTAGAGCCAAATTGTGGTCTTTTCCCTCCTCGGGAAGATCAGCATCGCAAAAGCTCAAATTGTTACAAGCAGTTATGTTTGCAACAATGCTATCAAACTGTTCAATTGTGACATCGTGATCCACGTATGCCACGTCCAACACCCTCTGCAAAGCTTCGCGGTGTGGCTCAGAATTCATCAGCAAAGATATGACAGATATCTTTGATGGAGTTTGAAGCAGTTGATCAACAACATTGTACTCACTCCTCTTGATGAGCCTCAGCATCTCATCACAATCCTCTTTTAGAATGCCATGCTGGCCAACAGGGACAGGAGCTTTAGCAACAACAGCAGGGTCAACACCCTTCGTAACAAGTGCCGGATTCGGAGAAGAAGAAGTACCCACAGGGCTAGCAGAATTATCAACAGTAGTTCTTCTCATGTCATCTTGGGGTTTCGGCGACGCCAAGAAAACACGACCACTGCGGGTCACACCACTGACATAAGATATACTCACAACAGAAGTGGAGGGCAACGACACCTCCTTCCCATCTTCTAATGCAAATGCATTATATCTGTAGGGCACTGCTCTATCTGAAGAATATGGGACCGGGCCCGCTGGCTTGATAATAAGAGATGGAGAAACCTTCTTCTTGCTGCCATCATATCTAGTAACAACAGGTTCTGGTATTCTGAAAATATGGGATATAACATTCACTTCATCCTCATCACGATTCTAAAGTATCTCGATCACACCCTGATCCAGCATCTCTTGGATGTCCTTCCTGACTTGGTGGCATCCTCTCTCGTTGACAGGGCATACTTGGCACCTGTCATGGTCATGCTCATAGTGACTGTATCCACATAACAGTCAGTGCATCTCGACCAATGATTTCCTGATATGACTGACATACAGGACTTTGTACTTTCCAGGGTAACCCTGGACCATATTCACAGCAGATTTCCCATGCTCGGGCAATGGGTTCTTCTTAACATTCGAACCTACGTCCTCGAAAAACAAAATCCCACTTCTAACAAGGTCTTGAACCTTGGTCTTCAAGGGATAGCAGTTCTCCAGATCATGTCCGGGAGCACCGGAATGATATACACAATGTAACTCGGGCTTGTACCACCACTGAGGGTTGGTCGGTACGGAGGGTGGGTCGCGTGGAGTAATCAGCTTTCTGTCTATCAATGAAGGATAGAGTTCAGCATAGGTCATTGGAATTGGATCAAAAGTGACCCTCTTCCTATCATAGCTGGTGTTGGTATTATTGTTGTTTCGAGGCTAGTAGGTTTGTTGTTGCGGACGATGTTGTTGTTGATATTGTTGATGTTGTTGTTGATAATGCTGAGCTTCCCTGAAGGCAGGTTCTATATGAGCCACCTGGTCCTGGTTACTGGTAGGGCGAACAGTCTTCCTCTTCACAGAGGGTCTTCTCTTAACATGGGAAGACACAACATATGCCTTTCCCTCCTTCTTCTTTGCAAAGCCCCCATAACTCTTTGCAGAAGAGCCTTCATCCCTGGAGAGACGTCCTTCCCGGACCCCTTCCTCTAGCCTCATCCCCATGTTCACCATTTCGGTGAAGTTCGAGGGAGCACTAGCTATCATCCTCTCGTAATAAAAGAAACCCAAGGTCTTCAGAAAGATCTTGGTCATTTCCTTCTCCTCGAGTGGGGGCATAATTTGTGCGGCCAATTCACGCCACCTCTGGGCGTACTCCTTGAATGTTTCCTTCTCCTTCTGGGACATAGCCCTCAGTTGATCCCTATCGGGAGCCATATCAACATTGTACTTGTACTGCTTGACGAAAGCTTCGCCAAGGTCGTTGAAGGAGCGAATGTTCGCACTATCCAGACCCATATACCATCTGAGTGCGGCACCGGACAGACTGTCCTGGAAATAGTGGATGAGGAGTTGATCATTCTCGTATTGAGTTGACATCTTGCGTGCGTACATCACAAGATGGCTGAGAGGGCAAGTGTTTCCCTTATATTTTTCAAAGTCAGGCACTTTGAACTTGATATAGATCTTGACGTTGGGCACAAGGCACAACTCTGCAGCAGATTTACCGAAGAGGTTTTTCCCTCTTAGAGTCTTCAGTTCCTTGCGCAGCTCAAGGAATTGGTCATTCATGGTGTCCATTTTCTCATAAACATCTGGGCCCTCAGATGGCTCAGAATGATAAATGGTGTCTTCGACTCTCGATAACGTGTGCACAACGGGAGGTGGCACAACAACGACCAGGCTAGATGCCGGCAGAGAAGCAAAGGTTGGAGCAAGGCCTTCAGGCACAAGGTTCGCGGGCATCCCCCAGGGAAACCCGACTGGCATAGTCGGCGCAAAGTGAGCGGTGGCGGCAGGCACAGTAGAGGAAGCTACCTCTGAGATGACCGTCCTCGCGGGAGGAGTTGCAGGTGTTGAAGAATATTGGCTCTGAGCAGCCAGGAATGACTCCATCATGGTAGTCAGCCTAGCTACTTCCTCCTTCAACTCTCTGCTCTCTTGTTCAAGACGATCCATCAGCTTTGGTAGATTTGCCCTGGTGTTATACCGGTGCGTCAGCTTGTCTTCAAAATAAATGAAGAACACAGAGTTAGACCACTGATCAAGAAACCCTGAACAAAACCTGCTTATGCATATGATGCATGCAATGTTTGTGCATATGATTTATTTTGATTATCAGAGGAACTTTATAGAGATCTATTTACAAATATTTGGAAATATTAATCATTTTAGACATATAATGGAATATTCATATCAATAATATTTGGTAAATTTTTTACACCAAAGAAGTACAGTCTTGGTAACCAAATACAATACAAGAGAGAAGGAAAATGAATATCCTATGGAACCCTAGAAGAAATCTTCCAAAGCTCTCGAGATCGGAAGGTAAGCTGCACGAAGCCTCTTCACCTCTCTCTCATAGGCTCCCTCCATATCTGCCTTCTCTTTGGCAAGTCGATCATACTTCCTCTTCCAAAACTTGGATGGATGAGGAAGAAGAGAAGTCACCACATCATCTGGCTCATCAATAATTTGATGCTCTAGAAATTCTATCACAACATCCTTATCTTTGGGTTGCTGAAGTATCTCCTCTCGCTCACGGACCCAAGCACGCGAACAATCTTCATCTCTTAACTCCTCTACTCCTTGGTTAGGGAGGGTTGAAGGCTCAACCATAACGATAAGTGTAGGTCTCGGATAATCGTAGGGCATGCGGTACTCAAGTGCTCTCTTCCTCACCCAAGAGGTGTAGGGTTCCAAAGCAATACAATTCTTTGGACCAAGCTCTTTCCTTCCCTTCCTATGAATCTTGCGCCAAGCGCGGACCATCTTGCCCTTCAATTTTTAGGGATCTTTACCCTCTTGAAAGAACACACCTTCCAACAGAATGTTGTTAGGTTTATCCTTTAAGGGGAACCCAAGCTGACGGCGAGCCAAAATAGGGTTGTAGTTAATCCCGCCACATGTACCAAGAAGAGGCACATTGGAGAATTCACCACAAGAATCAATAATCTGGACACCATCATAAACACAGTTATACCAAAAGATATCATCATTAGTGAGATACATAAGCCTCGTAGACCACCGTAGACATCCTTTGTTCTCCTTGAAGGCGAGCGTCTAAGGTAAGTGCGAAATAAACCACTTGTACAACAGAGGCAAACAACACACAATGGTACCACCACCCTTTGCATTCCTCATATGCAAAGAGAAATAAGTGTCACCCAATAGAGTCGGAACGGGATTAATAGTAGAGAAAATCCTAATAACGTTCACATCCACAAAATTGTCGATGTTGGGGAATAACACTAGCCCATAGATGAGAAGTACAAATATGGCTTCAAAGGTGTCCTTACTCATGGCCTTCCCAAACAGAGTAGCTTGAGCAATGAGGAAATCAGATGGGAGACCTTGAATTCCACCTTTGGTAGTCATATGAGCACCAATATCAGATACATCTATGTGCAACAGATCAACAATCTCTTGGGAAGAAGGAACTCTCTCCAAGCCACTGAACGGCAACTGATCTAAGATAGGTATACCCACAAGATAGGCATACTCCTCAAGTGTAGGCAAAAGTTGGAAATCTGGAAAAATGAAGCAACGGTACAGAGGATCATAGAACTACACCAACACACTCATCAGACCTTCATCCACCTGAGTAGCAAGAATAGACAGAAGCTTCCCATGGAGAGCTTTGAACTCCAAGGGATCTAATACATAGGATGTCAAACTCCTTAACTCTTTCAAGTCGGGTTGTCTGAAACTGTACTTCTTCGTATTCCTTCTTCGCTTATCCATGTCTAAAAATTTGCAAATAGACCTCTTAAGTTCCTTGAAAATTTTCTTGTTGATGATATGGATGTGTATGAATGCATGAATGCATGGATGCAACAATCACACTCAAGGATCAAGCAAGTCACGCCACACAAAGGTCATGGGACGGATCAAGTCATCCTTAATATCAATCATCCATTTTGGTGGATTATGGTTTACACCTTATCAACACCCAAGTTCCATTGATATTAAGGATATACGAGAATGGATCAACCACGAATCAAGGGTTTGTTGCAAGTCACGAGCATGGAGTCTCGGTTAAGAACCACCCAAAGGGAGTGTACTATGGTTAAACCTGACAATCATGTTATAAAAGAGGTTCCCATAGTCATCATCCTATCTTTCGGATATTATCGTATAAAACGGCTACTCGTATTCCAAAAATATTCTCAAGAGAGACTCTTATGAGTGTAGTATCACGTAACAATCGTATCAAATCTTACACTTGAACGACCTTCGCACTACGTCCTAAAATAGGCCAAGATGGGCTAGGTAATCTAAGGTCCTTGGCTTCTAAGGTATATATTGGAAAGAGTAATGTCTAACCACGACTACTCGTGTGACATTATTGATCCCAACAAGACCTCCACCAAGTTAATGGGCTTGCAAGTCAACTTGCTAAGGAATAACTCCACACAAGTCAACAAGACTATGCCATTCTCCTATCATAAGTGCACTCGAGTTCGGGTATAGAACTCATCTCACAAGAGACCACCAAGCACACAAGCAATTCATACATTACAAACAATACAGTCATCCCAAATTTGCATAAATATATGTCACAAATAAATATAAACATACAATACAACAAAGGCAAAAAGTAGGCTAAACCCACAAGGAAGTAATTGTCCATCTATAATCCCCAGTAGAGTCGCCACTTTTCTGTAGCGGGGTATTCGTTACCTTTAGATTTATTGACTAAATCAAAAGTAAATCATACAATTCGAGTCGCCACCGCACTTCTATTTATCCAAAGGAAAGGTTAGAAAGCGAATAAAAACCGAGAACTTTTATCAAATCAAAAACTAATAAAAATGTCAAAGATCTGGGTAAGGGGGTTGGTTATGCAATGAGAAGGTTTTAAGCACCCAAAATATCCTTAGTACTCTAAGGGAGCCCTTTTTGCAAAGTGTATTGTAGGTTGGTATTTGTGAAAATATTTGTGCAAACATGATTGGGGAGATGAGAAAAGATTATACAAATTATTTACAATTTTGTTATTTGAATGGATAAACCCATTGCCTACGTACCATCACGAAGGTAGGATCAAAACCTCGTAGTTCGGGGTAAAAATCTCAAAATATGGGTGAATTGATTTGACCAAAAGCCTTAAGGTCTTTTGTTATCAAAGGGAGAAAACTCAACCTAAACCAACAGTCCACCATGTGAGGAGAGCTTCAACATACTAGTGAGGGATCCACCCTATAATAAGTATGGAAGACTTATAGTCCAATCACTAAGGATAAGGTGAGGTTTACATCAACCACTATGATAACTCAAACCTATGGCTAATGTTTATGAAAAGTTTGAACAAAGGTGGCCATTGAAACCACAAAAACATACTTGAGTGAGTTGTATTCACAAATTAAAAATATTCACAAAATAAAGTCGAAGTTGACTTAAGATTCAATTCAAAATAAGTATTAATGAAAAGATTTTAAAAAATCAAAGGCATAATGCCTAGGTTTCTAGTTTTGAAAACAATGTCAATGTTTGCACAAAATGAGTTTGGCTTGGGTTAGAGTGGAGAGAAGAAGAGAAGGTCTAGTCCTAAACATGCAAAGATGAGAGAAGAGATAAAACCCTTGGAGTTCCTTTCTTGAGATCATAAAGATGATTCAAGATGCTCCTTCCCTTTGGACTTAGCAATTAACTCAAGCAATCAAACAAATATTCAATCAAGCTCTTAGGATATCCATTTGGATTGTCTCTCTTAACTTGGATGCTCATGACAATGGTCCTTCTAACTATCTCAAGTTTCGAATCCCTATCACACAAGAACAAATAATCAAAAAGTTCACAATGCAATAAGAGGAACGGACAAAGAGAGTTTAGATTAGGGGTCTTTTCAAGTCAACTTCAAGATTTAAGCATTCTAAAGGCATGAGGCATAATTGCTCTTCAATCAATTTTAGAATTCTAAAGGCATGAGGCCTAGTTGCTCTTGAACTCCATTAAGCATAGGTAAGGTCCTAAGTCTAAGTCCTTTCTCCTTTTTGCATTGGGTCCACACAAACAATCACAAAAACAAGCACAAAGCAACAATATATTTATATACAATAATAAGCTCAAGTGAGCAAAAGGAAAATGGTATAAACATAAACATGAGCTCAAATGAGCAAAGGGAAAATACAATATGAATAAATGTGAAAGAAATTAAATTGCATTAAAGTAAATTGCAAGAATTAAATGCTTGAATTAAAGTTAGTGTCAGTAGTTAATGTTAATGTGCCATAAGGCATTGTAGCGCTATGTTAAGCAATCGTAAATAGACTAATGTAGTAGTCACACCTATCTGAGGTCGGTCAATAAAACTATAGGCAAATAAACACAAGTTAGAGATTATGACTAGTAAGCCAAACTCCTACAACTCGCCATGCCAAAAGAAAAGAAGAATGACCTTGAATGGATTTTAGGTATTTTGCTTGACCAAGAAGCAACCTATCTTGGACACAAAGCAATTCACTTGATCTCTGATCAAGTTGAATTCAATTTGGATCAAAGAAGGTTAAGTCTCTCATATGTCAAGGCTAACCACAAATCATTAACTCATTGGTCAAAAGAAAAAAGAAGAATAAAAGAGATGAAGATGGAATGTATAAAATGAAAATTCAAATTACATAATCAAAACACTATGATCAAATATGAATGAATCAACATCAATCAATGGCAAACAGGAGTGAAATGAAGATTAGAAGTCAAGAAAGGTCAAACATATTTTTGGTATTTTTTGGAATTAAAATAATACATAAAGTAAAATGAACAAAGTGAGGTCAAACTTCAAATCCAATTCAAATCAACTTGGATAAGTCCAATTGGATCATCATAAGTTTAACATGGTCAAACAAGGTTTGACAAATTTTTCCAACATTTTTTGAAAACAGAAGCTATTTTAAAATCAATTAAAAGCATTAAAATATAACACAAATGAATTAAAATCTCAAATAAATCTCAAGTCAATTAAGAAATTGATGAGAATATTTTCATAGACTTATCATGATCCAAATGTGTTAAGAAAATATTTTTGGCATTTTTTGAATATCAAAAAAGTATTTTAAATGAATTAAAAACTATCAAAAATAAAATAATTCACAAAAAATATTAAATGGAATCACAAAAATAATTAAAAATCAGATTATGAAATTAGATTTGAAAAGAATTTTTTTGCAATTGGTCTCATATTTTTCTGATTCCAAATAAAAGAGTTATGAATTTTTGAAAATAAATGGAATAAAAGAAAAATAAAACAGAAATTAGAAAATCTGGAAAATCCACAGCGCTTGGATCATCATTCATTAATTGACGTAGACAATCCTAAGACTCTCACGCGTGCGCTCATCATGGACATAAGTCAAGTGCAACACACGCTGGATTTAAAAAATTCATAAATAGCAAAGGCCAATGAAATTCTAGTTATCAGACTTTGGATGTCACACGGGTTGTTATGACGTCCAATTCTGCACAGACAGGAATTATGCAGAACTTAACAGTAAGTGCAGTAAATAACACAAGTAATTGTTTACCCAGTTCAGTCCAACATGACCTACATCTGGGGGCTACCAAGCCAGGGAGGAAATCCACTATTAGTAGTATCAATTCAAAGCTAAACTCACCCGTTTACAACTTATCACTTAATCCCTACCCAATGCAATTTCAATCTTAACCTAAGATCAGAGTTCCTACTCACTCCCCCTCAATCACCTCAGTGATTACTATCTTTAAACAATATTAAAGACAAGTTGAAGTCACACTTCAAACAACTCTTGATTGTGCTTCACAGCTTTAATCAAGATACACAGCACTCACGCTTAAAAGCTTTGAGCGACATAACACTTACAACTCAATGAACACCCTATGCCACAGCAATCATCTACTTGATAATGGCTTGGCTTACAAGATACGTCTAATACAAGACTCACAAAAATACAACAGTGAAGTATGATGGACACACAAAATCTTCACGCCTCAAAATCCCTGAAACTGAATGAAGGAACGCCTTCCTTTTTATATTGCAGTATCCTGGGCTTTTGCACCTGTATTCTCCTGAATTTAAGGTCACGCGAGTTCCCATAAATTCAACATTTAGGTTACTAACAAATAGGCTATTTGTTAGGTTCATTGAATGTAGCTTGGTTGTTGATTTCCTGGATTTTCTCTCAGTTGTTGAATCCCTGAAGAATAGCCTGAGAAAAAGCTGAAACAGAAAACTGAACAACCTACAATATAGCATATGCTGTCAGGCATGAATGTCACGACATTCAGCTTGACATCAAGGTCCATATGCTGAGTCTGTTTTTCCAGAAAACAGACTGTACAATTTTGCTGACCTGTACATGATCAAAATGACCATACTCCAGTAACAGCTTACATTAATAAATGTCAAAGTGTCCAACTTAACGTTTACACATTTGGCCTTAATTTAGTTCTGTTATTCTCTTGAAGAACAACCTAAGTGACATGCTGAAGTATAGCAGAACACCACTCTGTCTAATGTTCAGTAGCTGCTGTCAATGATGAATGTCATAACATCCACTTTGACATTCAGTCAGTAGGCCTTATGCCAGGTCTGGTTTTTCCTTGATAACCAGACTGGAAATACATACTAAGTTCTAACAGAACACCAGCTGTTCTATTTCTTAGTACCTGTTGACAGGTATGAATGTCACAGCATCCAGTTTGACATTCAATAAATCCTGTGTTAGCTAGTCCTGCAGTAACTACAATGTAGTCACACATACATGTCATGACATCAGTCAAGACATTAGTACCCATCTAGTGTTTTACCATATAATGCAGCCAATTAAACACCTACAAACTCCCCCTTTGGCAAATTTTTGGCTAAAACACTTTGATCCCCATAACAGAGTTCATAGCAGCGGAATTACACACCTGGCAGGAATTAATACTAGCTAATACACTCAGAGTGGCAGCACACTCACACACATACCGAAGTTAAATAAAAACTTCACACACAATAACTGCAGGGGAGGCATCTGTCGTCATGAGAGTCTATTGTAGAGACACCCACTCTGTTACACCCACTCTGTTTGTCAGGGGTTACTCCCCCTTTTTGTCAAAAATGTTGCCAAAGTCAACAACATAACTGTAGCACCTCAAATTTGCACCCATCATTGTACATACATTCTCATATTAGGTCATAGCATATCATGGTCCATTTGCATAGCATTGCATTGTCCCATTTGCCTCAAGTGCAAGCCAATCAAGAAATTAGGTCAAACTGATCAGGAGATCAGTCAGTCCAGCAAGCAAGTGCATTTTTCATTGAGCCAAGGCCCTAGGGTTGGTCCAACATGTTCACATGACTTGGGGATCCATTTGAAGTGTTTAGGTCAAGGTTTGGATGTTCAGAAGTCATCAGTCAATGCACAGTCAGTCAGAAACCCTAAAAAGTCAAACTTGGTCAACTGTGATTGATTTTATGGTTTTAATGGATGGATTTGGTTTGAGAGAGCTTATTCATGTCCAAATAGTCCTCATATATCATGTCAAACACCATCATGGAAGAATTTGAAGCCAGATCAGAAATTTCCAAAAATGGAAACTGGACCTGTAACTGAAACTTACCAAAAATGGAAAGTCTTGATCCTCAAACTTACATCATGATACAAGATTCAAATGAATTTTTGCCCAACATGAAAGTTGAAGATCTTGTTCTCCCATTTCCAAAAAGTCCAAGAACTCTCAATTCCCATGTATGGTTGGCAAGTTATGATCAAATCATTTTCAGAAATTCTTGAACTTCAAAAGGCCATATCTCTCAAACCATTTGGCCAATTTGGGTGGGGTTTTTTCCTACAAGTCACATTTGACCTCCTCTTTCCAAAAATGTAACTTTCATGTGCCAAAACATTGCCAATCAAAATGGCCTTTTTGAACTTGCCTTAATTAATTTCAAGTGAGTTGAATTTTGACTTTTCAAAATAATCATTTTTAAACCATT
This sequence comes from Lathyrus oleraceus, assembly GCF_024323335.1. Classification (NCBI taxonomy): domain Eukaryota; kingdom Viridiplantae; phylum Streptophyta; class Magnoliopsida; order Fabales; family Fabaceae; genus Lathyrus; species Lathyrus oleraceus. The sequence continues at coordinate 382,650,733 of NC_066580.1, read as the reverse complement.
TGGCCAATTGAAATAGTCCAGAAATGTGGTTTATGACTTGTTGCAAGCCCATTTTTATGCAGTACACATAGCCATCACCTAGTTGCTTGAAAATTGGAAAGAAAGTACACTTTTCACCCACTCTACTCCATATTTTCATGAACCATCATTAGTACCACAAAACAGCAGATATATTCATGATTTTCTGTCACTTAGAAACCCTAGTTGCAGCCTCAAAACACAAAAAAACTCACTCTCTAAAAATCTCATTTTCTTGCCACTTTCAAAATCTGTCAACATTGGCCAAAGAACTGAACCTTGCCTTGCTTAATACAACATCCATACAACATTGTGGACCTGTTTCAACCACCATTCTCCAGCTGGAAGGCCTTTTCCACGACTGTTTTTCTTCAAGCATCATCAATGGCAGTCCAAGTTTGAAGCCGTTCCAAGCTATTTCGAGCCAAGCTAACGTCATCCTTCAACCTTAGGGAGCTTAAGTAGCATCTGTTTCACTTTAACATGGCCAAATAACAACTGTGTCGACACTGCTCTTCCAACTTGGTAAAATTTCGACTCTCTCTATTTCCAAAATCATGATGTGCTTTAGATAGACCTTGTCATGCTGGTTACAATGGGCTTTGATTCATAAAAAATGGTTGCATATTGAGAGAAATACATGGATTTAAAGTTTCACCCTCAAATATGTTTTTGTTTGGTTCTTGGTTGTTAGTTTGATTTAGTGAATATAGAGGCTGGATTAAGTTTGTGCGTGTTTAGATGAACGTTTTGATATAATGGTTGCCGATTTTGGTGAAATTTCGATCCTGCTGAAAACCACAGTGATGAACATATGAATGCTGGGAATATTTTTTCTGCAACGTGAATGCTGGATTTTCTTCTTTCTGCTGCCAAAGCTGTTAGATCCATGGATTTTGTATTTTACGCACTGCATGTTGTTTGTTGAAGTTGCATCGTGGTTGGTTGATGCGAAGTGGGCCATGCAGGTTTCTTAGTGGCCGCGGGCCCCGCTGGCTGGGATTTGAAATCCCATTTAATTGGCATTTCCGCTAGTTTGTCCCATTACATGGCTAGTGTTGGTTTATTTAATTGGCATTTCCGCTGCATGTGGTTTTTAAGAACAGCATAGCAATTGGTACTAGGAGTGGGCCATGCAATTGTGCAAGTGGCCGTGGGCCCCACTGTTGGGGATCCTGAAATCCCACCTATTTGGAACGACAGCGCCCCACTGCGCGGCATGTGTCGTCTTCTTCTTTTTAAAAAAATAATTATTAAATAATTAATCAATAACATTTCCTTGCATTTTCATTTTTTTTATTTCATTTTCTTTACAAATTTCAAAAATTCATAAATGATTAAAGGATGATCCAATTGAGATGGGTTTTTTTGCATTGTCTTCATCATGATCTCTATTATTTTGTCACATTTTTTCCAGAATTTTTTTGATGGATGGTTTTTAATTGGTATGAGGGTTTGTGACATGTATGCATATTTTGTACGCTTTGCCAAAACATTTGTGAAATGATGATGCTTTATCCAATGGCTCCCAATTTTTTTGTGCTTAAACTAGACACATTTATGGTGATTTTGGTGTAGAGTTTGTGAATTTATCATTGCTGGTTTGTGAGTTATGATTTTTTGAATTAGGGTGTGACAATTTGTGTCACACCATTGATGTCCAACTTCATGATTTTCATTACCATGCTTCTTGAACTCAAATTGGTTTGAATTTTTGCATGAATGTACTCTTATATGTCTAGTTTACATGTGAATTTTCTTGGAATTATTTGTGGCATTTCCTAATTGTTTGAGATTTTCTCCCCTGTTTGACCAAAATGTTGACCCTATGTGATGCATGTTGCCATTTCATTTGTGAAATCCTCATACTTTATTAGATGGACATGAAATTTTGCATGAGATTACTAGACATCTTAAGCTTTGCCATGGTTTTAGTCCCATTCATTTATCATACACCATTTATGATTTATGATTTTTCTAAGTTGATGCATGTTTGGTTGACTTCTTTGAGCATGTTCAAAATTGCTTTGACTTTCTGATTTTCATTGACTGCCTTTCACTTGTCCAAATGAGATGAAATTTGACATGCTTACCATGCTGTGGGTTGTGATTGACCATGATTTATTTGGTGATTTTTGAAAATGTTTGAGTTGACTTTTAATGCAAGTCATTCTGTTGACTTCTTTGAGCCCTCCCTTGCCATGCTTTGACTTCTTTTGCTTGTGAATTGATGATGATGCATGATATAAACTTGAGACCAATTGAGCTTGTTTCTTGAATGTTTGAACATGATTTTGGATACTTGCCCTTTGCTGTTTTAACTTTTTCATTCTCTTTTGACCCTAGGCTTGCCCTAGTGGTCCTGTTACTCACCTTTGAGCTCATGTTTTCAGGTTGACCAACAAATGACCAATGAGACCAATTCTTTTTGATTGAGCTTGCTTGAATATCATTGATTACCTTGTTTGTTTTGTAGGTGGCTTGGCTCACATGCCTTGAGCCTTGTGCCTTGCACATTCACTTGCTTGTGTTGACTGGATTGATATCTGTTTCATTTTGATTTAACTTTGAGTTGCATACTAATGTCTGCTAGACTATTTCAGGTGCTTTTAGTTGCTCAGTTCCTTGTGAACTTTTGCTTTGCTTTGCTTGTATAAGCAATTTGCATTGAGGTATACTTCTAATCTTCATGTAGTCTGGAAGACCTGGCCTGTTACTTGGCCAGGCAACTGTCTGAAGTCCTCCTTAAGAGGCAATGTTTGTGATTGTTTACATTTGTCCTTGTACAGAGTCAAAGACCTCCTAAGTGAAGAGGCATTGGCAGACACAAGGGATATGCAATCTATCCCCTGCTATTCTGTGTGTCATCTGCTTTGCTCACACCACTGTGTTGACGCATTGCAGATACAAACCCAAGATCTTGTACAATTGTACAGTTGAGTCAGTATCAAATGTGTAGAAGGGTTCCCACTTTCTGAACCCACACATTCTTGTCTTAAGCTCTCCCAGGCCAGGGATAAGAGCTGTGAAGTCTTATCTTCACTCACCTTTCATCTGCTTCACCTTAGCCCCTCAATGGCACGGTTAAGAGCTAACATTACCCAGTTCCAGAGGTTTGTTTGTTGAGGTTGATATGACCCCTCGACTAAAACCTAACCCTCGTTTGAGCCACTTGCTTGTGTATAGTGTGTGCTATCTGTGCTTGTATGTTTGTTTGACTTGCTTCCTGTGCAAGTTAGGTTTAGTTTAGACTTGCTTCCTGTGCAAGTTAGGTTTTGCTTGGCTTGCTTCCTGTGCAAGTTAAGTGTGTGTGTGGCTTGCTTCCTGTGCAAGTCATGTTTAGGATAGGCTGGCTCCCTGTGCCAGTTAGCTAGAAACCTTAACTTAGGGATGATTTGCATGATAACATCTAGGCTCGAGTCGTAGTCTCCCTAGTTGTGTCTCCCTCTGTTATCTGGTTAGGCTAGTCCTTTTTCCCTCTGTAGGGGAACTACGTCGCCCTGATCCTCATACCAGATGAGGTACGTAGGCAGGAGATGAGCAGATCTCTCCGGGCGCCTGTGTCTTTGTTTTGTCTTGTTGTGTGCTTGGAAGCTGATGTAAGCCCATCGAGTGGCATTCGGGTTCCAGTGTGGGTTTGTTGGTTCGGATGCTGATGTAAGTCCAGCGATTGGCATTCAGGCTCCACGTTTGCCTCTTTGTGTGTGTTTTGGTTCGGATGCTGATGTAAGTCCAGTGATTGGCATTCAGGCTCCACGTTTGCCTCTTTGTGTGTGTTTTGGTTCGGATGTTGATGTAAGTCCAGTGATTGGCATTCAGGCTCCACGTTTGCCTTTGCCTGTGTTTGTTTGTGCGTGTGTCAGCCGAGCTACGAATGCTCTGATTCTTCTCTCGTCCGAGAAGATACGTATGCATAGGATGCGATATCCTAGCGAGCATGTGTCGTTTCCCCAGTCCGAACTACCTCGACTCTGATGTCTATGCTTGATAGACTAAGTAGGCCCAGGATGCGATATCCTGCCGAGTCAGTCTCTTTTGTTTTCTTGTGTCTCTTTCAGCCAGTGTGTGTGAGTTTGAGCAGTGTTTAGCAACCAATTTCCTTCCTTTTGTGCGTGGATCCCGTCGAGTACGACGGATGCGTAGGGGTGCTAATACCTTCCCTTCGCATAACCGACTCCCGAACCCATTCTCTTTGGTCGCGAGACCATGTCTTTTCCAGGTTTACTCTGAGTGTTTCCTTTCCCTCTTTTGGGATAAATAACGCACGGTGGCGGCTCTGTTGTTCTTGTTTTCCCGCCGGTTTTTCGCGTGATGCGACAGCTGGCGACTCCACTGGGGAAATAGAGAAGTTGACCTGTGCTGGTCCGTCTTCCCTAAGCGAGTCTCTCCTAGCGCTCTCTAGGATAGGGTTTGGTTGCTTTTGCTGTTATCTATTGCATTCATTTGTATATATGTGCATTTATTGTTTGCATTTATTTGTTTGCATTAATGTTTGCATTCATATTCATCTGTTCACCTGGCTGGTTGTCTGTTTCTCTCTGTTGGGGTGGGAGTTACATGAGGTAAAAGGCCCAATACCCAGGCCATGAGTGAAATCTAGGATACTTAGGAATAGAGTGATTCATGGGAAGCGGGTGGTATTGCGCCACTTAGCGGAACATTGATATCACGAGCAGTTCAGACCCTGGTGGGACATTATCGTTACATACTTCGGGTGTGTATATGATGATGTTCTGCGAAAGGTTATTTATGCTGCGTTTCTCTCGACCTTACCCTGGCCTAGACGACACCCGTGAGTGGGGAGGGGATGATCATTATTACAGGTACAGGTACAGTTGGTGACTTGTTGGTGACTTGTTGGTGACTTGTGATCCTGTTGGTGACTATTGGTCCAGAAGTTTGGGGTCTCAGATGACTTTGGGTTTCAGATGAATTTGTGGTTCCGAGTTCAAGCCGAAGCTTTGATCCTGTGTTCTGAGAGACACAACCAACCAGTCGTGTCTGCATCATTTGCATCATAGCATGTTTATTTTCAAAAAAATACGCAATAAAAAAAAGAAGAAAAAAAAGGGGAAAAAGAAAAGAGAAAAAACTAATCCCTGCATGCATATCATTTCTCAGGTACATTCCAGAGCTTGTTCACTGATAGAGATGGCAACAGTCCCAGAGTTGAAGCGGAAGACTTGTTCCTACAGCTTTCACCGTGAACCTTTGACGTCTCTGATTGAGTTGAGCAACCTTATGACCAGTGGTAACCAGAAGGGGTTTGTTGACTAGTATGGAGATATTCTGACACTGTTGAAGATGGTAGTCGATCCGGTGCCGTTGCAGACTCTTCTACAGTTCTACGACCCAGAGCTTCATTGTTTCACCTTTCAAGATTATCAGTTGGCGCCTACTCTTGAGGAGTACTCCATTCTGCTGAGTATCCCGGTCCGGTATCAGGTTCCTTTCTTGGATGTGCCCAAGGAGGTTGATTTCAGAGTTGTTGCCAGAGCTCTCCATTTGGGTATCAAGGAAGTCAGTGATAGTTGGAAGTCCAGTGGGGATGTTGTAGGATTGCCTTTGAAGTTTCTGTTGAGGGTAGCTAGAGAAGAAGCAGAGAAGGGAAGTTGGGAAGCCTTTCATGCTCAGTTGGTCGTCATGATCTATGGGATCGTCCTGTTTCCGAGTATGCCCAATTTTGTTGACTATGCTGCAGTCAGTATTTTCATTGGAGGAAATCCAGTTCCTACTCTATTAGCTGACACTTACTATGCTATTCACAGTAGGCATGGTAAGGGTGGGGCTATCAGGTGTTGTCTCCCGCTTTTGCTCAGATGGTTCTTGTCTCTTCTGCCAGTCAGTGGACCTTTTGTGGATGCTCAGAGCACACATAAGTGGACTCAGAGGGTTATGTCTCTTACCTCCTATGATATCAGGTGGCAATATTACCGGATGGATGTGCGTAACGTCATTATGAGCTGTGGAGGATTCCGTAATGTGCCACTCGTAGGGACTAGGGGTTGCATCAATTACAACCCGGTTCTTTCTCTTCGCCAGTTGGGGTTTGTGATGAAGGGAAGACCACTTGAGGCTGAGGTAGCAGAAAGTGTGTATTTTGAGAAGCAAAGTGACCCGGCCAGATTGGAGCAGATAGGGAGAGCTTGGAAGTCTATTGGTGTGAAGGATGGATCTGTCTTAGGGAAGAAGTTTGCCATGGCTATACCTGATTACACTGATTGGGTCAAGGAGAGAGTAGAAACTTTGTTGTTACCCTACGATAGGATGGAGCCGTTGCAGGAGCAACCACCTTTGATCCTTGCTGAGAGTGTGCCTGCGGAGCACTACAAGCAAGCCCTGATGGAGAATCGCCGTTTGAGAGGGAAGGAGCAAGATACCCAGATGGAGTTGTACAAAGCCAAAGCTGATAGGTTGAATTTGGCTCATCAACTCAGAGGAGTGCGAGAAGAAGATGCTAGCAGACTGAGAAACAAGAAGAGATCCTACGAGGAGATGGAGAGCATGTTAGATGCAGAACACCGGGAGTGCTTGAGGCTGCAGAGGGCTGAGGCCAGCTATCAGAAGAAGATCAGAGACTTGGAGAAACAACTCAGAGATAAAGACATCCAGTTGAAGAAGGAAGTAGACTTGAGACAGGCATCAGAGAACCACCTTGGAGGAGAAGTGGTAGAGCTTAGACGACAACTGAAGGAGAAGATCACTCTTTTGCCAGAATGTTCAGAATGTGACCTGTTGATAGACCAGTGTCAGTACTTGAAGACCCTCATTCCGGGAGGCCGTTTGTCTTAGCTTGTATCTTTGATATGTATGTTGAGAATCACCTCCAGGCTTGTTGGATGGGATTCATTGTTGTACTCCGATTGTTTGGATTTTCTTTGTCGACTTTGTTGTATGATCCTGTTACTCATATAGATGAGGTTGTTGGTTTCACCTTGTACTCATCACTCTTGTGTATGTTGTTTCTGTGCTTCTATGTTGTTCTTGCTGCAGGTTGCCATCTTTTGAGGATGACTCAGGCTCTTTGAATGCCTGAGGAATGAACATATCATGTGCATCATACGCATCATTAGCACCATACTCATATCATTTTGCATAACAGGTGTTCTTGGTCGTGACTTCTCACTCTTGGTTCCTGTTCAGGCAGGATAGCTGATCAACGTCCGCACCGCTACTCAACAAGACTGAATCAACAGAGAGGTATGGATCAGGTTCAAGCTGAGTTGGCTGAGATGAAGGCTAACATGGCCCAGTTTATGAATATGATGCAAGGGGTTGCGCAAGGTCAAGAAGAACTTCGAGCCATGGTTCAGAGACAAGAGGCTGCAATTCCACCGGTCAACCATGCTCCGCCAGAGGGAGGCCCGGTCAATGATAATAACGTTGCTGCTGCTGTACCCATCAACAACTATGCTGTAGGTGATGAGTTGGGAGGTATTCGAATCAACGGTCAACCTATTGCTCCAGATGCCGCTAATGCCAGAGCAGTCCGTGCCCCGGCCCGTAATCCTGCTCTGATTATTGACAGACAAGAGGATATGTTCACTCTGCTCAGTGAAGACGAAGACGTTCTGGGAAGGGTTGATGAGAGGGATCGTAAAGTTGATGCCCTTGCTGAGAAAATTAGAGCTATGGAATGTCAGAATTCTCTCGGTTTTGATGTTACCAATATGGGGTTGGTGGAAGGTTTGAGAATCCCTTACAAGTTCAAAGCACCGTCCTTCGATAAATACAACGGTACTTCTTGCCCTCGCACCCATGTGCAGGCTTATTATCGAAAAATCTCTGCGTATACCGATGATGAAAAGATGTGGATGTATTTTTTCCAAGATAGTCTATCTGGGGCTTCTTTGGACTGGTACATGGAATTAAAGAGAGATTCGATCCGATGCTGGAGGGATCTGGGTGAGGCCTTCTTGAGGCAATATAAACATAACATGGACATGGCGCCTAGCCGGACTCAGCTGCAGAGTCTATGTCAGAAATCCGGAGAGAGCTTCAAGGAGTACGCCCAGAGGTGGCGTGAACTGGCTGCTAGAGTTCAACCCCCTATGCTGGAGAGGGAGTTGACAAATATGTTTATCGGCACTCTTCAGGGTGTGTTTATGGACCGTATGGGGAGCTGCCCATTCGGTAGTTTTTCTGATGTTGTCATTTGTGGAGAGAGGACTGAGAGCTTGATTAAAACTGGGAAGATCCAAGATGCTGGTTCCTCTTCTTCTAAGAAGCCGTTTGCTGGGGCACCTCGTCGAAGAGAGGGTGAAACTAATGCTATTCAATACCGCAGAGATCAGAACAGAAGTCAACGCTGTCAGGTTGCTGCAGTGACCATTCCGGCACCTCAACCTCGTCAACAACAACAACAAAGAGTTCAACAACCGCAACAACAACAACAGCAACGTCCGTATCAGCCCAGACAAAGGATGCTTGATCGACGTTTTGATTCGCTACCCATGTCGTACGCCGAACTGCTGCCCGAACTACTCAGGTTGGGGTTGGTTGAGTTGCGTACAATGGCTCCGCCTACAGTATTGCCTCCTGGGTACGACGCCAACGTCCGTTGTGACTTTCACTCTGGGGCACCAGGGCATCATACCGAGAAGTGTCGGGCTCTCCAGCACAAGGTCCAAGATTTGATCGATGCTAAGGCGATCAACTTCGCTCCAGTGCCTAACGTCGTAAACAACCCTATGCCTCAGCATGGTGGGCATAGAGTGAACAATATTGAGGGGAAAGAAGCTGAAGATCTGGTTGTTAATGTTGATGATGTTCAGACTTCTCTGCTAGTTGTGAAGGGCCGTCTGCTGAATGGGGGTGTCTACTCGGGTTGTGATGAGGATTGTTTGGGCTGTGCAGAATCTGAGAATGGTTGCGACCAGTTAAGGGCCGGTATCCAGGGTATGATGGATGAGGGTTGTTTGCAATTCAGTAGGGCTGTAAAAGATCGTGGAACAGTGTCAACTATTACCATTTACTTTAAACCAACTGAAGGACGTGGACAAAGGGTCGTTAGTGCACCTGCAACAAATGGTACCCCAGTTACCATTTCCGTGCCTGTAACCATCAGTGCTCCAACTACTATCGCCGCGTCTGGAAGAAGGGCTGTTGAGAATAGTAGAGCCGTGCCGTGGAAGTATGATAATGCTTATCGCAGTATCAGAAGGGCTGAAAGTCAGACGAGACCAGTGAATCAAGCTCCAGTGACAATTGGTTTACCGAATAGAGTTCCTGCAACTGTTGGTCCGGCTGTGGATAATGTAGGGGGTCCAGGAGGTTTTAGCAGAAGCGGTCGTCTGTTCGCACCGCAGCCTTTGAGGGACAATAATGCTGAGGCTCTCGCCAAAGCAAAGGGTAAGCAAGCTGTGGTTGAGGAAGAACCTGTCCAGAAGGAAGCGCCCGAGGGGTCATTTGAGAAGGACGTGGAGGAGTTTATGAAGATAATCAAGAAGAGTGACTACAAGATTGTAGATCAGTTGAACCAAACTCCGTCCAAGATTTCTATACTTTCACTGTTGTTGTGCTCTGAGGCACACCGTAATGCCTTGCTGAAGATGTTAAATCTGGCTTACGTGCCTCAGGAGATTTCTGTCAATCAACTGGAGGGTGTGATGGCCAATGTGAGCACCAGGCATGGTCTGGGATTCACCAACCTGGACTTACCGCCTGAAGGGCGGAATCATAACAAAGCCTTGCACATCACCATGGAGTGCAAGGGGGCAGTGTTGTCTCACGTATTGGTAGACACCGGGTCGTCGCTGAATGTGCTGCCTAAGCAGATTCTGAAGAAGATTGATGTGGAAGGGTTTGTGCTTACTCCCAGTGACCTGATCGTTCGTGCTTTCGACGGATCCAAACGTTCTGTGTGTGGGGAAGTTACCTTGCCTGTGAAGATAGGTCCTGAGGTATTCGATACCATCTTCTATGTTATGGACATCCAGCCCGCCTATAGTTGTTTATTGGGGCGTCCATGGATTCATGCAGCAGGGGCAGTCTCGTCGACTCTCCATCAAAAGCTCAAGTATGTCTGGAACGGTCAGATTGTGACCGTGTGCGGTGAAGAAGAGATTATGGTGAGTCATCTATCCTCGTTCAAGTATGTTGAGGTGGATGGCGAGATCCACGAAACCTTATGCCAGGCGTTTGAGACTGTGGCTCTTGAGAAGGTGGCGTACGCTGAGCAGAGGAAGCCAGGTGCTTCAATTGCTTCTTACAAGCAGGCTAAGGAGGTTGTGGATTCTGGCAAAGCTGAAGGCTGGGGCAAGATGGTGGACTTGCCTGTTAAAGAAGACAAATTTGGCGTTGGTTACGAGCCTCTCCAAGCAGAGCAGAATGGTCAAGCGGGTCCGAGTACCTTTACCAGCGCTGGGCTGATGAATCATGGCGACGTCTCTGCAACCGGTAGTGAAGACTGTGACAGTGATTGTGATCTGGACAACTGGGTTCGCCCGTGTGCACCAGGGGGGTCTATCAACAACTGGACGGCTGAGGAAGTGGTTCAAGTTACTCTTCTAACAGAGTAATTTTTCTGTTGTTTTGTCATTTTGCATGAAAATCCTACGATCTGCCCAAGACGTAGTGATTCATTGTAGGGACTCATCATGTTTTAATGATTATCATTAATGAAGGACATTTTTTTTTTTTGAAATCAAACTTTGTGATCCCTGTCTTTCTATTTTTTGTTTTCATCTTTTTTCAAAAAACAATAAAAATGGCAATGTTTTTGTTTTTTGTGACTTTATTGAACTCTTTTTCTAAAACAAAGCATTAAACATGCAGAAGCGATCTTATGGCATTCACTATGAACAGTTCTGTTATGGCTCAGTATGATTTCGACAATCCCATCTACCAAGCTGAAGAGGAGAGTGAGGAAGACTGTGAACTCCCTGCAGAATTGGTCAGATTGCTGAGGCAGGAGGAAAGGGTCATCCAACCTCATCAGGAGGAGTTGGAGGTTGTTAATTTGGGTACTGAGGACGCCAAAAGAGAAATCAAGATTGGGGCTGCTTTAGAGGACTCTGTCAAGAGGAGGCTGATTGAGATGCTGAGAGAATATGTGGAGATATTCGCCTGGTCATATCAAGATATGCCTGGGTTAGATACAGACATTGTGGTGCATCGATTACCTCTTAGAGAAGGATGTCCTTCGGTCAAGCAGAAGCTTCGTAGAACGAGTCCTGATATGGCAACTAAGATCAAGGAAGAGGTTCAGAAGCAGTGGGATGCGGGTTTTTTGGCTGTTACAAGTTATCCCCCATGGGTGGCCAATATCGTTCCTGTGCCGAAGAAGGATGGCAAAGTCAGAATGTGTGTCGATTACCGGGATTTGAATAGAGCGAGTCCGAAAGATGATTTCCCATTACCTCACATTGACGTATTGGTTGATAATACGGCTCAATCCTCGGTATTCTCTTTCATGGATGGTTTCTCTGGATATAATCAGATCAAGATGGCGCCAGAGGACATGGAAAAGACGACATTCATTACACCTTGGGGCACGTTCTGCTATAAGGTGATGCCATTTGGGCTAAAGAATGCTGGTGCTACCTATCAGAGGGCAATGACGACTCTTTTTCATGACATGATGCACAAAGAAATTGAAGTATACGTAGATGATATGATTGCGAAGTCGCAGACAGAAGAGGAGCACTTGGTTAATTTGCAGAAGCTGTTTGAGCGGTTGAGAAAGTTCAAGCTGAGGTTGAATCCAAACAAGTGTACGTTTGGGGTGAGATCAGGGAAGCTTTTAGGCTTCATTGTCAGTGAGAAAGGGATTGAGGTTGATCCAGCAAAAGTCAATGCTATTCAAGAGATGCCTGAACCGAAAACGGAGAAGCAAGTCCGTGGGTTTTTAGGGAGATTGAACTACATTGCAAGGTTCATATCTCATCTAACAGCCACGTGCGAACCAATTTTCAAACTGCTCAGAAAGAATCAGGCGATCAAGTGGAATGATGATTGTCAGAAGGCTTTTGACAAGATTAGAGAGTATTTACAGAAGCCTCCAATCCTTATACCTCCAGTTCCAGGGAGACCTCTGATAATGTACCTGTCAGTGACTGAGAACTCGATGGGGTGTGTATTGGGACAGCATGACGAGTCTGGTCGAAAAGAGCATGCCATATACTACCTTAGCAAAAAGTTTACCGACTGTGAAACAAGATATTCACTGCTCGAGAAAACTTGCTGTGCTTTGGCCTGGGCTGCTCGCCGACTGAGGCAGTATATGTTGAACCTGTTGGTGTAAGCCCTAGAGGCCAATACTTTTGGTACTTGTATCGAATTATTTATTAATAATAAAAGGCATTTTTCTTTATTATGTTTGTTTAATAAAGTCCCTGGAATAGATAGTCCATTTAATGTATCAAGTATGACTTAATCATGAGATCACATTAAACATAAGGACACTATTCTTAAAGTGTCCGTAGTCAAGCTTTATTATGAAATGGGATAACATTAAAGCATGGAGACTATTATGTTTGTAGACTGATGATCACGTCTCATGGATCATGGATAAAGAGTTATCAAGTCTTAAACATAGGTATGAATATTAAGAGTAATATTCATACTGGATTGACCCGCTATGAGAATACTATATAGAAAGTTATGCAAAGTGTCATAAGTTATTCTCATGGTGATAATAGTGTATACCACTCTTCGACCTGAAACCACTATGGATCCTAGATGTAGAGTCGAGTGCTTTATTGCTGATCCAACGTTGTCCGTAACTGGATAACCATAAAGGCAGTTGATAGGTACTCCACGAAGCATGCTGAGGGACATGAGTGTCCTAGATGGAATTTGCCAATCCTGCTTAACAGGATAAATGTCTATGGGCCCAATATTGAACTGGACAAGGGTGACATGGTCTATACCTTGTGTTCAATATAGACATAAGGGCAAAGGGGTAATTATACACATAATTATTATCACAGAAGGTTTTGTCAGATCACATGACATTTTCGTGACTTGGGTAGCAGTGATGTGTTGCTAGATACCGCTCACTGTTTATTATGTTAAATGCATGATTTAATATAATTGCCAACGCCGCGAAGACCTATAGGGTCACACACAAAGGACGGATTGATGAGAGATAGAATAATTAAGGAACATCGTAAGGTACGGTGTACTTAAGAAGAATACGAAATATGGTAAAGTACCAAATACTTAAGTGATTTTGGCATATTCTAAGATATGGGCCAAAATGCACTTAAGTGGGCTTTTTGGCTTGAAGCCCACACAAGTGGTTCTATAAATAGAACCCCTTGGGTAGAAGCATAAAGACTCCAGACAACACAACTGAAGAGTTGGAATTTCGTATCTCTCTCTCTCTCACTCAAAGCCTTCACTCACAAACAGCTAGCACTGCGATTGAAGGAATCCGTTCGTGTGGACTGAGTAGAGACGTTGTCATTGTTCAACGTTCGTGATCGCCCCGTGGATCTGTATCAAAGGTTGATCATTGTCAAAGATCTGCACCAAAGGTTTGAATCGCCACAAGAGGTAACGATTCTATCACTGATCATGCTCATTCGTAAGGATCATTAAAGGAGAAAAATTTTATATTCCGCTGCGCCTTGGATGACTATTCTCCTTCAGTGGTATCAGAGCCACTTACGAAACCATGAATCTGATAACTGTTTTTGTTCTGTAATAATATGATTAAAACAGAATGAATCAAAGGTTAAATTGAGATCGATCAAGTTACATATATGTGATATATGTGATCCTGATGCAAAATACATTATATATGATATAGTGTTCTCGTTTCGTTCATTCAAAAACCTCGATGATTGTTTTCCTTTGAGCGATCAATGGTCATTTGCTTCTTGATCCGACATTAGTATGGTGAAGCAATGACGTGTTGATCAATCATACTGAATTAACAATCGAGACGTGTTTGACGGTCTGAAATTGGTGCATCAGGGTTAGTGACGACACAAGGGTTGTGTTGTTAGAGAGTTATGCGATTGGGGTTTGATTGCACAAGAGTTGTGCGTCCTAAACACTTTTCCGAACAGTGTTAACCGGTTAACGCGTATGGTTAACCGGTTAACGTAATACGAAATAATTTTTTTTAATTTTTGGAACAGTGTTAACCGGTTAACGCATATGGTTAACCGGTTAACGGAATGCGAAATAAAATTTTTGAGATTTTCAAACAGTGTTAACCGGTTAACGCATTTGGTTAACCGGTTAACGCAAGGCAGAAAAGAGTTTTCTAAATGTTTTCAAACAGTGTTAACCGGTTAACGCATATGGTTAACCGGTTAACGCAAGGAAAAATTCACCGGTTCGGCTAGAAAAAGTGCTTTGAAGTATCAAGTGTTGATACGAAAAACGACGTCAATTTTTAAATGAATTGTTCATTAAAAATTTTCGAGCGGGGCGCTGCCCCTTAGACCCCGCAAGGGGCGCTGCCCCCTTGACCCCTGTCCGCTGAACGGTCAGCGGAACCACCGTCCGCTGACCGGGCAGCGGAACACCCGTTCCCGCTGTCCGGGCAGCGGAACCCCGGCTAACTCTGCGTAGTGTGATCGGTCGTCGAAATTTAATTTGATTTTATTAATTAAAGGAATTAATAATAATAATAATAATAATTTTTTATTATTGTGGTGATCGGTTATGGCCTTAGTTTTCCTTTGTTTTGTTTTGGATTTTAAAATACGACCTGCGTGTCGTGCCTCTCTCTTAATCTCCCAAATGTAACTTCTTTTCTCATCTCACTCCCTCGTATGTAAAACGAGTTTCTTTCATGTAATGTAATGATATGAAGAAAGCAAAGAAGTCAGTGCCAAAGGAAGACAACCTTGAAGATCTTGCTTGGAGAAGCTTAGATCGTTATAGGTTAGCTTAGGTTCTCTCATTGGCTTGGGAGAACAATTGCGCTAGGGGCCATAACTGTTTCATTCTGTTTATATGTATGTTGATGCGTGTGTATGTATGTTGATGCATGTGAGAGACGTTTTATATGATAAACAAGCCGGTGAGATCAGTAAAATTGCAATTCCCTCAAAACTAAATATTAAGTTTTAAGCTTTCCAAGTTTTAACACTCATCAAGACTAGTAATTGAAATTGTAGGTTTCGCCTACGCGAGGTGCATGATCTATATATTAGTAAGGTGCGATGGGATAATTGTAATATCCAACTGTTAAAACAATGGGTCAAACTTAACTAAACAAATTATAATAAGATTATATATGTTTAGAAGCAAGAGTTGGGAATAATCCATATGATGGATTAGAATAAGGAGTTATTCACCCAATTGAAATTTTCGAGAGTTGTATGAGATACAATTGGAAGGAGTTCCTACCTAAATAACCTAGTTTTGTGTAATCCGCCTACGCGGACTTAGAACGAAGTGAAATATGGATCTCGACCCACTAGAAAATCTTCCAACGGGATTTTCCGAATCAGATGATGAGGGTCATTTGTTTTGAGTAAAATAGTGGGAGCATGTTTAATTAAAGGCCTAATTAAATATGTCAATGATACTTATATTTTCATTATTTCTTATGTAGATTACCATGACAACAAACACCTCTAACAACATTTTGCGATCGATCCTTGACAAAGAAAAATTGTCTGGGACAAATTTTCTGGATTGGCACCGAAACCTGAGGATTGTCCTCAAACATGATAAAAAGCTGTATGTCTTGGAGACACCTGTTCCTGAAGAGGAACCTCCTAGTTCTGCACCTAAGGCAGAAAGAGATGCTTATAAGAAGCATGTCGATGATGCCAATGAAACTGCCTGTCTCATGCTAGCTACCATGAACTCAGAATTGCAAAAGCAACATGAGAACATGTCGGCATTCGATATGATCGAACACCTGAAGCTGCTCTATCAAGAGCAAGCAAGGCATGAGAGGTTTGAAATTTCAAAAGCCCTTTTTCAAGGCAAGTTAGCTGAGGGAGCCTCTGTAGGTCCCCATGTACTCAAGATGATTGGGTATGTGGAAAACCTTGACAGACTGGGTTTTCCCCTCGGAAAGGAACTTGCGACTGATTTGATCTTGCAATCGTTGCCAGATAGATTCAGTCAGTTTGTCCTAAATTTCAATATGAATGATATGGACAAATCGCTTCCTGAGCTGCTAGCCATGTTAAGAACGGCTGAGCAGAATCTGAAGTCAAAAGGGAAGTCCATTCTGATGATCGGAAATGGAAAGAGACAGAACAAAAGGCCCATCAAGCAGGGTGATAAAGGGAAAGGCAAGGAAGTTGTCAAACCCAAACCCACCGTTGCTGCTTTGAAGCCTAGTGGAGGCATAGCAAAAGCAGGCACCTGCTTCCATTGCGGTAAAACCGGACACTGGAAGAGAAACTGCCCAAAGTACCTGGAAGATAAGAAGAATGGAGTAGAGACTTCAACTTCAGGTATTTTTGTTATTGAAATTAATTTATCTACTTCTGTGACATGGGTATTAGATACTGGATGTGGTTCTCACATTTGTACAAATGTGCAGGGACTAAAAAGGAGTAGAAAATTGGCAAAAGGTGAAGTCGACCTACGAGTTGGAAATGGAGCAAAGGTTGCTGCTTTAGCCGTAGGAACTTATGGATTGACTTTACCTAGTGGTTTAATAATTCAGTTAGAGAACTGTTATTATGTACCTGCAATTAGCAGGAATATTATTTCCGTTTCTTGTTTGGACAAGTTTGGTTTTTCATTTATAATAAAGAACAATTGTTGCTCAATTTATTTGAATGATATATTCTATGCTACTGCACAGATGAACAATGGACTATATGTCCTTGATCTTGAAATGCCTATTTATAACATTAATACTAAAAGGATGAAACCAAATGAGTTAAATCCAACTTACCTTTGGCATTGTCGGTTAGGCCACATAAATGAGAAACGCATTTCCAAACTCCATAAAGATGGGCTCTTGGACTCTTTTGATTATGAATCATATGAGACATGCAGATCTTGTTTAATTGGAAAGATGACAAAGTCCCCATTCACAGGAAAAGGTGAAAGGGCTAATGATCTTTTGGCCCTCATACATACTGATGTATGCGGACCACTGAACATACCAGCCAGAGGAGGTTTTCAATACTTCATCACATTTACTGATGATTTCAGTAGATATGGTTATGTGTATTTAATGAAACACAAATCAGAGTCCTTTGAAAAGTTCAAGGAATTCAAGAATGAAGTACAAAACCAACTAGGTAAGAATATTAAAACTCTTCGATCAGATCGAGGTGGTGAGTATTTAAGCCTAGAGTTTGATGACCATCTAAAAGAGTGTGGGATACTATCCCAACTTACTCCTCCTGGAACACCCCAATGGAATGGTGTATCTGAGAGAAGAAATCGAACCCTGTTGGACATGGTCCG
This sequence comes from Lathyrus oleraceus, assembly GCF_024323335.1. Classification (NCBI taxonomy): domain Eukaryota; kingdom Viridiplantae; phylum Streptophyta; class Magnoliopsida; order Fabales; family Fabaceae; genus Lathyrus; species Lathyrus oleraceus. Next base: position 382,633,366 of record NC_066580.1, on the reverse strand, counting down.
ATCCATGATGAGTCACGCCGATCTTCCAAACTCCTTTTGGGGACATGCGCTATTGACAGCAGCTTACACACTTAACCGTGTTCCATCCAAAAAGGTTGATAAAACACCATATGAGATATGGAGTGGTAAGAGACCACATATGTCTTACATGAAGATTTGGGGTTGCGAAGTTTATGTGAAACGACAAATTTCAACTAAGCTTGAGCCCAAATCTGACCAATGCTTATTTGTGGGGTATCCTAAAGAAACAAGAGGATATTACTTCTACAATCCTTCTGAGGGCAAAGTGTTTGTCGCTCGAACTGGAGTTTTTCTAGAAAAGGATTTTATTTCCAAAGGAACCAGTGGGAGGAAAGTAGAGCTTGAAGAAATTCAAGAATCGCAAAGCATTGATACACCTATGGAGGAATTAGAGCAGGAAACACAAGTAGTTGTGGAAGAACAACCTGCTCAAGTAGAACAAGACCAGCGTAGGTCAAGCAGGATACGTCACCTACCTGAAAGATATGGATATCTCATAACAGATCAAGGTGATGTATTACTCATGGATCAAGATGAGCCTGTGACCTACCAAGAGGCCATAACTGGTCCCGAGTCTGAGAAGTGGCTAGAGGCCATGAAATCCGAAATAGATTCCATGTACACGAACCAAGTTTGGAACTTGGTAGAACCTCCTGTAGGAGTTAATCCTATAGGATGCAAGTGGGTCTTCAAAAAGAAGACTGACATGGATGGCAAGGTACATACCTATAAGGCAAGACTGGTTGCAAAAGGATATAAACAAATTCATGGCGTTGACTATGATGAAACCTTTTCACCAGTTGCAATGCTTAAATCTATTCGAATTTTACTTGCTATCGCTGCATATCATGATTATGAAATATGGCAAATGGATGTCAAAACTGCTTTCCTTAATGGGAATCTTCTTGAGGATGTGTACATGACACAACCTGAAGGATTTTGACATACCAGAAGAAGCCCATAAGATATGTAAGCTACAAAGATCAATCTATGGATTGAAGCAAGCTTCCAGAAGCTGGAATCTTCGTTTTGATGAAACGGTAAAACAATATGGATTCATTAAGAACGAAGATGAGCCTTGTGTCTACAAGAAGGTTAGTGGGAGCATGATCGTGTTCCTGGTATTATATGTAGATGACATATTACTCATTGGAAACGATGTCCCTACCCTGCAACAAGTAAAGACTTGGTTGGGGAAATGCTTTTCTATGAAGGACCTAGATGAAGCAGCCTATATATTAGGAATCAGAATCTATAGAGATAGATCACAAAAACTGCTTGGCCTAAGTCAGAGTACATACATAGACAAAGTGCTGAGACGCTTTAATATGCATGATTCCAAGAAAGGATTCATACCTATGCAACATGGCCTGTGTCTATCAAAAACACAATCCCCTTCAACTAAGGAAGAAAGGGAACACATGAATAAGATTCCATATGCATCTGCAATAGGATCTATCATGTATGCCATGTTATGTACTCGACCAGATGTCTCGTATGCTTTAAGTACAACGAGTAGGTACCAATCTGATCCTGGTGATGCCCATTGGGTAGCTGTTAAGAATATCCTTAAGTACTTGAGAAGGACTAAGGAATCATTCTTGATATATGGAGGTCAGGAAGAGTTGGCTGTAATTGGTTACACTGATGCTAGCTTCCAGACAGATAAGGATGACTTTAGATCGCAATCTGGTTATGTGTTTTGCTTAAACGGTGGCGCTGTGAGCTGGAAAAGTTCAAAGCAAGATACAGTTGCTGATTCTACAACCAAGGCCGAGTATATTGCTGCCTCAAGTGCAGCAAAGGAAGCTGTTTGGATCAAAAAGTTCGTTAGTGAACTTGACATAGTTCCTAGCATTGTGGATCCCATTGGTCTCTATTGTGATAACAATGGTGCTATCGCACAAGCTAAGGAGCCTAGATCTCACCAACGATCCAAACACATACTTAGGCGTTATCACCTCATTCGAGAGATAATAGATAGAGGAGATGTGAAAATATGTAGAGTACCTACACTCGACAATATTGCTGACCCACTGACAAAGCCTCTTGCGCAGCAGAAGCATGATGGCCATACTAGATCTATGGGCATTAGGGATATGTCTAATTGGCTCTAGTGCTAGTGGGAGATTGTTGGTGTAAGCCCTAGAGGCCAATACTTTTGGTACTTGTATCGAATTATTTATTAATAATAAAAGGCATTTTTCTTTATTATGTTTGTTTAATAAAGTCCCTGGAATAGATAGTCCATTTAATGTATCAAGTATGACTTAATCATGAGATCACATTAAACATAAGGACACTATTCTTAAAGTGTCCGTAGTCAAGCTTTATTATGAAATGGGATAACATTAAAGCATGGAGACTATTATGTTTGTAGACTGATGATCACGTCTCATGGATCATGGATAAAGAGTTATCAAGTCTTAAACATAGGTATGAATATTAAGAGTAATATTCATACTGGATTGACCCGCTATGAGAATACTATATAGAAAGTTATGCAAAGTGTCATAAGTTATTCTCATGGTGATAATAGTGTATACCACTCTTCGACCTGAAACCACTATGGATCCTAGATGTAGAGTCGAGTGCTTTATTGCTGATCCAACGTTGTCCGTAACTGGATAACCATAAAGGCAGTTGATAGGTACTCCACGAAGCATGCTGAGGGACATGAGTGTCCTAGATGGAATTTGCCAATCCTGCTTAACAGGATAAATGTCTATGGGCCCAATATTGAACTGGACAAGGGTGACATGGTCTATACCTTGTGTTCAATATAGACATAAGGGCAAAGGGGTAATTATACACATAATTATTATCACAGAAGGTTTTGTCAGATCACATGACATTTTCGTGACTTGGGTAGCAGTGATGTGTTGCTAGATACCGCTCACTGTTTATTATGTTAAATGCATGATTTAATATAATTGCCAACGCCGCGAAGACCTATAGGGTCACACACAAAGGACGGATTGATGAGAGATAGAATAATTAAGGAACATCGTAAGGTACGGTGTACTTAAGAAGAATACGAAATATGGTAAAGTACCAAATACTTAAGTGATTTTGGCATATTCTAAGATATGGGCCAAAATGCACTTAAGTGGGCTTTTTGGCTTGAAGCCCACACAAGTGGTTCTATAAATAGAACCCCTTGGGTAGAAGCATAAAGACTCCAGACAACACAACTGAAGAGTTGGAATTTCGTATCTCTCTCTCTCTCACTCAAAGCCTTCACTCACAAACAGCTAGCACTGCGATTGAAGGAATCCGTTCGTGTGGACTGAGTAGAGACGTTGTCATTGTTCAACGTTCGTGATCGCCCCGTGGATCTGTATCAAAGGTTGATCATTGTCAAAGATCTGCACCAAAGGTTTGAATCGCCACAAGAGGTAACGATTCTATCACTGATCATGCTCATTCGTAAGGATCATTAAAGGAGAAAAATTTTATATTCCGCTGCGCCTTGGATGACTATTCTCCTTCAGAACCATACTACCTTATTGATTTCTAAGATGGATCCAGTGAAGTACATCTTTGAGAAACCAGCTCTCACCGGACGCGTTGCTCGTTGGCAGATGATTCTAACAGAATATGATATTCAGTACACGTCACAAAAGGCCATCAAAGGTAGTATTCTGTCAGACTACCTCGCCGAGCAACCGATTGAAGATTATCAGCCTATGATGTTTGAGTTCCCTGACGAAGACATCATGTATCTTAAGATGAAAGATTGCGAAGAGCCTCTCGTTGAGGAAGGACCGGATCCGGATGACAAATGGACACTGATGTTTGATGGGGCTGTGAATATGAACGGTAACGGTGTTGGGGCAGTATTGATCAATCCTAGAGGTGCTCATATACCTTTTTCTGCCAGATTGACGTTTGACGTCACCAACAACGAAGCTGAGTATGAGGCTTGTATCATGGGGATAGAAGAAGCCATTGATCTGAGGATCAAAACTCTTGATATATTTGGAGATTCAGCTCTAGTGGTCAATCAAGTCAACGGAGATTGGAATACGAATCAGCCGCATTTGATTCCGTATAGAGATTACACCAGAAGAATACTGACGTTCTTCAAGGAGGTGAAGTTGTATCATGTCCCCCGGGATGAGAATCAGATGGCTGATGCTTTGGCAACTTTGTCTTCCATGATCAAAGTTCATTGGTGGAATCATGTGCCACATGTTGCAGTGAATCGACTCGAGAGGCCTGCGTATGTGTTTGCAGCCGAGTCTGTTGTGATTGATGAGAAGCCGTGGTATTATGACATCAAGAACTTCCTCAAGACTCAGGAGTATCCTGAAGGTGCGTCGAAGAATGACAAGAAAACCCTGAGAAGGCTAGCTGGAAGCTTCTATTTGAATCAGGATGATGTGTTGTATAAGAGAAACTTTGACATGGTCTTGCTCAGATGCGTGGACAGACCCGAGGCGGACATATTAATGCAGGAAGTTCATGAAGGTTCCTTCGGTACTCATGCCGGCGGACATGCAATGGCTAAGAAATTGTTGAGAGCGGGTTATTACTGGATGACTATGGAATCCGATTGTTTCAAGTATGCTCGGAAGTGCCATAAGTGTCAAATCTACGCTGATAAGGTGCATGTGCCACCAAGCCCTCTGAATGTCATGAATTCGCCTTGGCCGTTTGCCATGTGGGGCATTGATATGATTGGGAAGATTGAGCCTACTGCTTCGAATGGACATCGCTTCATTTTGGTAGCGATTGATTATTTCACCAAATGGGTGGAAGCAGCTTCCTATGCTAACGTTACCAAACAAGTGGTTACCCGGTTCATCAAGAAAGAAATCATATGTCGTTATGGAGTTCCTGAGAGAATCATCACTGACAATGGTTTGAATCTCAATAACAAGATGATGAAAGAGCTTTGTAAAGATTTCAAGATTGAACATCACAATTCTTCTCCTTACAGACCGAAGATGAATGGTGCTGTAGAAGCGGCGAACAAGAATATCAAGAAGATTGTGCAGAAGATGGTCGTTACGTACAAGGATTGGCACGAGATGCTGCCTTTCGCTTTGCATGGGTACCGTACCTCAGTACGTACGTCGACCGGGGCAACCCCTTACTCCCTTGTGTATGGTATGGAAGTTGTCCTACCTGTTGAAGTGGAGATTCCTTCTCTGAGAGTTTTATTGGATGTCAAGCTGGACGAAGCCGAGTGGATTCAAACAAGGTTTAACGAGTTGAGCCTTATCGAGGAGAGACGGTTAGCAGCTGTATGCCATGGACAGTTGTACCAGAGAAGGATGAAGCGAGCCTTTGATCAGAAAGTGCGTCCTCGGACATTTCAAACTGGTGATCTAGTTTTGAAGAGGATCCTTCCTCCCGGTACAGATAACAGGGGCAAGTGGGCCCCTAATTACGAAGGTCCATATGTTGTGAAGAAGGTATTCTCCGGTGGAGCCTTGATGCTTACAACTATGGATGGTGAAGATTTTCCGTCTCCTGTTAACTCAGATGTAGTCAAAAAATACTTCGCATAAATAGACCCGCTGGACAAAAAGGAAAAAAGAGTCCAGGCAAAAAAAGGGCATCCCGGCGAACCAAAAAACAGAAAGAAAAGGTTCGAGCAAAAATTAGGGATAAGAATGAAAAGAATTTGTACACCCGGTAAGTCGAAAACCCGCAAGGGCGACTTAGGCAAAAATGGGTATCCCGGTGGATTGAAAACCCGAAAGGGCGATCCAGGCAAAAGAGGGATTAAAGCGAAGACTACAGTCTGAATTGTCTGTACTTCATCAAGCGTTGTCATCTGCCATCTCGAAAGATGTAATCCGTCCAGTCATTCTTCTCAGAAAGCAAGGAGTTGGGAGGAAAACTGATGATCTGTGAGTTATAACAGAATTAGGAAATAGTGGATGCCGTGTTCACATTGCCATTAGGATAGATTTTTCCTTTTATGCGCAATTACCTCTTTCTAGGAATTGCTTCCCCATGTATTCGCCTTTTCAGGCACATTTTCAATCAAAAGTCGTTATTCAGATAAATGGCTCTTTTGTTTTTATTTTGACTGTTTTGTTTGCAAAAATGTCCGAATTTTTGATAAGCATTGCATATAAGAACATGAAGGCTACACGATAATGTGCAGAAAGATAAAACATTTGAAAATCATTTTAAATGTTGAGGACACTTGAGCGTATCTTGTCCATGTACCCCCTGGGGGCATTTTGTTGTGCTGTTTTTCAGGTTGGCATCTGTGAGGACGTTTCCTCAGCAGATATTTTCCCCAAGCAAGTTTGGAAGCTATCAGAGCTATGTTCCCCTGCGGAGACGTCTGTGGATAGTGCCTTCTATTCCCCAACAGATCTAAGGATTGCCTATCCCCAGCAGGCCTGTATTTGCCGATTTCCTCCCCGAGTGAGGCAGGTTCATTGAAATTTATCTCCCACATTTATCCTATCTGTGGACTGAAGGATATCCCCAACGGAGTTTACCTTTCCCCAGCAGCAGTGCTATTCTCCAACAGGAGTGAGAAGTCGTTGCTCTCCCTGCAAAGTCTCCCCGCAGAGTTGGAGTACCCGATCAGTTTTGGCTCCCCAGCCGGAGTTTTTCATCATTTTGCATTTTGCATGTAGTAATCATTGCATCCTCAAAACTGCGTAGCATTCCCATTCGATATGGAGCATTACGCCATAGAAAAATTCAAACATATGCATTCATGTGTTAACCCAATCAGACCGTATCCCCGGCAGAGGCGGATCATTTCATTATCAGCACAGCAAGTCTGCTACAGTTGCTCTTGACAGCATTCAGGATTGATGGACACCATTGTTTCGGTGTCTGTAAACATCGGGTTTTCTCCCCAGTCATCAGTAAATGTCTGGTCGTCATTTTTGGTGTCGGTAAACACCATTGTTTCGGTGTCTGTAAACATCGGGTTTTCTCCCCAGTCATCGGTAAATGTCTGGTCATTTTTGATGTCGGTAAGCATCATCTTTCGATGTCGGTAAACATCGAGTCTTTTCTGCAGTCATCGGTAAATGTCTGATAATCCCCAGCTAAATCCCCAGTAGAGTCATCGGTAAATGTCCTATCCAGTTTCCGATTGCAAATATTTGTTTTTTCCCTTAGTGAAGTGTTCCCCAGTCATCGGTAAATGCCTGGTCATTTTTGGATGTCGGTAAACATCATCTTCGATGTCGGTAAACGTCGAGTCTCATCCCAGTCATCGGTAAATGTCTGGTCATGCCTTGTTTCCTTGTTGATAAAATCAAGATCCCCAGAAGTCGTCGGTAAACGTCTTGTCTGATTACACCACAAAGATTTTTGTTCCTCCTCAAGTGGAGACGCCATCGGTAAATGGCCCCGTATGCTTCAATATCGGTAAATATTGAATGCCCAGGTTTATACGCCATCGGTAAATGGCCCCGTTTTCTTCGATATCGGTAAATATCGGATCTCCAGTTGCAGTAGCCATCGGTAAATGGTCAAGTTGAAGTTGATATCGGTAAATATCAAGTTTCTTTGAAGCCACCATCGGTAAATGGTTTTGCTTCCTTTTACATCAGAAGTTGTTTCCCAGCAGCCATCGGTAAATGGTTTTGCTGAAGTTGATATCGGTAAATATCAAGTTACCAGTTTCTAACCATCGGTAAATGGTTTCGCTTTTCTGAAGTTGTCAATTGCAGTTGTCATCGGTAAATGGCGTGGTTCTTTTTGTATTATATCCAGTCGGTGCAAATTTCTACGGTCCTTTGGTATTCAATCCCTGTTTACCTTGAAAGTCTGACAGCCGTCGCTATCATCCGTTCAGGTTCCCAGCTGATTGAATAGGGGCAGCTGTAGCACCTCAAATTTGCACCCATCATTGTACATACATTCTCATATTAGGTCATAGCATATCATGGTCCATTTGCATAGAATTGCATTGTCCCATTTGCCTCAAGTGCAAGCCAATCAAGAAATTAGGTCAAACTGATCAGGAGATCAGTCAGTCCAGCAAGCAAGTGCATTTTTCATTGAGCCAAGGCCCTAGGGTTGGTCCAACATGTTCACATGACTTGGGGATCCATTTGAAGTGTTTAGGTCAAGGTTTGGATGTTCAGAAGTCATCAGTCAATGCACAGTCAGTCAGAAACCCTAAAAAGTCAAACTTGGTCAACTGTGATTGATTTTATGGTTTTAATGGATGGATTTGGTTTGAGAGAGCTTATTCATGTCCAAATAGTCATCATATATCATGTCAAACACCATCATGGAAGAATTTGAAGCCAGATCAGAAATTTCCAAAAATGGAAACTGGACCTGTAACTGAAACTTACCAAAAATGGAAAGTCTTGATCCTCAAACTTACATCATGATACAAGCTTCAAATGAATTTTTGCCCAACATGAAAGTTGAAGATCTTGTTCTCCCATTTCCAAAAAGTCCAAGAACTCTCAATTCCCATGTATGGTTGGCAAGTTATGATCAAATCATTTTCAGAAATTCTTGAACTTCAAAAGGCCATATCTCTCAAACCATTTGGCCAATTTGGGTGGGGTTTTTTTCCTACAAGTCACATTTGACCTCCTCTTTCCAAAAATGTAACTTTCATGTGCCAAAACATTGCCAATCAAAATGGCCTTTTTGAACTTGCCTTAATTAATTTCAAGTGAGTTGAATTTTGACTTTTCAAAATAATCATTTTTAAACCATTTGGCCAATTGAAATAGTTCAGAAATGTGGTTTATGACTTGTTGCAAGCCCATTTTTATGCAGTACACATAGCCATCACCTAGTTGCTTGAAAATTGGAAAGAAAGTACACTTTTCACCCACTCTACTCCATATTTTCATGAACCATCATTAGTACCACAAAACAGCAGATATATTCATGATTTTCTGTCACTTAGAAACCCTAGTTGCAGCCTCAAAACACAAAAAAACTCACTCTCTAAAAATCTCATTTTCTTGCCACTTTCAAAATCTGTCAACATTGGCCAAAGAACTGAACCTTGCCTTGCTTAATACAACATCCATACAACATTGTGGACCTGTTTCAACCACCATTCTCCAGCTGGAAGGCCTTTTCCACGACTGTTTTTCTTCAAGCATCATCAATGGAAGTCCAAGTTTGAAGCCGTTCCAAGCTATTTCGAGCCAAGCTAACGTCATCCTTCAACCTTAGGGAGCTTAAGTAGCATCTGTTTCACTTTAACATGGCCAAATAACAACTGTGTCGACACTGCTCTTCCAACTTGGTAAAATTTCGACTCTCTCTATTTCCAAAATCATGATGTGCTTTAGATAGACCTTGTCATGCTGGTTACAATGGGCTTTGATTCATAAAAAATGGTTGCATATTGAGAGAAATACATGGATTTAAAGTTTCACCCTCAAATATGTTTTTGTTTGGTTCTTGGTTGTTAGTTTGATTTAGTGAATATAGAGGCTGGATTAAGTTTGTGCGTGTTTAGATGAACGTTTTGATATAATGGTTGCCGATTTTGGTGAAATTTCGATCCTGCTGAAAACCACAGTGATGAACATATGAATGCTGGGAATATTTTTTCTGCAACGTGAATGCTGGATTTTCTTCTTTCTGCTGCCAAAGCTGTTAGATCCATGGATTTTGTATTTTACGCACTGCATGTTGTTTGTTGAAGTTGCATCGTGGTTGGTTGATGCGAAGTGGGCCATGCAGGTTTCTTAGTGGCCGCGGGCCCCGCTGGCTGGGATTTGAAATCCCATTTAATTGGCATTTCCGCTAGTTTGTCCCATTACGTGGCTAGTGTTGGTTTATTTAATTGGCATTTCCGCTGCATGTGGTTTTTAAGAACAGCATAGCAATTGGTACTAGGAGTGGGCCATGCAATTGTGCAAGTGGCCGTGGGCCCCACTGTTGGGGATCCTGAAATCCCACCTATTTGGAACGACAGCGCCCCACTGCGCGGCATGTGTCGTCTTCTTCTTTTTAAAAAAATAATTATTAAATAATTAATCAATAACATTTCCTTGCATTTTCATTTTTTTTATTTCATTTTCTTTACAAACTTCAAAAATTCATAAATGATTAAAGGATGATCCAATTGAGATGGGTTTTTTTGCATTGTCTTCATCATGATCTCTATTATTTTGTCACATTTTTTCCAGAATTTTTTTGATGGATGGTTTTTAATTGGTATGAGGGTTTGTGACATGTATGCATATTTTGTACGCTTTGCCAAAGCATTTGTGAAATGATGATGCTTTATCCAATGGCTCCCAAATTTTTTGTGCTTAAACTAGACACATTCATGGTGATTTTGGTGTAGAGTTTGTGAATTTATCATTGCTGGTTTGTGAGTTATGATTTTTTGAATTAGGGTGTGACAATTTGTGTCACACCATTGATGTCCAACTTCATGATTTTCATTACCATGCTTCTTGAACTCAAATTGGTTTGAATTTTTGCATGAATGTACTCTTATATGTCTAGTTTACATGTGAATTTTCTTGGAATTATTTGTGGCATTTCCTAATTGTTTGAGATTTTCTCCCCTGTTTGACCAAAATGTTGACCCTATGTGATGCATGTTGCCATTTCATTTGTGAAATCCTCATACTTTATTAGATGGACATGAAATTTTGCATGAGATTACTAGACATCTTAAGCTTTGCCATGGTTTTAGTCCCATTCATTTATCATACACCATTTCTGATTTATGATTTTTCTAAGTTGATGCATGTTTGGTTGACTTCTTTGAGCATGTTCAAAATTGCTTTGACTTTCTGATTTTCATTGACTGCCTTCCACTTGTCCAAATGAGATGAAATTTGACATGCTTACCATGCTGTGGGTTGTGATTGACCATGATTTATTTGGTGATTTTTGAAAATGTTTGAGTTGACTTTTAATGCAAGTCATTCTGTTGACTTCTTTGAGCCCTCCCTTGCCATGCTTTGACTTCTTTTGCTTGTGAATTGATGATGATGCATGATATAAACTTGAGACCAATTGAGCTTGTTTCTTGAATGTTTGAACATGATTTTGGATACTTGCCCTTTGCTGTTTTAACTTTTTCATTCTCTTTTGACCCTAGGCTTGCCCTAGTGGTCCTGTTACTCACCTTTGAGCTCATGTTTTCAGGTTGACCAACAAATGACCAATGAGACCAATTCTTTTTGATTGAGCTTGCTTGAATATCATTGATTAACTTGTTTGTTTTGTAGGTGGCTTGGCTCACATGCCTTGAGCCTTGTGCCTTGCACATTCACTTGCTTGTGTTGACTGGATTGATATCTGTTTCATTTTGATTTAACTTTGAGTTGCATACTAATGTCTGCTAGACTATTTCAGGTGCTTTTAGTTGCTCAGTTCCTTGTGAACTTTTGCTTTGCTTTGCTTGTATAAGCAATTTGCATTGAGGTATACTTCTAATCTTCATGTAGTCTGGAAGACCTGGCCTGTTACTTGGCCAGGCAACTGTCTGAAGTCCTCCTTAAGAGGCAATGTTTGTGATTGTTTACATTTGTCCTTGTACAGAGTCAAAGACCTCCTAAGTGAAGAGGCATTGGCAGACACAAGGGATATGCAATCTATCCCCTGCTATTCTGTGTGTCATCTGCTTTGCTCACACCACTGTGTTGACGCATTGCAGATACAAACCCAAGATCTTGTACAATTGTACAGTTGAGTCAGTATCAAATGTGTAGAAGGGTTCCCACTTTCTGAACCCACACATTCTTGTCTTAAGCTCTCCCAGGCCAGGGATAAGAGCTGTGAAGTCTTATCTTCACTCACCTTTCATCTGCTTCACCTTAGCCCCTCAATGGCAAGGTTAAGAGCTAACATTACCCAGTTCCAGAGGTTTGTTTGTTGAGGTTGATATGACCCCTCGACTAAAACCTAACCCTCGTTTGAGCCACTTGCTTGTGTATAGTGTGTGCTATCTGTGCTTGTATGTTTGTTTGACTTGCTTCCTGTGCAAGTTAGGTTTAGTTTAGACTTGCTTCCTGTGCAAGTTAGGTTTTGCTTGGCTTGCTTCCTGTGCAAGTTAAGTGTGTGTGTGGCTTGCTTCCTGTGCAAGTCATGTTTAGGATAGGCTGGCTCCCTGTGCCAGTTAGCTAGAAACCTTAACTTAGGGATGATTTGCATGATAACATCTAGGCTCGAGTCGTAGTCTCCCTAGTTGTGTCTCCCTCTGTTATCTGGTTAGGCTAGTCCTTTTTCCCTCTGTAGGGGAACTACGTCGCCCTGATCCTCATACCAGATGAGGTACGTAGGCAGGAGATGAGCAGATCTCTCCGGGCGCCTGTGTCTTTGTTTTGTCTTGTTGTGTGCTTGGAAGCTGATGTAAGCCCATCGAGTGGCATTCGGGTTCCAGTGTGGGTTTGTTGGTTCGGATGCTGATGTAAGTCCAGCGATTGGCATTCAGGCTCCACGTTTGCCTCTTTGTGTGTGTTTTGGTTCGGATGCTGATGTAAGTCCAGTGATTGGCATTCAGGCTCCACGTTTGCCTCTTTGTGTGTGTTTTGGTTCGGATGCTGATGTAAGTCCAGTGATTGGCATTCAGGCTCCACGTTTGCCTTTGCCTGTGTTTGTTTGTGCGTGTGTCAGCCGAGCTACGAATGCTCTGATTCTTCTCTCGTCCGAGAAGATACGTATGCATAGGATGCGATATCCTAGCGAGCATGTGTCGTTTCCCCAGTCCGAACTACCTCGACTCTGATGTCTATGCTTGATAGACTAAGTAGGCCCCGGATGCGATATCCTGCCGAGTCAGTCTCTTTTGTTTTCTTGTGTCTCTTTCAGCCAGTGTGTGTGAGTTTGAGCAGTGTTTAGCAACCAATTTCCTTCCTTTTGTGCGTGGATCCCGTCGAGTACGACGGATGCGTAGGGGTGCTAATACCTTCCCTTCGCATAACCGACTCCCGAACCCATTCTCTTTGGTCGCGAGACCATGTCTTTTCCAGGTTTACTCTGAGCGTTTCCTTTCCCTCTTTTGGGATAAATAACGCACGGTGGCGGCTCTGTTGTTCTTGTTTTCCCGCCGGTTTTTCGCGTGATGCGACAATAACCAGAGAATAACGACAGAGTTACAGACTTGGTTTTACTTCACAGTTTCAACCAAGTTACCATCCACTTGATCTTGCTTCACAGCTTTGATCAAGTAATCACCCACTTTTGCTTTACAGTAGGTACCACCATATCAGATGCCATGATTTTGTTTCTGACATCCAGAACTACTCCTGCATGAACAACATCCTTGAACTCCTGCAGGTACATTGGTCTTCTCACAGTAGGGTGTCTCGTTACCCTCTTGTATCCACCCTTGTTGCAAGTAGCATAGCTATGATCTGTTGACCAATCATAGCCTAGTACAAATTGTTTAATAGGCAGAGATATTAAACAATTTATCCCAAACATCAGTGGTTGCTATAAGGTCTCAGAGAGACATATTCCCAGTTTGCTCCTTAAGTTTTCAAACTGAGTAGCATCCAGAGCCTTTGTAAATATGTCAGCCAGTTGAAGATCCGTGGCTACATGTTCCAAAGTGATCACCTTGTCTTCCACCAGATCTCTGATGAAGTGGTGCCTAATGTCAATATGTTTGGTCCTGCTGTGTTGGATGGGATTCTTGGAGATATTGATGGCACTGAGATTATCACAGAACAATGTCATGACATTTTGAGTGACATTATACTCAGTGAGCATCTGTTTCATCCAAACCAGTTGGGAACAACTGCTTCCAGCAGCTATGTATTCAGCCTCTGCAGTGGACAGAGAAACACAATTCTGCTTCTTGCTGAACCAAGATATGAGGTTGTCTCCTAAGAAGAAGCATCCACCTGATGTGCTTTTTCTGTCATCAGCACTCCCAGCCCAGTCAGCATCACAGTACCCAGATAGGACAGGCTCAGACCCATATGAATACATCATCCTGTAAGACCCCAATTTTGGCCCTAAGATCCCTCATGGCCCATATCATTCATATCATAACCTCAAGGATCATTGCATACCTTTGTCCCCTCCTAGTGGGTAGATTGCCTTGTGGGTTTTGTTTCTTGATCACCAAGCATACTTTGCATTTGTATATCTTTGCTTTCATATGTTTATCATTCAAAAAGTACAAAAATATTGTCAGTCTAACCTTGTTGCTTGCAGTTGAAGCAATCATCAGCAATTAGGTCAAAGACAGTCATTGATCAGTCAAAGCAATGGATGATGGCCATTCTTGCAGAATTTGGGCACCATGACCAATAATCAAGAGTTCATATGACTTGTGATATCATTTGAAGTCAAGTTCTCAAGGAATTAGGGTTTGGAATTCATCAGAAGTGCACCAGTCACACAAAACCCTAGAAAAGTCAAACTTGGTCAACAGTTGATTTAATCAGAGATTTGATGGATAGAACTGATTTGAAGGAGTTCATTCATGCTTGTATAAGCCTCATCTATCATGTCCAACCTCATCATGGGAGAAAATCAAGTCAATCAGAAATTTTCCAGAAATAGAAAGTGGACCTGTAATTTCAACTGCCAAAAATGGAAACTTCTTGATCTTAAACTTACATCATGATACAAGCTCCAAATGAATTTTTGCCCAACATGAAAGTTGAAGATCTTGTCTTCCCATTTTCAAAAAGTCCAAGAACTCTCAAATCCCATGTGTGGTTGTCAAGATATGATCAAATCATTTTCACCAATTTTTGAACTTCAAAGGGCCATATCTCTCAAACCATAAGGCCAAATTTGGTGGGGTTTTTTCCTACAAACCACATTTTTCATCCTCTTTCCAAAAATATAAATTTCATGACCTAAAACCTTACCATTCAAAATGGCATTTTTGGACCTATTCCTTTAAAAATCCAAGTTTGACTCACAATTGACTTTTTGACTTATGGACTTTTTCTCATTTTTGCCAATTGGGAGGTGTTTCATATATCATTTGTGATTTGTTCCAAGCCTTAAATCATTATCACACCACCATTTTACCACATTTTTAGACCATAGTGCAATCTTGGCAATTTTTGCAATTAGTTGGAAAAGAGCAAAACAAGGTACAGCATTCAGCAGCACACACAAAACAGCACAGCATGTTGGCCACTAGCAGCCTGTACCCAGCCCAAATTTGAGCAGACAAACACACCCCATTTTCCACTTGTTCCACAATTAGCAAAATTGCCAATTTGAATCATTAAGCATAAACCAGCTTACCACTTAATTAACCAATGCTAAACAGACCCTTATAAGCCTTCTTCTGTCACATTTGAACCCTAGAAGCTGCAGCCTACCATACAGAATACACACACACTCTCATCTGGCATTTTTGGCCAAAACAAAATTCTGCAAAAAAACCCTTTGAGAAACCCGAGCCTCCATCATCAGTCCTTCATCTGAGTAACATTTGGACGAGTATTCAGCCTCCTTTCCCCTACTGTAAAGCATATCCTAGTTCTGTTTCTTCAAGGAATGGCCATGGCAGATTTTGATTTAAAGTAGATTTGAGCTGTTTGAACCGATTTTCTGCAAGCATTCATCATCATCAACCATCATTGGCAACTGTTTGTGCTTGCAATCTCAAAAGAAGCCCTGCATCCATTTTTCTTCAAATCCAAGTAAAATCTCGAATCCCTTATTTCTCTAAATGATGAGGTGTGTGTTGTAAATCTTACCATGCTCTTTCCATTGCAATTTGAATTATGCTAAATGGTGAACTGTGTTGTCTGAAACCTTGATTTTCATTTTTGTGTACAAATGCACTATCCATCGATTTGCTCATGTGGTTGTGATTTCTTGAAAACCATTGCTATATGATGTTTGTACTTATTTTGATGAAGCTATTGATACACATATGGTTGATTTCTGAGCATGTTGATTCTTGGTGATTTTGCATGATGCTGATCAATGTTGCTGTTTTGCTGTTTTTTTTTAGCTGCCAAGAAAATCCCTTTGATATGCTTATGCTGTTGTTGATGGATAATGCATGAGGTTGTATGTTTGTTTGAATCATGTTGTTGATGCTGTCTTTCATGATGATGATGTTGAATACTGTTGCATAACTCTGTCCAGAAAATCTCATTAGTGTGTTTATGCTGTTGTTGATTGATGTTAGTTGATGTTAGTTATTGCATGAGCATTGAGGCTGGTTAGGTTTATTTTATTCATGGTTGATAAAAGTTGCTATTGACTGCTTGCTAAATCCATGATGATGTATGTTTGTGCTAAGTCATTTTGATGCTGAAGAACATGTACTGCTATGCTGAGTTTCAATTGGTTATGAATTGATTTCCATGTCCTATTGCTGTGATGATGAGCAACTGCCCTGCTGCCAAAACCTGTCCTGTCCAGATTTGTTTTCGTGATTAATAGTTGCTTTGTTGTTGATTGATGCTTGAATGACAATGATGTATACCCTGCTGTTGTGTGTGGGCTTGTGGCTACTTGTTTGCTGCATGTTTGTTATATTACATTTGTTGTTCATAATTTTGTTTGGATGTTGGTGAATACACGATGCCTTGCTGTTGCCTTGCTGCAGTTTAAAACATTATGAACATGCCATTCTGCTGTTATGCTACTACCATGCTGTGTTGGTTGAATGAGGAACATTGATGTTCAATACCATATATGCTGCTGTTGTTGAAACCTTGGCCTCTCCAGAAACCATGTTTTATGAGGATTGTCTATTGTTGTTACTCATGCTGCTTAAAGTATTTCAAAACCATGCTGCATTTTTGAAATCCCATGAGCATATCCCCCGCTGTTGTTTTAAAACCAATACCATGCTGATTGTTTACAGCTGCCATATTAATTATGCTATGCTTGGTCTAGTTTTGGTTCATTGGATGATGAATACCTCTGCTGCTGTTAAACTACTTGCTATGCCCAAAATCTTTGTGTCATGCTTGTGTTGTTTTGATGTTTATGACATGAAGCACATCGAAGTTTTCTGTTTGCTTGATGCCTACATGGTGATTGCATGATGTTGCTTGGTCGAATTTGGCATGATGTTGATTGCTTGATTGTTGCAAATACCATGTTGTTGTCGAAACACTAATAACTTTCCAGCAAATTTGCCCTGTCCAGAATTTTCTCAAGATTTTGTTTGGTTTGTTGTTAATGGTGCATAATGCTGATGTTTGAATCATGAGGATAGTGTTCCATGACCATGCTTGTTTATTGTTGCTGTTGTACCTGGTGATGTTTGGTCAATAACACGATACCATTGCTGACATAACCTTGCTGCAGTCTTGAAACACCTTGAACACCATGCTGTTGTTTGTTTTAATTGCATTGAACCATCATCACTTGCTATGCTTTTGTCCATGGTCGAATTTTGCTTGAAGATGATGTTTACCTATGCTGTTTTGCTATCTTGAGCTGCCTAGAAATCCATATTGGTTCGTGGTTGTTGTGTGTGTGGTTCGTGGCTACTTGTTTGCTGCATAATGGTTATGTTATTTGCTGCTGTTCATTTTGTTACTTTTGATCGAATGCTGAATACCATGACCATGAACATTGCCCTGCTGATTAGAAACCCTAGGGGTTTGTTGCATGAAAACCAAAACATGAAGCCCCATTGGTCGTGTACTATTCCATTAGCAGCTGGCCAATCACAACATTTCGTTGTGTAGGCCAAAGCTGTGTCGTTTCATTAAGTTGGTCACGTATTTACCACTTTGCCACGGTTGACTTTGGTTTGACCCCACTTGCCATGCTAGCTTGCTCATATTTCATCCAATATTTCACCCAATTTCACAAATCATTTTCTCATTCAATTTTCATCAAAAAAATTATGAAATTTTTTCCACATGTTCACAAATGAGTCTAGAATTTAATTGTGAATTTTAATTAATTTTCCCATTGGTTGGTTTTTAATTGACAATTATTTTCTCAACATGTGTGCATGAATGATACCCTTGGCCATTTCAATTGTGAAATACTCATGTTATATCCAATGCCTTTGAAATTTTTTGTGGTAAAACTAGACACATTGACCTTCATGTCCATATAAAGTTTGTGCATTTATCATTTGTGGATTGATAGTTATGATTTTTTGAAGTTGTGTGTTGCATTTGGTGTCACACCATGATCATGCATTTTCACAATTTTTGTTCACACACTTCCCTACATCCAAATGACTTCAAATTTTGCATGAATGATCCCTTGTATGTCTAATTGAGGTATGAATTTTCTTGGAATTAATCTTGCTGTTTTCCATTTAATTGAGAATTTTCTTCCATACTTGGTCATTTGTTGATTCTTTGTGCTATACCTTGCCAAATCTTTTGTGAAATTCTCGAATCTTATTGTATGACCATGAAATTTCATATGTGATAACTAGACATCTCAAGCTTTGCATTGGTGTTAATCTCATTCATTTCTCTTCTGTTTTCAAATTGATATGATTTTTTGAAGTTGACCTATGCTTGTTGACTTTCACCATGCTTGCTTGAATTTGATTTGACTTCATGATTTTATTTGACTGTCTTCCTCTCATCCAAATGCATTGAAATTTGACATGTATACCATGTTAGATGTTAGGATTGAGTGTGATTTATTTCATAATTTTTGAGATTGTTTGAGTTGACTTTTGAATGAAGTCTTTGCTGTTGACTTTTGTGTGCTTCCCTTGCCATGCTTTGCATTGTTTTGCATATGAGATGACCATGATGCATGATTTGGTTATGAATCCAATTGAGAATGCTTCTTGAATGTTTAGACTTGGTTTGGGTGGACTTTTCCTTGCTGCCTTGACTTTTTCTTTCATCTTTGACCCTAGGCTAGCCCTAGTGGTCTTCTAAGCTTATGTTGAGTTCATCTGTTTCAGGTTAAGCACCAATGCCTTGAGGATCATTCTAATGTGCTTGAGTTTGATTGTTTAAAGTGCTAACCTTTGTTTTGTAGGTGACTCATATGCTTGAGTCTTTGTGCCTTGCACAATTGGTCCCTCTGTGGTTGACTTTTGGTTCATTTCTCTTTGTTATTAATTGTTGAACTGTTTACTAATTGGTTTGGCTTTTTCAGGTACTTTAGTTGCCTAAGTTCTTTGAACTTGATTGCTCGCTTTGCTTTTTAGCATTTGCTTTGAGGTATAAATACTTCTTCTTCATGTAGTCTGGAGACCCGGTCTGTTATTTGACCGGGCAAACTGTCTGAAGTCCTCCTTAAGAGGCAATGCCTGTGTTTGTTTATATTTGTCCCAAGCAGGAAAAGTCCTTCAAGTAAGGCAATTGGTGGAAGGTAGGGATAAGCAATCTATCCCCCACTATTCAGTGTGTCCTCTCTTTGCTCCCATTACATGGTTGAAGCAATGAGATAAATACCCAAGATCTAATCGAGTCAATAATGTGGAGAGAGTTCCTACTTTCTGAACTCCCACACTTTCTTTAATGCTCTCTCTGATTTGAGATAGAAGCAATGAGGCACACCCCTCATCTCCTTTTCATCTGCTTCACCTGAGCCCCTCAATGGCCAGGTTAAGAGCGACACTTACCTATTACAGTGGGCTGTTAAAGTCAAACCCTCTTGTGTGAGCCCCCATTGTTTGGCTATAGAGTGTGTTGTTTGCTATTCATTGATTGATTGATTGCTTCATGTGCACTTGCTTGCCTGTATGTTATGCATCTATCATCATCATCAATTGCCATTAGTGCATGTTCATCTCATTTGCTTTTGTGATGCTATCATTGTTGTTTACCCATTGAGGACAATTGTAAGTCCATTTCTTTGGCCATTGCTCCTATGATATGGAAGTGAGTATAAGACCATCACCTTGGCCACTCATCTTATCTTTGCTTGATACATTTATTTGATTGTATGTGAGGATACAACTGTAAGTCCCTGCAAGTTGGCATTTGTATTCCTAGGATCATACTGTGTATGTTAGAGTAAGCCCAGACAGATTGGCATCTGACATCCATGTTTCGCTTTCTCTGTTTATGTGAGGTTGCAACTGTAAGTCCCTGCAAGTTGGCATTTGCATTCCTATGATCATGTGTTGCTTTTGTTCTTGTATGTGAGGAAGCAACTGTAAGTCCCTGCAAGTTGGCATTTGCTCTCCTATGATCACATATTGTTTTGTCTGTGAGGATACAACTGTAAGTCCCTGCAAGTTGGCATTTGTTTTCCTAGGATCATACTGTGTATGTTAGAGTAAGTCCAGACAGATTGGCATCTGACATCCATGTTTTGCTTTCTTTGTTTATGTGAGGTTGCAACTGTAAGTCCCTGTAAGTTGGCATTTGCATTCCTGTGATCATATTGTTGCTTTTGTTCTTGTATGTGAGGATCCAGTGTAAGTCCCTGTAATGTGGCATTGGATTTCCTAGGACCATACTGTGGAGTTAACCTAAGACCAGACAGATTGGCAGTTAACTTCCATTTCTCATCTTTGTTTTTCTTTTGTGGAGATTAGTGTAAGTCCTTTGAGTGGCATCTGATATCCTGTTCTATTTTAGGAGACTGGTGTAAATCCATTTATTGGTATCCGGTATCCGCTTTTATTTCTTTGCCTGTGGAGATTAGTGTAAGACCATTGAGTGGCTTCTGACATCCCGTTTTGTTTTAGGAGATTGGTATAAGACCATAGATTGGCATCCGATATCCGCCTTTGCTTTGTTTGTTTATTATTATCCATTGCTATTCCAAAGGACACACTTGAATCATCTCCCATATGATCTCAAGAAGTGAACCTTCTAAGAAGTTTTACAATCCATCCTCATCCATTCATCATTCATTACGTCTTAGAACCTTTTCACACTATACCTTTTAAACTTGACATAAGTGTTGTGCAAACATTTTCATGTTTTCTAATTAAAAACCTGGACTCAAGTCCTTGACTTTTTTCAAACTTCATTTCATAATACTTCTGAATCAATCTTAATCATACTTTGACTTCATTTTCATAATCACAATCAATTAACTTTCACTCATTCACTTGTTTTGGCTCTGTCCATTAATCTTTTCATTAGCCATAGGCTTCAATTATCTTTGTGGTTGATGTAAATCTTGCCTATCCTTAGTGAGTCGACAGTAAGACTTCCGTACTTCAAACAGGGCTAACCCCTCTAGTACGTCGAAGCTATCCTCGCATGGTGGATGTTGTTTTTTGGTCGAGTGTTCTCCCATTGATAATGAAAAGCCTCAGTGCTTGTGTTTAAAACTGAATCCACCAACTTTTGGAAATCTTTTAGCCGAACTACGGCGTTCTGATCCTTACCTTTGATGGAAGGTACGTAGGCAACGGGTTCATCCGTTCGAACCCAATAATAATAAAATTGTATATTCTTTTCTCATCATCCCAATCATGTTTGCACAATATTTTTTTGTCATAACAAATAACAATTTAGCATAACAAGTGTGAAAAGGGCTCCCTAGGAGTACCTAGGACGTAGTGGGTGCCTAACACCTTCCCATTGCGTAATTTACCCCTTACCCAGACTCTCTGATCTTTTTATTAGTTTTCTACGTGTAAAACTTCTTAGGCTTTTGTTCGCTTTTTAGCCAATCCTTTGGATAAATAAAAGTGCGGTGGCGACTCGAAATTTCAATGTATCTCTTAGCTTATGATTTAACCAATAGATCATATAGCGACGAATACACCGCTACAGAAAAGTGGCGACTCCACTGGGGAGACTCACCATAATCCCTTGTGGTATTGCCTACTTTTCACCCTTGTTGTGATATATGTTATTATTTGCTATCTGACATATTTTTGTACAATTTGGGATGAATGTATTGATTGTAATGTGTGAATTGCTTGATATATATTTGCTGTTTGCTTTGGTGATCTGTGAGATGAGTTCTATACCCGAACTCGAGTGCTCTCTAGGATAGGAGAATGGCATAGTCTTGTCGACTGGTGTGGAGTAGTCCTTAGCCAGTTGACTTGCGAGCCCATTCACTTGGTGGAGGTCATGTTGAACTAATAATGTCACACAAGTTATTTGTGGTTAGGCATTATTCTTTCAATCATGTTCCGCAGAAGCCAAGGACCTTAGTTTACCAAACCCATCTTGGCCTATTTTTAGGACCGTAGTGCGGAGGTCGTTCAGATGTCAGTTCTGATACGATTGTTACGCGATACTACACTCATAAGAGTTTCTCTTGAGAATATTCTTGGAATACGAGTATTCGTTCCTCCGATAATATTCGAAAGATGGAACGATGATTATGGGAACCTCTGATAGAACATGTCTGGCAGGTTTAAACCCTAGTACACTCCCTTTGGGTGGTTCTTAACCGAGACTCCATGCTCGTGACTCTCAACAAACCCTTGATTCGTGGTTGAGTCGTTCAAGCATTGTTAATATCAATGGATCCCGGATCAGGTGTAAAACCTAAAATCCACCAAAGCGGCTGGTTGATATTAAGAATGTTAGAACCGGTTCATGTACCGTTAATATCAATGGAACTTGGGTGTCGATAAGGTGAAAACCTAAATCCACCAAAATGGATGATTGATATTAAGGATACATAGAGCTTTCCCACGACCTTTGTTTGGTGTGCTTTGCTTGATCCTTGAGTGTGTTTGTTGCATTCATACATTCACGCATTCATCCGCATTCATGTCATCAAAAGAGAAAATTTTCAAGGAACTTAAAGGGTTTATTTGCAAAATTTTCAGACATGGAAAGACCGAAAAGGCATACAAAGAAGTACAGCTTCAAGCAGCCCGATGTAAAAGAGTTAAGGAATCTGACATCGTATGTATTAGATCCCTTGGGTTTCAAAGCTCGCTATGGGAAGCTTCTGCCGTTGCTGACTACTCAAGTGGATGAGGGATTGATGAGCACTCTGGCTCAGTTCTATGATCCGCTCTATCATTGCTTCTTATTTCCGGACTTCCAGCTGTTGCCAACTTTGGAGGAGTACTCTCATCTTATTGGGATTCCGATTCTGGATCAAGTGCCGTTCAGTGGCTTAGACAGTATTCCATCTGCTCGAGAGATTTCCAGCTGGTTGCACATAGATGAAGATCTGATTAGAGCTAATCTGACTACCAAAGGCGGAATTCAAGGTTTTCCTTCCGAGTTCCTCATTGCCCAAGCTACCTTTTATGGGAAGGCCATGAGTGAGGATGCCTTTGAGGCTCTATTCGTATTGCTTATCTATGGATTGGTGCTATTCCCCAATTTCGACAAGTTCGTCGACATGAACGCCATTAGGGTCTTTTCAGTCCTTAATCCAGTTCCGACCTTGTTGGGTGATGCATATGTCTCCATGCATCTGAGGAATATGAAGAATGGAGGAGTTATTGTCTGCTGTTTACCCCTGCTGTACAAGTGGTTTATTTCGCACTTGCCGCAGACAGTTGCTTTCAAGGAGAACAAGGGATGTCTACGGTGGTCTCAGAGACTCATGTCTCTCACCAATGATGATATCACCTGGTATGATCGCGTGTACGACACCGTTCAGATCATTAATTCTTGTGGTGAATTCCCTAATGTGCCTCTTCTTGGTACATGTGGTGGGATTACCTACAATCCTACGCTTGCACGTCGTCAGCTTGGGTTCCCCCTAAAGGATAAACCCCATAACATTCTGTTAGAAGGTGCGTTCTTTCAGGAGGGTAAAGATCCCCAAGGCCTGAAAACCAGATTTGTCCGCGCTTGGCGCAATATTCGCATAAAGAGTAGGAATGAATTGGGTCCAAAGAACTGCATTGCTTTGGAGCCCTACACCTCTTGGGTCAGACAAAGGGCTGCTACCTACTTGATGCCATATGATCATCCAAGACCTACACTGTTGGATGTGGCTGGGCCTTCAACCCTCCCTACCCAACGTGTAGAGGAGTTGAGAGAAGAAGATCTTTCGCGTGCCTGGATCCGCGAGAGAGAGGAATTGCTGCAGCAGCTCAAGGAGAAAGATGATATGATTGAATTTCTCGAGCACCGAGTGATCGACGATCCGAACGACACTTGGACTTCTCTGCTTCCTCAGTCATCCAAATTCTGGAAAAGGAAGTATGATCAACTTGCAAAGGAGAAGGCTGATATGGAGGCCGCCTATGAGAGAGAGATCAAGAAGTTGTGCACTTCTCGTCTTCCAGCATCCCGAGCTAATAGGGATCCATAGGATGTCATTTACCTTTCCTCTTTGTAATGAATTCGAAAATGCTGTATTTCTTTGCTTTGATATATTAAGAGAAATATTTTCCATGAGCAATCAAAATGATTAAAAATTCAAAATATTGCAAATGTACCCTGAGGGTTCCTTGAAAATCAAAGCATTTGCACAAAGCATTTCATGCATCATTCCTGCATAAACAGGTACCCATCTTTTTCTGGTCTTCCGGTTCTAACGTCTGCTCTTCATTTATTTTGAAGACAAGCTGACTCACCGGTATTATACGAGAGTCAACTCTGCAAGGATTATGGAGCAATTGGAACA
This sequence comes from Lathyrus oleraceus, assembly GCF_024323335.1. NCBI lineage: Eukaryota > Viridiplantae > Streptophyta > Magnoliopsida > Fabales > Fabaceae > Lathyrus > Lathyrus oleraceus. Next base: position 382,609,012 of record NC_066580.1, on the reverse strand, counting down.
AGAGAACCAGAGTCTGAGAGATGAAGTCGCCAGACTTGGCGCATTGATGGAGCAACTTCTGGCCGCCTAGAATCAGCCTGCTCCTCAGCCAGCAACTCCGGTTCAGCGGACTGTTATATCTGAGATAGCTACTTCAACGGTGCCTGTCAGTGCCCAGCAGCCAAATGCCATGCCTCCCGGTTTTCCTTGGGGGATGCCTCCCGGCTTCATGCCCGATCTGCCAGCTCCTACGTTTGCTCAAATGCCGGCATCTAGCCCGGTCCCTATACCTGTTCCTCCTATCGTGCATACCATGCCTAGGGTAGACGACACCATCTATCACTCTGAAGCTTCTGAGGGCTCAGATGTTCACGAAAAGATGGATGCAATGAACGATCAATTCCTCGAGCTGAGAAAGGAATTGAGAACTCTTAGAGGCAAAGATCTCTTCGGCAAGTCCGCAGCCGAACTTTGTCTAGTTCCCGGTGTGAAGATACCTGTTAAATTCAAGGTCCCAGACTTTGAGAAGTATAAAGGGAACACTTGTCCTTTGGCACACTTAGTCATGTATGCCAGGAAGATGTCCACGCAGACCGACAACGATCAACTCCTGATCCACTACTTCCAAGACAGTTTGTCTGGTGCTGCTCTCCGTTGGTACATGAGTCTAGACAGCGTCAACATCCGCTCTTTCAATGATCTTGGCGAAGCTTTCGTCAAACAATATAAATACAACGTTGACATGGCGCCTGACAGAGATCAACTCAGGTCTATGTCACAAAAGGACAAAGAGACGTTCAAGGAGTACGCCCAGAGATGGCGTGAGCTGGCAGCTCAAATCACTCCACCATTAGAAGAGAAAGAGATGACCAAGATCTTTCTGAAGACTCTTGGGTCATTTTACTATGAGAGAATGGTGGCCAGTGCTCCCTCTGATTTCACCGAGATGGTGAACATGGGGATGCGTCTTGAAGAAGGTGTCCGCGAGGGACGGTTAGCCAAAGATGATGGTTCTTCCTCTAAACGATATGGAGCGTTTAAGAGGAAAGAAGGCGAAGCGCATGCTGTGCAGTCTCAGCCAAAGCATAGAAGACCCTCTGTTCAGAGGAAGCCTGCACGACATTCCGGTCATCAGCACCAGGTGGCTCACGTAGCACCTGTTTTCAAGGATAACACTCCTCAACATCAGCAACAATATCAACAACAATCTCGTCCACAGCAACAGGCTTATCAGCCTCGTGGGAGTACGAGTAATCAAGCAAACATGGGCTATGAAAGGAAGAAGATCAGCTTTGATCCGATTCCTATGACGTATACGGAGTTGTATCCCTCTTTAATAGAGCGGAAGTTGGTGTCTCCGAGAGATCCTCCGGCTATACCGGCCAACCCTCAGTGGTGGTATAAGCCTGACCAACATTGTGTCTACCACTCTGGCGCTCCGGGCCATGATATTGAAAATTGCCTCCAGCTGAAGACTAAGGTTCAAGACCTTATGAGAAGCGGAATTCTGAGTTTTGAAGACTCCAACCCGAACGTCACCAGGAACCCATTGCCTTCGCATGGGAAGTCTGTGAACATGATCCAGGAAGACCTTGGGAAGTACAAGGTTAAATACGTCAGCCATATCCGGCAGTCATTGGTTGGATTACATAGAATGCTGTGTCAGCACAGTTATTTGAAGCATAACCATGACCAGTGCCGCGTCTGCTCGGTCAATCGTTTGGGTTGTGACCAGGTTCGCAAGGAACTACAAATGATGTTGAATGAAGGTACCATTGAGATTCTCCAGAATCGAAATGTTGATACAGTTGAACCCGAAGTGAATGTCATATCACCGGTGTTCAAATTGCCTGAGCCTGTTGTTATTCGCTACAATAGCAATAAACCAAAGGCTTCCCCTGCTTTGATTATCAAGCCAGCCGGCCCTGTGCCGTATTCATCTGATCGAGCCGTACCTTTCCGGTACAATCCTGTTGCTGTCCAGGATGGGGTTGAAGTACCTTTGCCTTCCACTTCCGTGACCACTATCGCTGATGTTAGTGGATTGACCCGCAGTGGTCGTGTCTTTTCTGCACCGGCAAAGGCTACCGCTTCTGACACTGTTGTGCACCCTGTAGGGAATGCTGTGAATGTTCAGAATCCGGCACTTGCTGTTGCCCAGCCTTCCTCCTCTGTACCAAAGACTCCCGTTTCTTCAGTTGGCCCGAGTGGCATTATTGATGAAGAATCTGATGAGATGCTGAGGCTCATCAGAAAGAGCGAGTACAATATTGTAGACCAGCTTCTACACACGCCCTCCAAGATTTCCATTCTTTCTCTATTGCTGAATTCAGAGCCTCATCGGGAATCTCTGCAGAAAGTCTTGGACCTAGCGTACGTTGATCACGACGTCACCCTGGAACAATTTGATAGCATCGTTGCAAACATTACCGCTTGCAACACCTTGAGCTTTTGTGACGCTGATCTCCCTGAGGAGGGAAGAGACCACAACATGGCTTTACATATATCCATGAATTGCAAATCTGATGCAATGTCCAATGTACTGGTGGACACTGGATCGTCCCTTAATGTATTGCCAAAATCCACACTCTCACGATTGTCATATCAAGGTCCTCCTATGAGGCAGAGTGGGGTTGTTGTTAAAGCTTTTGATGGGTCGCGCAAGACCGTGATTGGGGAAGTCGATCTCCCAATCAAGATAGGACCAAGTGATTTCCAGATCACTTTTCAAGTAATGGATATTCACCCATCATACAGCTGTCTCTTGGGCAGACCATGGATTCACGAGGCTGGCGCCGTGACGTCCACCCTACACCAAAAGCTGAAGTTTGTGAAAAACAAGAAATTGGTTGTAGTAGGGGGAGAAAAGGCTCTCCTGGTCAGTAATCTGTCTTCTTTCTCGTATATTGACGCAGAGGATGAAGTTGGGACTCAGTTCCAAGCTTTATCTATTGATAAACCAATCGAGAAGAAGTCTCCTTCATTCACTTCCTACCGTGATGCTAAACTGGCCATTGAATGTGGTGCAGTCGCTGGATTAGGGAAAGTGCTTGAACTTGAAGATAACCGATCCCGGGCTGGCATTGGCTATGGTTCTGGGGCATGCAATGAGCAAGGTCTGTTCACCAGTGGAGGATTCGTCCATGCTGATCAACCTGCAGAAGAGGAAGCTGCTGCTATCATTGAAGAAGAAGATGCAGAAGACTTGAACAATTTTGTTATTCCTGGTGGCGTCTGCCACAATTGGGTCGCTGTGGATGTTCCTACAGTTATCCATAGATCAGAGTAAATTGTTCACTTTTGTTTAAAACCCTTCTCCCATGCCAAAAGGAGAAGTGATGACATTGTTGGCAAAGCATATATACAATGATATTTTCATTCAATTTTTGCATTGTCAAAACATTTGTTTTTCCTTTGTTTTCACTTTTTGCTTTTCTTTATGAAATCAGTGATCACAAAAAACCATAAAAACAAAAATAAAAGCTGTAAAAGCAACATTCTTTCATCTGCATAATGATTTGCTTGTTTAAATGTTGAAGTTTTTTTTCTTAACCAAAATCATTATGCAGGTTGATCCTAAAACCCATTGAACATAATGATCCAACGCCATCTCCCAATTTTGAATTCCCTGTATTTGAGGCAGAAGAAGATGACGTTGAAGAGATTCCTGATGAGATCACCCGTCTCCTTGAGCACGAAGAGAAGATCATTCAGCCGCATCTCGAAGACTTGGAAACAGTCAACTTGGGATCTGAAGATTGTGAGCGCCTGGTGAAGATTGGGGCACTTCTTGAAGGGTCTATTAAGGAAGATTTGATCAGCTTGCTACGAGAATATTCAGATATCTTTGCTTGGTCCTATGAAGACATGCCGGGTTTAGATACAGATATTGTGCAACATTTCCTGCCTTTGAAGCCTGAGTGCGTGCCTGTGAAGCAGAAGCTCAGAAGAACTCATCCAGATATGGCAGTGAAAATCAAAGAGGAAGTTCAGAAGCAAATTGATGCGGGGTTTCTGGTGACTTCGACATATCCTCTATGGGTGGCCAACATTGTGCCTGTTCCTAAGAAGGACGGAAAAGTCCGTATGTGCGTTGATTACAGAGATTTGAATAAAGCTAGTCCAAAAGATGATTTTCCTCTACCACACATTGACATGTTGGTAGACAATACAGCTAAATTCAAAGTCTTTTCCTTTATGGACGGATTTTCCGGATATAATCAAATCAAGATGGCACCAGAGGATATGGAGAAGACAACATTCATCACACCTTGGGGAACATTCTGTTATCGAGTAATGCCCTTCGGTTTGAAGAACGCCGGAGCCACGTATCAACGAGCTATGACTACCTTGTTTCATGATATGATGCACAAGGAGATAGAAGTCTATGTTGATGATATGATTGCTAAGTCCCGAACGGAAGTTGAGCATATTGAGCATTTGTTGAAGCTTTTCCAGCGTTTGAGGAAGTTCAAACTTCGCCTGAATCCGAACAAATGTACTTTTGGAGTCCGTTCCGGCAAGTTGTTGGGTTTTGTGGTAAGTGAAAGAGGTATTGAGGTTGATCCTGCAAAGGTCAAAGCAATACAAGAGATGCCCGCACCCAAAACTGAGAAGCAAGTCCGAGGTTTTCTTGGCCGCTTGAACTACATTTCCAGATTTATATCCCACATGACTGCCACATGTGCGCCGATATTCAAGCTCCTCCGGAAAGATCAGTCTCATGATTGGACCGAGGATTGCCAGAAAGCTTTCGACAGTATCAAAGATTATCTGTCCGAACCTCCGATTTTGTCTCCGCCTGTGGAAGGAAGACCTCTGATTATGTATTTAACAGTTCTTGAAGACTCGATGGGTTGTGTACTCGGTCAACAAGATGAATCAGGGAAGAAGGAGTTTGCTATCTACTACCTCAGTAAGAAGTTTACTGATTGTGAGTCTCGGTACTCTATGCTTGAGAAGACGTGCTGTGCTTTAGCTTGGGCAGCTAAGCGTTTGCGCCAGTACATGATAAATCATACAACTTGGTTGATATCCAGAATGGATCCAATTAAGTATATATTCGAGAAGCCTGCTTTAACTGGGAGGATTGCCCGTTGGCAGATGCTATTGTCTGAGTATGATATCGAGTATCGAGCTCAGAAAGCTATCAAAGGTAGTATCTTGGCTGACCATCTAGCGCACCAGCCGATTGAAGATCATCAGTCTGTTCAGTATGACTTCCCGGACGAGGAAATTCTGTATTTGAAGATGAAAGATTGCGATGAGCCTACACTTGATGAAGGTCCAGAACCTGGTTCCAGATGGACGATGGTGTTTGATGGCGCTGTTAATCAATATGGAAATGGAATTGGGGCAGTAATTGTTAATCCCCAGGGATCGCACATTCCATTTACAGCAAGGCTAACTTTCAAATGCACGAATAATATGGCGGAGTATGAAGCCTGTATTATGGGACTTGAAGAATGCATTGACTTGAGAATCAAGTATCTTGATGTCTATGGTGATTCAGCTTTGGTTGTCAATCAGATCAAAGGTGAATGGGAGACAAATCAACCAAGTCTCATTCCGTACAGAGATTATGCAAGGAGAATTTCAACTTTCTTCACAGAAGTTGAATTTTATCATATTCCTCGAGAGGATAATCGGATGGCAGATGCCCTTGCTACGCTTGCTTCCATGATTGTTGTCAGATGGTGGAATGATGTTCCCAACATCACTGTGATGCGCTTGGATAGACCCGCTCACATATTTGCAATCGAAGACGTGAAAGATGACAAGCCTTGGTATTTTGATATCAAGAATTTCCTCCAGAACCAAGTCTACCCGCCTGGGGCATCTGTGAAAGATAGGAAAACTTTGAGAAGGTTGTCAGGCAGTTTCTACCTCAGTGGTGAAGTGTTGTACAAGAGAAATTTTGATATGGTTTTGCTCAGATGCGTGGATAGACACGAAGCAAACCTGTTGATGACTGAAGTCCATGAAGGTTCATTTGGTACTCATTCCAATGGACATGCCATGGCTAAGAAAATGTTGAGAGCAGGCTACTATTGGCTGACAATGGAGTCTGACTGTTGCAAGTATGTGAAGAAATGTCACAAGTGTCAAATTTATGCGGATAAGATTCATATTCCTCCGACACTCCTGAATGTGATTTCATCACCATGGCCTTTCTCTATGTGGGGAATCGACATGATCGGTATGATTGAGCCGAAAGCGTCCAACGGACATCGGTTTATTCTCGTAGCAATTGATTACTTCACCAAATGGGTTGAAGCCGCGTCGTACGCGAATGTAACCAGACAGGTGGTTGTGAAGTTTATCAAGAACCAGCTGATTTGCCGTTATGGTGTGCCAGAGAGGATCATTACTGATAATGGATCCAATCTGAATAATAAGATGATGGATGAGTTGTGCGCTGAATTTAAGATTGCACACCATAATTCCTCTCCTTACAGGCCTAAGATGAATGGGGCTGTTGAAGCTGCTAACAAAAATATCAAGAGAATTATCCAGAAGATGACTGTCACCTACAAAGATTGGCATGAGATGCTGCCATTCGCTTTGCATGGATACCGTACGTCTGTACGCACTTCAACAGGGGCAACCCCTTTCTCTCTTGTTTATGGCATGGAAGCCGTTCTCCCAGTAGAGGTGGAGATCCCATCAATGCGAGTCTTGATGGAAGCCAAGTTGACTGATGCTGAATGGATTCAGAGTCGTTATGACCAGTTGAATTTGATCGAAGAGAAGCGCTTAACTGCCATGTGCCATGGTCAGTTATATCAGCAAAGAATGAAGAAAGCATTCGACAAGAAGGTCAAGCCTCGCGTGTTCCGAGAAGGTGACCTCGTGCTCAAGAAAGTTTTGTCTTTCGCGCCCGATTCCAGGGGCAAGTGGACTCCAAACTACGAGGGTCCATATGTTGTTAAGAGAGCCTTTTCAGGCGGTGCTTTGATGCTTACAACAATGGATGGGGAGGATTTCACTCGTCCTGTGAATTCAGATGCAGTTAAGAGATACTTTGCCTAAAAAAAAAAAGGTATATGCAAATAAAAAAAAAAAAAAAAAGAAGAAGAATGAAAAAACAGAATAGCTCGCTAAGTTGAAAACCCGAAAGGGCGGCTTAGGCAAAAATGAGCGTCTCGGTGGAGAACCCGCAAGGGTAATCCAGGCAAAAATTAGAGACTTGAAAAAAAGAGATATATTTGCATCCCGCTAGATTGAGTACCTCACTCTGGGGCAATCTAGGCAAAAATTAGGGATTTTGGCAAGTAACTGCATCCTGACAAGACTTTCTGGTTCATCAGTCGTCATTTCGTCAGAAGATTCTCGATTCGTCGTCAACCGAAGCTTCGGATACATCGAGATTCAAATTGGTAGAGAAAGGATCATTATGTTCAATGTAGCCCTCTTCCAATATATATCACTGATTTCAAATTTGTACAGATCTATGGAGTCTTGCCATTTGCAGACTACCATTCTATCAAATCAATTTGAGCTTTTTATCCAATTTATTTGCACTCTTATTTGTTTCAATTCAACAAATGTTTTGCATGTTTTAAATTGATAAAATGTCATTGTTTTAAACAAATCAAATTTTTTCAAAATATATTGTTCTAAACAAAGTGAACATTCGCAAGATTGAAAGGATACTCAAGAATATCTCAGTGCTCTCCCGAGGGTGGCATGATTCCCAACAGGTAAGACATTGGTTCATATTCCTGGTTTGGTGGTATCTTCTTTCTTCAGATCTTTGTTGAGATTGTTCCTCAAACAGAGTTGTTGTTGGGGCTGTTCCCCAGTACAGTCGCAAGTAGAGTGTTGTTGAAGACTTCGTTTTCTCCAGCAGCAGTTTTCCCCTAGCATGGGTGTTTCCTTATAGAAGTTTCGGTGATTGATGGTTTGTCATCTGGGTGCCCCGTCACTTTCTCCAGTGGGTCATACCCCCAGACTTTATTTGTCTCCGCAGCACAGTCATGAGCATAACTGATTGATTGGTACTCCCCTCGGAGTCGCGAGTAGAACTGTTATTGATATCCCCACCAGGGTTGCAAGTGGAGCTATTACCGCTTTTCCCCATGCAGTGTGCCAGCAGGATTTGTCTGTTTCCTCAGCACGTTTGCTTTCCTTTTGAAGACCTTGGTAAGTCAGTGGTTTGATACCCGGTACCTTACCCTTTCCCCGGCGAAGTCGTCTGCGGAATTGTTGCTATCTCTCCATCAGAGTTATTCTCTCCAGCAGAGCAGGATTTATTTTCCTGCAGTGGTTGATTGGGTTGACATCCCAGTACTTCAATCATCTTTTCCTCAGCTTAGTCTGCAGAATGTTGTTGTGGCGGTTTCGCCCGTTGAATACTCCTTCATCCCCAGTATGGTCGGATGATGGCTCTAGCCTCCAGTGAACGGATTAATTTCCTGATTATCTGTGATCCCCAGTAGAGTGGCTTATATTGCAGAACCTACTTGTTGTGATCAGTTTGCTATGTATATTCTCCCAAGTGGAGTGGTTTGTTGAAGAATCTATTTGTTTGATCTGTCCTCCCTCAGTGGTTCATTCCCAAGAGAGTAACCGACAGTTTTCCCCAGTAGAGTTGCTTATGCAGTAAGATTCTATTTGGATGATATCATTCTCCCTCAGTGGGTTGTCCCCCAGCGGAGTTATGTGGAGTTGCTTCTACAGCAGTTTGTGCTTATGCACTTGTTGTTCTCAGTTGACGCTGGGATCCCCTGCAGATGCTTTGGGATTTCTCTTGTTCCCCTACAGATTCGTCTTGGTGGCTGTTTTGCCCGTTGTGACTTTCTGTACCCTGATTGGGTCGTTTCCTGATATCTCTGATTCTTTGCTTCTTCAGCAGTACCTGCAGATCTTTGCTTTACAGCATATAGATCTCCGCAGATTGGCTCTCCAGCTGGTTTTTTCCCCTGGAAGTATAATACCGGACGTTTTGGTTCCTGAACCTGTTTGTGTTAGAACTGTCTGTTTTGTCAGCATTCATCAAACATAAATCACGCATATTCATGCATATTCATAAACATTCAGATATTCATGTTGCATTTCTTGCCATATATCTTTTGTTTGTCGTGTCTCCTGCTATGGTGATATAGATCTCTTTACAGATCTCCCCAAGCAGATGTTGGGTGTTTAAAATCTCTCCATATAGAGTCAGCCCCATAAGCAGAAAATGTTGTCTTTCCTTCTGCAGTTCCCCACCGAGATATATCCTCGTGGATGACGGTTTCTTCCGTTTCCTCCCAACACCTATATTGGGATGGATTTTCCTATTTGAGTTATATCCTCATTAGGACGTGTCTTTATTCAGTCTGTCTTTTCGGATCATTCCCGAATTGGCTATTTGTCAGATATCTTGCGCTTCCCAGTGGGTTGTTCCCCAGCGGAATGTTTTTGGGCCTCTGCCTACAAACCAGCAGTTGTAAGTCCTACTTTTCCTGGCTTTCTTAACAGAATTTGTGGTTATACACCTTTTATTCTCCAGCCAGAGTTTTTGGTTTTCTACCTCATACCCGGTAGTTGTAAATCCTATTTTTCCTGCTCTTCAGCAGTTTGTGGTTTGTTATAAACCCTATTTTGGTTTCCCGTGCGGATTTGTGATTTGTTCTATCCCCACGCGGAGTTGTTGGTCTTCTACCCCGTATTCGGTAGATGTAAACCCTAATTTTGTGGTTATCTTCATTCAATATCTGATGATGATTTTCCTTTGCTTGTATAAGTTGCTCAGATCAGCACTTATATCTCTAGCAAGTCTTTTGTGGATAATTTCCGTATGCTAGCAATTTTATCCCCAGTGGGTCTTTTCACCGTATGCTAGTGATTTGTTCCCCGGATCATTGGTTGTTTACCAATGCATCCCCAGCTAGTCTTCTGTCGATAATTGCCGGATGCTTGCAATTTATCCTCAGCAGTTCACCTTTCATTTACCCTTTTGTCGGTAGTGTCTTTTGCTCCTTTGATTGGTTATCATTATATACCTATTCTGGTATCCCGATGCCTTTCTTTTCGGATTTTTATCCTTAAACAACCCAGTAACCGGTTCAGGATAATCTTCCATGCGAGGTTATTATTCACGTTTTGACGGCTATGAATAATATATCTCATGCGCTCTTTGGTTGGAATCCTTTGTTGATTTTACCCAACTGAGCAAGATTCGTATTCTTTGTAGAATCGAATAGCCATCCTTTAACCAATTCGTGTTTTGGATGATGAGTGTTTTGGAACACACACCAATTCACGCCTTTTGTCCATCCTTTAAACAAGACTGCTGTTCTAGCTTTCTTTCAGATGATGAGTGTTTTGGAACACACACCAATTCACGTTTTTTCAGCCATCCTTTAAACAAGTCAGCTGTTCTAGCTTTCTTCAGGGTGATGAGTGTTTTGGAACACACACCAATTCACGTTTTTTGGCCATCCTTTAACCAGTTTGTGTTTAGGGTGATGAGTGTTTTGGAACACACACCAATTCACGTCTTCGGATCTTATCCTATAAACAACCCAGTAACCGGTTCAGGATAATTTTCCTTTCGAGTATATTATTCACGTTTTGACGGCTATGAATAATATGTCTCATGCGCTCTTCGGTTGGAATCCTTTGTTGATCTTCCCCAGTCGAGTAAGATTCGCATTCCTTGTGGAATCGAATGTCCATCCTATAAACAAGTCTGCTGTTCTAGCTTTCTTCAGGATGATGAGTGTTTTGGAAGTGAAAACCAATTCACGATTTCGGATTTTATCCTATAAACAACCTACAACCCGGTTCAGGATAATCTTCCTTTGTGAGTATTCTATCCACGTTTTGACGGTAATGGATATTATATCTCGTTCACTCTTGAGTCGATCTTTTGATTGTTTTCCCCTCAGAGTAAGATTCTTTTTTCCTTGTGGAATTGAATATCCATCCTATAAACAAGTTTGCTTTCGCTCTCTTCAGGATGATGAGTGTTTTGGAACACACACCAATTCACGCTTTGGTCGGTCACCTATTATATACCCAGTAACCGGTATCCTTGGTGTTCCCTCCTTTCTGCTCCCTATTATGACCTCGGTCCCCCCGTGGAGTCAGATTTTCCTGAGTTTGTTACCCGTATGCCTGGTAACATCTCATTTTCTTTGTTACTTCCCTCAGTGGAACTTTTTGTTGCTTCTCCTCAGGAGTCAGCTTGTGTTTCTCCAATGGATTTATTTTCCATTTGGAAATCTTTTCCCAGTGTGAGTCCTTCACTCCCCAGTGAGTCCTCCAGTCTGTTTTCTGTTTTCTAATCAGAGTCGTGTTTTGTTCACGTTGTGTCAGTTTTGTTTTTCCCCAGTTTAGAGTCGTGTCTTGTTCACACGTTTCTTTTTCTCGTATTATCCCCATAGAGTCTTGTTAGAGTCTCTGTTCCTGGTGAGTGTACTACTCCGATGGATCGTCTTTTCTTCTGTGTGAATCATATTCCCCACAGAATTTGTGTCTTTTGCATGCATACATCTGCATCATGAGGTCTCTTAGGGACCAAAATTTGTCTCATTACTGTTATTTAAGCCCATTCTACCGCGTCGATATGAAGATTTCTAAACTTCACTTCTCCGGCTAGAATGATCTTAAATAGGGGCATCTGTAAGACCCCAATTTTGGCCCTAAGATCCCTCATGGCCCATATCATTCATATCATAACCTCAAGGATCATTGCATACCTTTGTCCCCTCCTAGTGGGTAGATTGCCTTGTGGGTTTTGTTTCTTGATCACCAAGCATACTTTGCATTTGTATATCTTTGCTTTCATATGTTTATCATTCAAAAAGTACAAAAATATTGTCAGTCTAACCTTGTTGCTTGCAGTTGAAGCAATCATCAGCAATTAGGTCAAAGACAGTCATTGATCAGTCAAAGCAATGGATGATGGCCATTCTTGCAGAATTTGGGCACCATGACCAATAATCAAGAGTTCATATGACTTGTGATATCATTTGAAGTCAAGTTCTCAAGGAATTAGGGTTTGGAATTCATCAGAAGTGCACCAGTCACACAAAACCCTAGAAAAGTCAAACTTGGTCAACAGTTGATTTAATCAGAGATTTGATGGATAGAACTGATTTGAAGGAGTTCATTCATGCTTGTATAAGCCTCATCTATCATGTCCAACCTCATCATGGGAGAAAATCAAGTCAATCAGAAATTTTCCAGAAATAGAAAGTGGACCTGTAATTTCAACTGCCAAAAATGGAAACTTCTTGATCTTAAACTTACATCATGATACAAGCTCCAAATGAATTTTTGCCCAACATGAAAGTTGAAGATCTTGTCTTCCCATTTTCAAAAAGTCCAAGAACTCTCAAATCCCATGTGTGGTTGTCAAGATATGATCAAATCATTTTCACCAATTTTTGAACTTCAAAGGGCCATATCTCTCAAACCATAAGGCCAAATTTGGTGGGGTTTTTTCCTACAAACCACATTTTTCATCCTCTTTCCAAAAATATAAATTTCATGACCTAAAACCTTACCATTCAAAATGGCATTTTTGGACCTATTCCTTTAAAAATCCAAGTTTGACTCACAGTTGACTTTTTGACTTATGGACTTTTTCTCATTTTTGCCAATTGGGAGGTGTTTCATATATCATTTGTGATTTGTTCCAAGCCTTAAATCATTATCACACCACCATTTTACCACATTTTTAGACCATAGTGCAATCTTGGCAATTTTTGCAATTAGTTGGAAAAGAGCAAAACAAGGTACAGCATTCAGCAGCACACACAAAACAGCACAGCATGTTGGCCACTAGCAGCCTGTACCCAGCCCAAATTTGAGCAGACAAACACACCCCATTTTCCACTTGTTCCACAATTAGCAAAATTGCCAATTTGAATCATTAAGCATAAACCAGCTTACCACTTAATTAACCAATGCTAAACAGACCCTTATAAGCCTTCTTCTGTCACATTTGAACCCTAGAAGCTGCAGCCTACCATACAGAATACACACACACTCTCATCTGGCATTTTTGGCCAAAACAAAATTCTGCAAAAAAACCCTTTGAGAAACCCGAGCCTCCATCATCAGTCCTTCATCTGAGTAACATTTGGACGAGTATTCAGCCTCCTTTCCCCTACTGTAAAGCATATCCTAGTTCTGTTTCTTCAAGGAATGGCCATGGCAGATTTTGATTTAAAGTAGATTTGAGCTGTTTGAACCGATTTTCTGCAAGCATTCATCATCATCAACCATCATTGGCAACTGTTTGTGCTTGCAATCTCAAAAGAAGCCCTGCATCCATTTTTCTTCAAATCCAAGTAAAATCTCGAATCCCTTATTTCTCTAAATGATGAGGTGTGTGTTGTAAATCTTACCATGCTCTTTCCATTGCAATTTGAATTATGCTAAATGGTGAACTGTGTTGTCTGAAACCTTGATTTTCATTTTTGTGTACAAATGCACTATCCATCGATTTGCTCATGTGGTTGTGATTTCTTGAAAACCATTGCTATATGATGTTTGTACTTATTTTGATGAAGCTATTGATACACATATGGTTGATTTCTGAGCATGTTGATTCTTGGTGATTTTGCATGATGCTGATCAATGTTGCTGTTTTGCTGTTTTTTTTGAGCTGCCAAGAAAATCCCTTTGATATGCTTATGCTGTTGTTGATGGATAATGCATGAGGTTGTATGTTTGTTTGAATCATGTTGTTGATGCTGTCTTTCATGATGATGATGTTGAATACTGTTGCATAACTCTGTCCAGAAAATCTCATTAGTGTGTTTATGCTGTTGTTGATTGATGTTAGTTGATGTTAGTTATTGCATGAGCATTGAGGCTGGTTAGGTTTATTTTATTCATGGTTGATAAAAGTTGCTATTGACTGCTTGCTAAATCCATGATGATGTATGTTTGTGCTAAGTCATTTTGATGCTGAAGAACATGTACTGCTATGCTGAGTTTCAATTGGTTATGAATTGATTTCCATGTCCTATTGCTGTGATGATGAGCAACTGCCCTGCTGCCAAAACCTGTCCTGTCCAGATTTGTTTTCGTGATTAATAGTTGCTTTGTTGTTGATTGATGCTTGAATGACAATGATGTATACCCTGCTGTTGTGTGTGGGCTTGTGGCTACTTGTTTGCTGCATGTTTGTTATATTACATTTGTTGTTCATAATTTTGTTTGGATGTTGGTGAATACACGATGCCTTGCTGTTGCCTTGCTGCAGTTTAAAACATTATGAACATGCCATTCTGCTGTTATGCTACTACCATGCTGTGTTGGTTGAATGAGGAACATTGATGTTCAATACCATATATGCTGCTGTTGTTGAAACCTTGGCCTCTCCAGAAACCATGTTTTATGAGGATTGTCTATTGTTGTTACTCATGCTGCTTAAAGTATTTCAAAACCATGCTGCATTTTTGAAATCCCATGAGCATATCCCCCGCTGTTGTTTTAAAACCAATACCATGCTGATTGTTTACAGCTGCCATATTAATTATGCTATGCTTGGTCTAGTTTTGGTTCATTGGATGATGAATACCTCTGCTGCTGTTAAACTACTTGCTATGCCCAAAATCTTTGTGTCATGCTTGTGTTGTTTTGATGTTTATGACATGAAGCACATCGAAGTTTTCTGTTTGCTTGATGCCTACATGGTGATTGCATGATGTTGCTTGGTCGAATTTGGCATGATGTTGATTGCTTGATTGTTGCAAATACCATGTTGTTGTCGAAACACTAATAACTTTCCAGCAAATTTGCCCTGTCCAGAATTTTCTCAAGATTTTGTTTGGTTTGTTGTTAATGGTGCATAATGCTGATGTTTGAATCATGAGGATAGTGTTCCATGACCATGCTTGTTTATTGTTGCTGTTGTACCTGGTGATGTTTGGTCAATAACACGATACCATTGCTGACATAACCTTGCTGCAGTCTTGAAACACCTTGAACACCATGCTGTTGTTTGTTTTAATTGCATTGAACCATCATCACTTGCTATGCTTTTGTCCATGGTCGAATTTTGCTTGAAGATGATGTTTACCTATGCTGTTTTGCTATCTTGAGCTGCCTAGAAATCCATATTGGTTCGTGGTTGTTGTGTGTGTGGTTCGTGGCTACTTGTTTGCTGCATAATGGTTATGTTATTTGCTGCTGTTCATTTTGTTACTTTTGATCGAATGCTGAATACCATGACCATGAACATTGCCCTGCTGATTAGAAACCCTAGGGGTTTGTTGCATGAAAACCAAAACATGAAGCCCCATTGGTCGTGTACTATTCCATTAGCAGCTGGCCAATCACAACATTTCGTTGTGTAGGCCAAAGCTGTGTCGTTTCATTAAGTTGGTCACGTATTTACCACTTTGCCACGGTTGACTTTGGTTTGACCCCACTTGCCATGCTAGCTTGCTCATATTTCATCCAATATTTCACCCAATTTCACAAATCATTTTCTCATTCAATTTTCATCAAAAAAATTATGAAATTTTTTCCACATGTTCACAAATGAGTCTAGAATTTAATTGTGAATTTTAATTAATTTTCCCATTGGTTGGTTTTTAATTGACAATTATTTTCTCAACATGTGTGCATGAATGATACCCTTGGCCATTTCAATTGTGAAATACTCATGTTATATCCAATGCCTTTGAAATTTTTTGTGGTAAAACTAGACACATTGACCTTCATGTCCATATAAAGTTTGTGCATTTATCATTTGTGGATTGATAGTTATGATTTTTTGAAGTTGTGTGTTGCATTTGGTGTCACACCATGATCATGCATTTTCACAATTTTTGTTCACACACTTCCCTACATCCAAATGACTTCAAATTTTGCATGAATGATCCCTTGTATGTCTAATTGAGGTATGAATTTTCTTGGAATTAATCTTGCTGTTTTCCATTTAATTGAGAATTTTCTTCCATACTTGGTCATTTGTTGATTCTTTGTGCTATACCTTGCCAAATCTTTTGTGAAATTCTCGAATCTTATTGTATGACCATGAAATTTCATATGTGATAACTAGACATCTCAAGCTTTGCATTGGTGTTAATCTCATTCATTTCTCTTCTGTTTTCAAATTGATATGATTTTTTGAAGTTGACCTATGCTTGTTGACTTTCACCATGCTTGCTTGAATTTGATTTGACTTCATGATTTTATTTGACTGTCTTCCTCTCATCCAAATGCATTGAAATTTGACATGTATACCATGTTAGATGTTAGGATTGAGTGTGATTTATTTCATAATTTTTGAGATTGTTTGAGTTGACTTTTGAATGAAGTCTTTGCTGTTGACTTTTGTGTGCTTCCCTTGCCATGCTTTGCATTGTTTTGCATATGAGATGACCATGATGCATGATTTGGTTATGAATCCAATTGAGAATGCTTCTTGAATGTTTAGACTTGGTTTGGGTGGACTTTTCCTTGCTGCCTTGACTTTTTCTTTCATCTTTGACCCTAGGCTAGCCCTAGTGGTCTTCTAAGCTTATGTTGAGTTCATCTGTTTCAGGTTAAGCACCAATGCCTTGAGGATCATTCTAATGTGCTTGAGTTTGATTGTTTAAAGTGCTAACCTTTGTTTTGTAGGTGACTCATATGCTTGAGTCTTTGTGCCTTGCACAATTGGTCCCTCTGTGGTTGACTTTTGGTTCATTTCTCTTTGTTATTAATTGTTGAACTGTTTACTAATTGGTTTGGCTTTTTCAGGTACTTTAGTTGCCTAAGTTCTTTGAACTTGATTGCTCGCTTTGCTTTTTAGCATTTGCTTTGAGGTATAAATACTTCTTCTTCATGTAGTCTGGAGACCCGGTCTGTTATTTGACCGGGCAAACTGTCTGAAGTCCTCCTTAAGAGGCAATGCCTGTGTTTGTTTATATTTGTCCCAAGCAGGAAAAGTCCTTCAAGTAAGGCAATTGGTGGAAGGTAGGGATAAGCAATCTATCCCCCACTATTCAGTGTGTCCTCTCTTTGCTCCCATTACATGGTTGAAGCAATGAGATAAATACCCAAGATCTAATCGAGTCAATAATGTGGAGAGAGTTCCTACTTTCTGAACTCCCACACTTTCTTTAATGCTCTCTCTGATTTGAGATAGAAGCAATGAGGCACACCCCTCATCTCCTTTTCATCTGCTTCACCTGAGCCCCTCAATGGCCAGGTTAAGAGCGACACTTACCTATTACAGTGGGCTGTTAAAGTCAAACCCTCTTGTGTGAGCCCCCATTGTTTGGCTATAGAGTGTGTTGTTTGCTATTCATTGATTGATTGATTGCTTCATGTGCACTTGCTTGCCTGTATGTTATGCATCTATCATCATCATCAATTGCCATTAGTGCATGTTCATCTCATTTGCTTTTGTGATGCTATCATTGTTGTTTACCCATTGAGGACAATTGTAAGTCCATTTCTTTGGCCATTGCTCCTATGATATGGAAGTGAGTATAAGACCATCACCTTGGCCACTCATCTTATCTTTGCTTGATACATTTATTTGATTGTATGTGAGGATACAACTGTAAGTCCCTGCAAGTTGGCATTTGTATTCCTAGGATCATACTGTGTATGTTAGAGTAAGCCCAGACAGATTGGCATCTGACATCCATGTTTCGCTTTCTCTGTTTATGTGAGGTTGCAACTGTAAGTCCCTGCAAGTTGGCATTTGCATTCCTATGATCATGTGTTGCTTTTGTTCTTGTATGTGAGGAAGCAACTGTAAGTCCCTGCAAGTTGGCATTTGCTCTCCTATGATCACATATTGTTTTGTCTATGAGGATACAACTGTAAGTCCCTGCAAGTTGGCATTTGTTTTCCTAGGATCATACTGTGTATGTTAGAGTAAGTCCAGACAGATTGGCATCTGACATCCATGTTTTGCTTTCTTTGTTTATGTGAGGTTGCAACTGTAAGTCCCTGTAAGTTGGCATTTGCATTCCTGTGATCATATTGTTGCTTTTGTTCTTGTATGTGAGGATCCAGTGTAAGTCCCTGTAATGTGGCATTGGATTTCCTAGGACCATACTGTGGAGTTAACCTAAGACCAGACAGATTGGCAGTTAACTTCCATTTCTCATCTTTGTTTTTCTTTTGTGGAGATTAGTGTAAGTCCTTTGAGTGGCATCTGATATCCTGTTCTATTTTAGGAGACTGGTGTAAATCCATTTATTGGTATCCGGTATCCGCTTTTATTTCTTTGCCTGTGGAGATTAGTGTAAGACCATTGAGTGGCTTCTGACATCCCGTTTTGTTTTAGGAGATTGGTATAAGACCATAGATTGGCATCCGATATCCGCCTTTGCTTTGTTTGTTTATTATTATCCATTGCTATTCCAAAGGACACACTTGAATCATCTCCCATATGATCTCAAGAAGTGAACCTTCTAAGAAGTTTTACAATCCATCCTCATCCATTCATCATTCATTACGTCTTAGAACCTTTTCACACTATACCTTTTAAACTTGACATAAGTGTTGTGCAAACATTTTCATGTTTTCTAATTAAAAACCTGGACTCAAGTCCTTGACTTTTTTCAAACTTCATTTCATAATACTTCTGAATCAATCTTAATCATACTTTGACTTCATTTTCATAATCACAATCAATTAACTTTCACTCATTCACTTGTTTTGGCTCTGTCCATTAATCTTTTCATTAGCCATAGGCTTCAATTATCTTTGTGGTTGATGTAAATCTTGCCTATCCTTAGTGAGTCGACAGTAAGACTTCCGTACTTCAAACAGGGCTAACCCCTCTAGTACGTCGAAGCTATCCTCGCATGGTGGATGTTGTTTTTTGGTCGAGTGTTCTCCCATTGATAATGAAAAGCCTCAGTGCTTGTGTTTAAAACTGAATCCACCAACTTTTGGAAATCTTTTAGCCGAACTACGGCGTTCTGATCCTTACCTTTGATGGAAGGTACGTAGGCAACGGGTTCATCCGTTCGAACCCAATAATAATAAAATTGTATATTCTTTTCTCATCATCCCAATCATGTTTGCACAATATTTTTTTGTCATAACAAATAACAATTTAGCATAACAAGTGTGAAAAGGGCTCCCTAGGAGTACCTAGGACGTAGTGGGTGCCTAACACCTTCCCATTGCGTAATTTACCCCTTACCCAGACTCTCTGATCTTTTTATTAGTTTTCTACGTGTAAAACTTCTTAGGCTTTTGTTCGCTTTTTAGCCAATCCTTTGGATAAATAAAAGTGCGGTGGCGACTCGAAATTTCAATGTATCTCTTAGCTTATGATTTAACCAATAGATCATATAGCGACGAATACACCGCTACACATCCCATAGTCACAGGTCCCATTGATGTACTTGAGAATCCGTTTGACTTGATTCAAGTGGCTCACCTTAGGCTCTGCTTGATATCTGGCACACACTCCAACTGCATAAGAAATGTCAGGTCTACTTGCAGTTAGGTACAGCAGGCTACCTATCATGCTTCTATACAGGCATTGATCAACACTAGGCCCTCCATCATCTTTGGTTAACTTCAGATGAGTGGGAGCAGGAGTCCTCTTGTGCCTAGCATTATCCATACCAAACTTCTTAACTATGTTCTTGGCATACTTGCTTTGGGAGAGAAACATAGAGTCCTCCATTTGGTTTACTTGCATTCCAAGGAAATAGGTCAGTTCTCCCACTAGACTCATTTCAAACTCAGACTGCATCTGGTGAACAAATTTTTGAACCATTTGTTCTGACATTCCACCAAAGACTATATCATCAACATAGATTTGAGCTATCATGATTTTGCCTTCTTCATGCTTCACAAACAAGGTTTTATCTATGCCACCCTTTCTGTATCCATTTGATGTCAGAAATTCGGTTAACCTTTCATACCATGCTCTAGGTGCTTGTTTCAACCCATACAAGGCTTTCCTCAACTTGTATACATGCTCAGGTTGGTTAGGATCACAAAACCCTTTAGGTTGTTCCACATAGACTTCTTCATTCAGGTAACCATTCAAGAATGCACTCTTCACATCCATTTGGAATAGCTTAAACTTCAGGATGCATGCTACCCCCAACAGCAATCTGATGGACTCAAGTCTAGCCACAGGAGCAAATGTCTCATCAAAATCTACCCCTTCAACTTGAGTGTATCCTTGAGCTACTAGTCTTGCTTTATTCCTAGTAATTACTCCTTTCTCATCAGATTTGTTTTTGTAGATCCACTTGGTACCAATGATGTTGGTCCCTTCAGGTCTTAGAACTAGCTCCCAGACTTCATTCCTTTTGAACTGCTCAAGTTCCTCTTGCATGGCAGTGATCCAGTATTCGTCAGTCAGGGCTTCTTTCACATTCTTTGGTTCAACCTTGGATACAAAGCAGGAATTTGAGTTTATTCCCCGTGACCTGGTAGTTACACCACTGGTGGGATCCCCTATGATAAGATCCTTAGGGTGGTCTTTCTGAATTCTGATAGATGGCACTTTGGTGATTGCATCTACTTCACATTCAGGAGGAGGTTCCTGTACTTCTTCAGACTTGACTGGACTGTCAGTTGAACTGTCAAGGAATGTTTCAACATCCTCCATGACATCGGTTCCTTCCTCTTTATCATCCACAATAACATTTATGGATTCCATCAGGACATTGGTCCTGTAGTTGAACACTCTGTAGGCTCTGCTGTTAGTGGAGTATCCCAGAAATATACCTTCATCACTTTTGGGGTCTAGCTTCCTTCTCTGTTCACGATCTGTGAGAATGTAACATTTACTTCCAAAGATATGAAAGTACTTCACAGTGGGTTTTCTGCCTTTCCATATTTCATATAGAGTGGAGGAGGTTCCTTTTCTCAAGGTGACTCTGTTGTGAACATAGCAAGCGGTATTCATTGCTTCAGCCCAGAAGTGCATGGGGAGCTTCTTTGCATGAATCATTGCTCTGGCAGATTCTTGAATAGTTCTATTTTTTCTTTCAACTATTCCATTCTGCTGAGGAGTTATAGGGGAGGAGAACTCATGACTTATTCCTTCAGACGAGCAAAACTCATCAAACTTGGAATTCTTGAACTCCGTACCATGATCACTTTTAATCCGGACCACACAACAGTCCTTTTCCCTTTGAAGTCTTATGCACAGGTCTTTGAAGACATCAAATGTATCTGACTTTTCTCTGATGAAGCTTATCCACGTGTATCTGGAATGGTCATCCACCACCACGTATGCATATTTCTTCCCACCAAGACTTTCAACCTGCATAGGTCCCATTAGGTCCATGTGCAACAGTTCCAGAACTCTGGAGGTTGTGGGATGTCCCAGCTTCGGATGTGACGTCTTGGTTTGCTTGCCCACCTGGCATTCTCCACAGACTCTTCCTTCATCAATCAGAAGCTTTAGAATTCCTCTAACTGCTTCCTTGGATATAATCTTCTTCATTCCCCGTAAGTGGAGATGTCCAAGGCGTCTATGCCACAGCTTCACATCCTGTTCTTCCTTGGCTGAGGAGCATGTTGTGGAAAAGTTAGAGACTTCAGGTTCCCACAGGTAGCAGTTATCTTTGGACCTGGTTCCTCTTATAACTTCCTGATTGTCACCATTTGTCACAATGCATAGCTCCTTAGTAAACTGAACATGAAACCCTTGATCACACAGCTGACTTATGCTGATGAGGTTTGCAGTTAGTCCTCTTACTAACAGCACATTATTCAGTTTTGGCACTCCAGAACAGTCCAGTTTTCCCACACCTTTTATTTTTCCTTTGGCACCATCACCAAAGGTCACATAGCTGGTAGTGTGAGGTTGAATATCTACCAGTAGATTTTCCATACCAGTCATATGTCTTGAGCATCCACTATCAAAGTACCAGTCTTCTCTGGTAGAAGCCCTTAGAGCAGTGTGTGCTATCCTAGCATACCATTGTTGCTTCTTAATGGGAACATAGCGCTTATGTGTTTTATGCTTAGGCCTGACATGCGAGGCTTGGTTAGGGAAACCATGAATCCAGTAGCAGAAGGCTTTTATATGACCAAGCCTACCACAGTGGTGACACCTCCACTCCTGGTATTTCCTCTTCTGATGATCATTCATCCTAGTTCCTCGATGTTGAGACATTGGCTTTGACTTCCGCTTGAACTTCTGAACTTTAGCCTTTGGGCGTTTGTGTTCAGTTGAGGATCTTTTCCCAAATCCAAGGCCAGATTTGGTTCCAGACTGCTGTCCCACCTTTAGAATCTCTTCCAAGGTGTCAGTTCCCTTATTCATCATTCTGATGGATTTAGTCATCTGATTCAGCTTGGAGGTCAGCAGGGCTATCTCACCATTTAGACCCTCTATGACAGACATTTGCTTCTGTCTCTCATCTTCCAGTTCCTTGATGAGTTTCTTTTGCTTTTCTCCTTGTGCACGCACTTCTGCACTAGTGGAACACAACTTCTTATAGACTGCAGCAAGTTCATCAAAGGTCAGTTCATCTGCACTTAAGTCATCATCAGAGGCACAAACACTGGTTAGTGCAGTGACATGTTTGGCAGATTCTCCTTCAGATTCACTTTCAGAGTCTCCTTCAGACCATGTGATAGCTAGCCCCTTATTTTGTAATTTGAGGTAAGTAGGGCATTCAGCTCTGACGTGTCCATACCCTTCACAACCATGACACTGGATTCCCTTGCCGTGATTGAACTTCTCATCAGAAGTTGATCTTTTCTTAATGTCAGACGGGATGTTCTTGACATTAGGTCTACCTCTTTGATCAATCTTCTTCACGAACTTGTTGAACTGTCTCCCCAGCATGGCTAAGGCTTCTGATATACTTTCATCACCTCCAGTATATCCTGCTTCTGACTCCTCTTTAGCATTAGATACAAAAGCTATACTTTTGTTCTTCTTCTCAGCATACTCACCCAAGCCCATTTCAAAGGTTTGGAGAGAACCAATGAGCTCATCCACCTTCATGTTGCAGATGTCCTGCACCTCCTCTATGGCTGTGACCTTCATAGAAAATCTCTTAGGCAAGGACCTGAGAATCTTTCTTACAAGTTTCTCTTCAGCCATTTTCTCACCTAGTCCACCAGAGGTGTTTGCAATTTCAAGAATATTCATGTGAAAGTCATGAATAGTCTCATCCTCTTTCATCCTCAGATTTTCAAACTTGGTGGTTAGCATCTGAAGTTTGGACATCTTCACCTTGGAAGTACCTTCATGAGTTACCTTGAGGGTATCCCAAACTTCCTTAGCTAGTTCACAGTGGTGTACCAGCCTGAAGATGTTCTTACTGATTCCATTGAACAATGCATTCAAGGCCTTGGAATTTCCAAGAGCTAATGCCTCTTGCTCCTTGTCCCACTCTTCTTCAGGAATCTGCACACTGACTCCATCTTCACCTGTCCTCATTGGATGTTCCCATCCTTTGTTGACAGCTCTCAAGACTTTTCTGTCTAGAGACCTTAAGAAGGCTATCATACGAGGCTTCCAGTCATCATAATTAGAGCCATCCAACATGGGTGGTCTGTTTGAGTGTCCTAAATCCTTTTCCATGGTACTAGAAAGTAACTTCCCTAGATCTCACCCAGAAATTCACAGGCAGGGTGCCTGCTCTGATGCCAATTGAAATTCTAGTTATCAGACTTTGGATGTCACACGGGTTGTTATGACGTCCAATTCTGCACAGACAGGAATTATGCAGAACTTAACAGTAAGTGCAGTAAATAACACAAGTAATTGTTTACCCAGTTCAGTCCAACATGACCTACATCTGGGGGCTACCAAGCCAGGGAGGAAATCCACTATTAGTAGTATCAATTCAAAGCTAAACTCACCCGTTTACAACTTATCACTTAATCCCTACCCAATGCAATTTTAATCTTAACCTAAGATCAGAGTTCCTACTCACTCCCCCTCAATCACCTCAGTGATTACTATCTTTAAACAATATTAAAGACAAGTTGAAGTCACACTTCAAACAACTCTTGATTGTGCTTCACAGCTTTAATCAAGATACACAGCACTCACGCTTAAAAGCTTTGAGCGACACAACACTTACAACTCAATGAACACCCTATGCCACAACAATCATCTACTTGATAATGGCTTGGCTTACAAGATACGTCTAATACAAGACTCACAAAAATACAGCAGTGAAGTATGATGGACACACAAAATCTTCACGCCTCAAAATCCCTGAAACTGAATGAAGGAACGCCTTCCTTTTTATATTGCAGTATCCTGGGCTTTTGCACCTGTATTCTCCTGAATTTAAGGTCACGCGAGTTCCCATAAATTCAACATTTAGGTTACTAACAAATAGGCTATTTGTTAGGTTCATTGAATGTAGCTTGGTTGTTGATTTCCTGGATTTTCTCTCAGTTGTTGAATCCCTGAAGAATAGCCTGAGAAAAAGCTGAAACAGAAAACTGAACAACCTACAATATAGCATATGCTGTCAGGCATGAATGTCACGACATTCAGCTTGACATCAAGGTCCATATGTTGAGTCTGTTTTTCCAGAAAACAGACTGTACAATTTTGCTGACCTATACATGATCAAAATGACCATACTCCAGTAACAGCTTACATTAATAAATGTCAAAGTGTCCAATTTAACATTTACACATTTGGCCTTAATTTAGTTTTGTTATTCTCTTGAAGAACAAACTGAGTGACATGCTGAAGTATAGCAGAACACCACTCTGTCTAATGTTCAGTAGCTGCTGTCAATGATGAATGTCATAACATCCAGTTTGACATTCAGTCAGTAGGCCTTATGCCAGGTCTGGTTTTTCCTTGATAACCAGACTGGAAATACATACTAAGTTCTAACAAAACACCAGCTGTTCTATTTCTTAGTACCTGTTGACAGGTATGAATGTCACAGCATCCAGTTTGACATTCAATAAATCCTGTGTTAGCTAGTCCTGCAGTAACTACAATGTAGTCACACATATATGTCATGACATCAGTCAAGACATTAGTACCCATCTAGTGTTTTACCATATAATGCAGCCAATTAAACACCTACAGCCAAGATTAGATCCTGTAATCACCATCCAATGGCTCAGAGTGGTTCCACGTGGGGACGGTGGTAGAAACCACCGTCTTCTCTGGTGAGCAAACGAATTTCGGCCTCCAGTTGCAGGTTTTGCAACCTCAACCAAACTACACGTGCCTTATACCAAATTAAAGCTGGGGTGATGTACATCACCCCTGTAACCTTGGATTTCTCTCAAGATCCCTATGGAAGGAGAAATCTGAGATGGAAAATCCAGGTGTTCAATCTGAACTGCATCAATTCATGAAATTAAAGCCACCATTGGCTTGCCTCTCACACGAGGACTTCAGAGAACCAAACAAACATAAGCAAAGCACAATATATGATGAGATTCGAATCAAAATAGTTGAGATATAAACCTTTGAAGTGCAACTTTGATGAGCACGATCCAACCAAACTCTTGCTTGTAGCTTGATCTTGAGTTATGGTATGAGTGCAAGGTTAAGGAATAAGTGTTGAAGATCAACTGATTTTGTTGAAATTCAGACTTGAAAAGAGAAATGAAAATTCAAAATTCCCTTAGTGTGGCTGGGATTCAATTTCTGCAAAGCTTCAGGTTGATTCAAGGATGAGAAATGAATGAAGTAAGCATACTATTTATAGATGAAGCTGATGCCAAGAGGTGAAGAATCCGTGTGCATGAAGCTTTGGGTCCTCCATGCATGGGCCTGTACAGGCGCATGTGAGGCCCAAAAGCTAATGGTTTTGCAAGCTGATAGCATAATGAATGGATTTGGACGTGTGGTTTGAGTGGTAAATGCTTGTGCATGAAGTTTCATCATGAATTCCATAAATGAGCATAAATGTTCCCCTCTTCGAAAGTCACTCTTAGAAAATCCAAACATAGGCATGTGAGCAATGGTTGGAAAGGTCTTGGCATAAGGAACAAAAGTTATGTTGGGCAAAAATCCATTTGAAGTTTGGAAAATTATGAAAACTGGTCATGAAGTTTGATGTACAAAACATGCCTTTGAAAAATTTGCTAAAAGTGACCAACTTCAACCCCTTCTGTTTCAATGATGAAAGATTCAAATGGAAAAACCTCCAACATCACAGTTGTATATAATTTCAAGATGATCAATTTGGACTTATATTTTGCATCATTTGGATTTTTGATGAGAAAGTTATGGGAACTTGAATTTGGACTTTTTCAAGATTCAATGGCTTTGGTCCAAAGTGACCTATAATGTTTTGTATTATCACATGTGTTTCTTTTAGGATTATGAAATTTTGTCCAACATAAAATTTTAAGTATACATATCAAACTTTTAAATTCATTTGGTCTCACCTCAAAATCATAAAAAATGAAGGAGTTAGGTCCTTGGGAAGTTGACCCAAAATTAGGGTATCAGTCAAAATGACCTATAATGTTTTGAAATTAATGATGACCTTCCAAGTTTCAAATGAATTTTTGATGAACATGAAAGTTGTTCATATGGTTCTTAAGAACAGTTTTTCTCTTGGGGTCATCTTCATTTGACAAATACATCAAAAGTTAGGTCTCAGTGGATTTCAAAATACTTAGTTGACTTGACTGGTCAACTTCTCAAGTCCAAACTTCAAATCTTGATGAATGAATGATTGAGGATACTAACATAAGATCATATATGCATAAAATAATGAATGAAATAACTTCCCTTGATTTAATTTTATCATAGGTTGAGGTTGCTTCATGAGCAAGGCACAGTCAATGCACAGATGAATTAGGGTTTCCTTGGGAAATAAGCCTCAAGCCCTTTGGTTTATCGTGATCAAAATGAAAAATTGAGATACTTTGGAGACATATATGATGATTAAGAGCTTTAGGAACCATTGTTATGCTTGCTTTCATCTTCATCTGGCCATTTCAATGAGCATATGAGCCTCCTAGGAGCAATGGATCACATGATTGCTTGAGCTTCAAAACAAAAAATGTTAGTGACATATTTTTGTGCTTTTGGTTAGTAAAAAAAATAAGAAAAGAAATAATATGCAATCCAAGCATGCTTGGTGCTCTCAAACCAACTCACACAAGTCCCAACCCTAGGGTTAAGGAGCCAAGATGCTATAATCCTTGAGGCAGATGCAATGAGCAATGATATGATGCCATGAGGGATCTTAGGGTCAAAATTAGGGTCTTACACTAACCCCATCCCATATAAACCTCCTCTAAAGTTTAATAATAGTCTTATAAACCTTAAATTGCATCTTGAGAAATGGTAGAAAGAAAATAGGAAATATTCAAAATAGAATTGAGAAGAGTCATCCTACCTCTTAGGTTAACAAATATATTCTTC
Organism: Lathyrus oleraceus; assembly: GCF_024323335.1. Taxonomy (NCBI): domain Eukaryota; kingdom Viridiplantae; phylum Streptophyta; class Magnoliopsida; order Fabales; family Fabaceae; genus Lathyrus; species Lathyrus oleraceus. Next base: position 382,581,768 of record NC_066580.1, on the reverse strand, counting down.
TAAGATTGCAGGAGGCTAGACAAGGTGGAGATTATAAGTTCCCAAATATCCTATAAACAAGGATTAGCCTTGACCAGAAGCCCTATATACTTAAAAGAGAGGGTCTTGTGGTAGCGAATCAAGAAATCACTAGATGAATCAAGGAGAGAAGAGTCCATATTTATACCAAAATGCCGACTTTTGAGAAAATTAACCTGAAGACCATAAGCTAGCTCAAAACCTCCAAGGATAGCTTCGGTAGTCCAAAGGTTCTCCATTTATAAAAATGATTAAGGTGCCATCAGCATATTATAAATGGGAGACGAAAACATCAGAGGTGCCAATTCTAAACATAGACAAAAGATCAAGATCCTTAACCCGTCAAATGAGACCATTAAGCCCTTCCATAACCAAAAGGAAAAGGAAAGGGGACAAGCAGATCTCATTGTTTCAATCCCCTCTGGGTGCTAATCTCCTTAATTATGGACCCATTAACCATTATAGCCAAATTCCCAGAGAAAACACAAGCATGCATCCAAGCACGCCATTTATCATAAAAACCAAGCCTATAGAGCATATAGTCTAAAAAAACTCCAAATGACAGAGTCATATTCCTTTTCATAACCCACCTTAAGGATAAGACAATACTTCTTGGCCTTTTTGGCAAGGTCAATATAACAACCTGTATAATATATATCTAGAATAATATCATACAAGTGTTATTATTTGGTATTGATACAACATAAGAGCCTAAAGGAACCATTATATACACATGTCCAAACTAAAACATGAATGGAACATGTCATACAATAAAGCCTAAATAATAATATAATGACTATGTACAATATCTTCATTGTACACAACTCCACAGCAGAAGATCACAATAACTGCATCCCTTGAAACATCAGTAGACAGCTTCTCTTGAATTCAACCTGTAAGAAATACCTGAAAAATAACAATGATAATGAGATGAGATAATAATATCAGTGAGTTCTTCTATCTTATGGGTCCACTCAGCTCTACAGGGTTGCTACCTAATTTCTAACTCAAGTATTCACGTTCAGTTACTTATGCATCACTCACACAATGTAACTAGGACTTGAGCAACTAAGGGATATTCATAATATATGGAAGCATATCACTTGAGTGCATCCACTCACTAAATCACTATTCGGATTCACGAAACATAAATCCCCTAACAGACTTACGTCTAAGCCAGGCTCGGTTCATGCATGCTCGTATGATTCGACTTTCATGGTGGATATCAGGTTCTCTATGAGGCTTAATCCCAAGTTCCGACCATCACCCGTATGGGCATCTAACCCACTTAGGGTATCTTTCACCATATTAGGCCTCTAACCCACTTAGGTGTCCACCTTTCCCCCATGCCTTCCATGGTTGGGGCTCAAACCCAATTGAGGCACAAATTATTGGTGCCACATCCCCACTTACCGCTTTACCTAAGCCCTTGAAGTGGTATTGCATAATCACAACTAATTCTGAATATGTGATCAGTTCTTAACAACAAATAGGACTTTTGGAACAAATGTTCCTCACCAAATATCAAACAAATTCTCATGATATCGTATCAATTCTCATGGCATCATAACATGATCCATTCTCATTACATAAATCACACATGTTCCATACAAAGCATATTGATTTGTTTACCAAGTGAATACTTATCCGTGATACACACCTAGGTACCGTTGCATCCAAGCATCATTGTATACTCATTTCCATAACCTATATTATCTTTCTAAGTTATTAATCAAGTTATTCTCCTAGGTTTCCTCACTCATCTTTGTAAGGTTTTTAATCATGTTATTTCACAATCAAACATCCAACCAATACATGTCATACACATTAGCATAAAAAAATGTCATACATGAAACACACATAGTGGTATAACATGTCATAATACACCTTTGGCATATCTGACTCAAGACATACTCATCAGTATCTTAGGTTATTCAAGTCATTATACACAAACAAGTCAAACATAATCAAGCATACAACCATCACTATCATCTATCAATCATGATTGGTTAGTTCATGGTCTCTCAATACCATGCAATATCTCATTAGATTAGCTTTCCAAAGCTTCAAGTCTCATATCGATCGGATTCACGGTTCTTGAGTTATGGTGGAAACAAGAACCATATATTTTAACCTAACTAATATTCTAGGTTAAACCCATCCAATCTCATGTAAATCGACTGATTAATGTTAAATTAATGCATACACATCATGGTACAAGTTATAATACATCTAATATAAACATGAAATAGGTGGTTTTAGGCAAATAAGGTTGAACCAATCGATTGAGCTGAGAGCCAATCAATTGCAAGAAGTTTTTGTAAAGTATTTTTCATAAATTTTACAGGACCAATCGATTGGGGACTGTAGCCAATCGATTGACATCATTAAAATTCAGCTTTTTTCTTCACAGAATCATGAACCAATCAATTGGTTCAGCAACTTTTTTGCAACCAATCGATTGGCACCTGCATAAACTCCAAAAATACCTCTTCTAAACTCATCCTATGACATTGTTAATCACTCTAAATCATGGTAAGACATGTACCAACATAAGCGCATATGAATCAACAACATAATCCATACAACATAGCATCAATTCATACAAGCAACATGTAACAACAAGGATACCTACCATACTATCCATTTTCTTCATGATTCAAGACAACAACAACAAACCCTAGTATTCTATTTCATGAGAATCTTACTCTAGAGAGGAAACTAACTAGAACTCACTTGATTCAAGAAGATGATGATGAGATTGATGATATGGAGACAAAGTTGGTGATGATGATGATGGAGATAAGATGATGGTGGTATGATTAGTTTCTTCTTCCTTCCTCTTCTTTTATCTCTTCTTCCTCTTTCTTCTTCCTTCCTTTTTTCCACTTCCTGATAACTCTCTCTTCTCAATCTTATCCACGCCTTTTCTTTCTATTCTTTCCACCACACAATATGTATATACATATTAATATATAATATATAATATTATGTAATGATACAAAATATCCTTAAGTGATATTTTTATCTTCTAGTACCAATTGACCAATTATTAATGTTACTAAAATATCCTCTCTTGTACTTATTAATATTGGTCTTCCTCTTTTATTAATAGTTAATCTCTTCAGAGGTCACTAGTTACTCTATTGGTCCCAACTGACAACCTTTGGAGCACATAAGAGCTCTAATTGTTCCAACTGACAAGAGATAGAGTACATAGGAACTCAATTGGTCTCAACTGACAACTAATTGAGCAATTTAAGGGAATATGGGATATTACAGTCAACCACCTCATTATCAACTACCACACCCTTAACAAAGAGTCTACCATTCAGAAAAACTGATTGATTAGGCAATATCAACTTATCCATGAATTTTTATAACTTAGAAGCAAAACCTTAACCACCAACTTATAGAGAGATCTAACCAAGTAAATAGGACTGAAATCCCCTAGACTGGTATACGAATCCACCTTAGGGATAATACTGATAAAGTAGGAGGAAAAATTACGGGGAAGAAATTTAATACAATGAAATTCATCAAACATAGATATCAAATCACTCATAAGAAGAGGCCAGTTTTTTTTCAAGAAAAAGAAGTAAAAACCATCAGACCTAGGGCTCTTATTTACATCACACTAGAAGACTTCACAATTAATCTCCGAAGGAATAAAGGTAGATTAAGGACCACAATTATTTTTTGAAGGAAGATAAGGGAACAACTCTTGATCCAATTGAGGACGATTAGACAGAGGTTCCAAAAATTGCCTAGTGAAAATCATAGTCACCTCATGTCTAATCTCAGCTACTCCTTCCAACCAAGCCTATTCAACCTTAAGCTCCAAGATAGAATTTCTTTATGCCTAGAATTAACACATACATGAAATAAACTTGTATTAGCATCATATTCTTTAATCCAATTAGACTTAGATCTCTGGTACAAAAGAGACTCTCTAATCCTAAGAAGAGATGAAAGATCAGAGAAGGAATTCGATCTCTCCACTAACTTCAGATGCTGAATGACACCTGATCCACTTTTATACCCAATAATTATATCTCTTCTCTAACAATGTCAATTATGAGAACCAGATTACCAAAGGCTTCCTTATTCCAGAATTTCATAACCCCTTTCAAAGATTTAAGTTTCTCTTTAAGAATAATAGTGTTCCAACCCATCGAGATATAGTTGGCCTAGCTAGAAAGAACCATCTCGGAAAGATTATTATCGATCAACCAATGGTTATTGAACCTAAACGGTTTAAGGCCCCAAAATTGATTCGTATAGCAAATAATATTAGGACAATGATAGGAAATATCTCTAGAAAGTGCTCATTGAGACATAATGCCCACACCTCCCGCAAGGCATCATACACAATAATCATATCTAGCCTACTAACGCACATACTATTTCGTCGGATCCAATCAAAGTTCCTACCTAAAAAAGGAAGACCAATAAGATTCATCTGAATTATGAAGTTAGAAAACTCAATACAATTTACTGACCTGTGAGGCCGGATGTGGCCACCGGTGCCAATTATCTCAGGTGAAGAACAAACAGATTTAAAATCACCAAGGATACACCACACATCACTCCTCAGGATCCTTTTGCGCAAAATAATATCTCCTCACACCCCTCTTTTCTTAGGAATATAAACCTTTGAGTACACATTGACCATAAAGCGTTGAGTCTTAGAATTACCTCACTCAATAAAAACTGCTAGAAAACCTAACCCAGAAAAAAAGAACTGACATAAACCTTTTGAGATACGCCAAATAGAAAGTATATCGCCATTGTTACCAATGACATGAGAAAATCTTCAGTCACAACAAATGTTACCTCCATGGAGAAAACAACAAAGAGGTTTGTAGGACCCCAATTTTGACCCTAAGATCCCTCATGCCATCTCATCATATGCATTAGCATTGGGATCATACGTTGGTATTATCCATACCCCTCATTCATTGGGTTTGCATTAGGGGAGATCACCAAGCACATTTTTTTGTATCATACTTCCTTTTTCTTTATTTTTACTAACCACCAAAAATATTTCATTGTATAGTTTGTGCTTTTGTAGGTATTGTGTATGCTCACTTATGCTCTATCAAGCTCATATTTAGGCTTTAAGACCCTCAATGCAAGGAGCTCAATCAAGAATTGATTTACATTGGCTCTAAGTATCATATATGAATCCGCATGACCTTCACATGTCATTTTTATCAAGAAATCATCAAGAGTTTGGAGTTTGTTTGCCTTTGAAACCCTAATTCATCTAGGTATCTTGTATGACTTCTTCAACAAGTTTCTTCAACAATTGATCAAATATTTCAAGGGATACTTCAAATTACATCATATTATGCATATATGATCCTCCATGAGTCCCAAAAGTCAAGAGAATGTCAAGCTAGCAAGTTGGTTCATGGTGGTTGACCAGAGAAAGTCAACTGGTCAAAACTGGGGTTCCCTAGACCCTATCTCCTACATTTTTAGTCATATGAAAATTATTCCAAGAGAAAATTTACTCTAATTTACATTACAAACTGTTAGTACCTTAGGATTGGAATTAATTTTGTAAAACAAATAATGTAATCACCTCTGTTGTTTTAATATGTTGGGTTGAAGAAGTTCAACATCTTGACCAACATGTCATGTAAGATGTCATAACATCGTGATTGTGACATCGCGCCTGTGTGTAAAACTGAATTAGTTAATTCTGTTTTGTGCTAACTGATTCAATATTCTGGGATTAGTTAGAATCCTATATGGCGTTATTCGTGGAGGTCTTGAAGACTCAATCAGAATATTTGGTGAATATACAGTTTCCAAATATGGAGATATTTTAGGAAGTAAAAGATTGAAGACCTTGATTGTAGCAGAAGTTTTTCTGCTGGCTTTGTAACAGCAAAGGAGAAATTTGCTGCGATTTCTGAAGGCCCAAATCCAGTTGGGTGTTTAGGTTATAAATAGCAGATTGTAACCTAGGTTTTGTAAGCCTCAAATAATGTAAAATTAGGGGTTTGTGTGAGGTAAACCTCCTAACCTGTGGGAAGGTTACCATGTGTTTCTCAGTGCTCTAAGGCATGAGATTATTTGTAACTCAAAGCCTATAGGTAAGAGTTTGTTATGGTCTTGAACGAAGCTGTGAAGCAAGTTCAAGTTGTTAAGCATTACATTGTGTTTGTAGTGAAAGGAATGGAAACTGGAGGCTTCTATCTATGAGTTCCTAGGTATAGATTGCATTGGGTAGGGATTAAGTGAAAAGTTGTAAACGGGGGAGTTTAACTCTGAATTAATACTACTGATAGTGGATCTTCTTCCTGGCTTGGTATGCCCCCAGAGTAGGTGATGTTGCACTGAACTGGGTTAACAATTACTTGTGTTTTTACCTTCTGTACGTTATAATTCTGTCTGTTATAAAATAAGGTGAACCTGTAATGCTGTAACAGGTGATGTTCAAATCAATGTTAAGACATCATGCTGATAACTGTGCAGGCTCAACAGAAGTAAGTGCTATGTTTGATCTCTGCTGTGTCTTTGTACCAGATGGACAGAACTGGGTGTTCTTCCATACTATGGTGATATAGTAGCAGATGTTGTGACATCTGTGAATGTGTGCATATCAGTACTGGGATTTAATTTGTATAAATGTCTTACTGTATTAGTAATATTGTTGGATCAGATGTCATGACTTGGAGTAGAACATCTGAACTCTGACTACACCAAAATTTCAATTGGTACCAGAGCAGGCATCCTGTTCTGTTTCTGGATGAGATCCATGGGTGATACTTTCTGGTATATTGCAAGGAGTTATGTTAGTACTGATGTTGGAACCTGTGGAAGGTTCTGTGATTTCCCTGAATGGTCCCTTGAAGTAGGTGGATGGACTATTCATGACAGGAACTGTGTGTACCTGTCTTGGGAGGTTGGTAATTGGCCTTTGTGTGGGACAGTTGTGCTAGTATTGAATCATATTCAAACTTGGTATGTTCTTGGAGGCTGATCTGGTGAAGTGCGTGTTCATAGGTTGAGTTGTATTATGATTTCCGCTGCATAATACCTGGAAAAACTCAAACTCTGATGTAGTTTCCCCTCATGTGGATGAAAGGCTACTGTATTCAAGATTTCATCATAACCTACTGAAGATGTCAAAGATACTTGAGTCTCCTCAAGTCTACTTAACATGACGTTCTCACTTCAGGATGGTAAGAATCACCTGATAACTGATTATGTTACTCTCTTGGGTAGTCTATATGAAGACCTTGAAGACTTTCAAGGAGGGTTTGTTCCAAGGAGGTGGAACTAATGTTCTATGTGATGTTAGAACATGTTTTTCAACAAGTATGCAGCTACTGGTTGAAGAGCAGATGTTTTTAGGTGTCAAACAAAGGGATACTTTTATTTGGAACCTACTCCTGACCTGGAAGAGGAGACATCTGTGTGTGCTAAGTTAACAAGGGTAGGGTCAACTGTGTGTGTGCTCAAGAAGGTCACTTCTAGAAGTCTGATCTCTAGAAGTGGAGCTGGTTGAGATGTGACATCGTGAAATTTCCTGCTGGTTGTCTTATTCCTGTAGATTGATCAGGGTTGGATAGTTGTTCCCTGAAGTACTATGTTGTGTTGGAAGACATGTCCCCTGGATGTTAAAAGTCAATAATGGGGTAACCTGATTGCTATTTCATTTAAGAGGATTGGGACCATGAATCTTGTTCTTCAAACACCACTCTCAGAAGTGGCAGTTCTTTCAAGGAGTGAGAATATGAAGATTCAGAGGTTGGTTGAGGTAGTATGCTCTGGCAATGCATATCTACTATTGACTGGTGTTTTTTTTTTACTTATGGTCAGATGGAGTCTGATTGGTGTTATTGGAGTATGTACAGGAATAACTCATAGAGTTTGTTGCCACTGGTTGGGATGGTGTATGCCATGTTGAGATATTTGTGTACAATGCATGGATATTGGTGTGGAGTTTCCATGATTGTTAATTTGAGGGGGAGTTTTGGTTAACCTCTTCACGTTTGGTCAGCCTAGGGTCTGGTTGGCTGTTGACCTGTGTCACATGGGTTCTGGTTGTTGTGTGACACATCTGCAAGGAAGGATTCATCTCTCGCATTCCTAAGGGTGAATCTAATCTGGAAAGATTCTCAAAACTGTTGAGGTGCTTGCAAGCAGAAGATGTTGACACAAGAAGAGTATTCTCGAAGTATTCTTATGGTGGAAGTATCTGAAAGGATAATTGGGAAAGGATTTAAGATCAATGTCTACTTATGCCAAGTACAAGTATTTAATTGATTATCCTTGGAGCTCAAGATAACTGATGATCTTAAAGATGTTGGAACATCCCTTCTTCAAGATCCTGTGCAGAATCACAGGAAGGATAGTACATTGGTTTATGATCTATCTCTTTGGTGGCAGCAAAAGCATATGATCACTGAAAAGGTTTCCTGGCAAGGAACATGTTCAGCCTTGGGGTGTACAAGATGAAGAAGACATCATAGTCTTGATGGTGGTTACTTGGATCAGTTTATTTCTGATCTATGTAAGGAAGTGCATTGGCTAATGCACACTGTGGAGTTAAGAATAAGTGGCAGCATTCTTGACATCATGGAAACAGCTTTTCCTTAGGAAGTGGAATCCTTGGTATAGCTGAAGGGTTAGTCTCTAACTGGTTCTTCTGAAGATTCATGCATCAGAGTGTCTGATGTCTTTGGAGAAGAAGCAGGGATTCATCAAGGTGTGAGCTTGGATGACTTAACTGCAAACCTGCAAGATGGAGGTTGTTTACTCAAACTTGGTTCCACAATCAAGTCTATGAGAGCGTTGAACTCTTGTTTTATGAATGAAGGAAGTTCTTTCAAGTGGCAGAAGAAGGAGCTGAATTCAACAGCTAGATGTTAAAACACAATGTTGTGACATTTGGTTCAACATCAGAATCTTAGTTGGTGAAGTGGCACATCAACTTAAGATAGAAGGGTCTACAGAGTTGTAGATTGGGTACTTCGAAAAGATCGTTCTCATTGCAGTTCTTTGGAGGAGCTAGATGGAGATGTCACTACTGTGGTAGATTTGGTCATATAAAAGCCTTCTGTTACATGTTGCATGGTTATCCTAACCAAACCCCTCATGTCAGACCTAAGCATAAGGCATTTAAGCATAATGCCCCCATCAAGAAACGACAATGGGTTGCTAGGTTAGCGCACACAACTCTAAGGGCGTTTACCAGAGAAGACTGATACTTTGATAGTGGTTGCTCAAGACATATGACTGGTATGGAGAGTTTATTGGTGGATCTACAACCTCACACTACCAGTTATGTGACCTTTGGTGATGGTGCTAAAGGAAAAATCAAAGGTGTTGGTAAGCTGGACAGCTCTGGAGTTCCAGAACTAAATAATGTGTTGTTAGTAAAAGGACTAACTGCTAATCTCATCAGCATAAGCCAGTTGTGTGATCAAGGTTTCTATGTTCAATTCACTAAGGAATTATGTGTTGTGACTAATGGAGATAATCAGGAGGTTATGAGAGGATCCAGGTCCAAAGATAACTGCTATCTATGGGAACCTAACGTCTCAAACTACTCCTCAATTTGCCCCTCAGCCAAGGAAGAACAGGAGGTGAAGTTGTGGCATAGACGTCTTGGTCATCTTCATTTAAGGGGAATGAAAAAGATCATATCCAAGGAAGCAATTAGAGGAATTCCAAAGCTGCTTATTGATGAAGGCAGAGTCTGTGGAGAATTCCAGGTTGGCAAGCAAACCAAGATGTCACATCCTAAGCTGGGACATGCTACAACATCCAAAACTCTGGAACTGTTGCACATGGACTTAATGGGACCTATGCAGCGTGAAGATCAAGTCTCACTTGGAAGGTCAGAATATCTTTGGGAGAAGTCTGATAAACGTGGAGAAGTCAAAAAGTGGCATTTGATTTTTTTCATATGAGGATTCATGAAGGAGGTAATCAACCAGTGGCAATTGGTCTATCCCAGAAGTGAGTTCGAAGAATCAAGATAATCAACATATGGCAGCTAATTATTCTTGAGGAAAGTCTGAAACAAATTACTTTTGAGCAGAAAAGTAGCAAGTTGAAGACAAAAGGAGGTGTTTTCTATTCATCTCTTGGAGCTTGTGTTAGGAGTTCTGAGCTATCTATGGAAGATTATCTCTTGTAATGGGATGAGAATGTATATGTCCCAATTTATGCCTGGGTTCTTTTGGATCAAGCTGCTGACTCAGTGTTATCTGAAGATTATCAGATGGTGTTCTTTGTTATGTTGTGAAGGATGTCCTAACTAATGTTAGAACATTTTGTGAAGTGGTTTTATGTTCTGGTTAGAAGAGAGATTGACACAGAATGTGGATGTGTTCAACCAAGAGGGTTGAACAGAGGGTGTGCTCTTGAAGACATGAAGATGCGTCTTATGTTTTCCATTCATCAAGTGGTCTGGGTTCTCTTTGAATCAGGAAGTATGTGAAGGTCCAACTTTGGGGTGTTGGATATGTTCATGTGTGACCTCTAAGTTTCAAAAGGAGAGTGGGTTGATCATGACAGGGGGAGTTCTGTCTTTGCGCTGCAAGTAATCATCAAGATTGTGGTCTATGTGTTCTCAGATAACAAGGTATGGCACCTTGTTAGTTGTTGGGATGATGTGGTGTGTGTCAAGGCTGAGTGAGCAGAAGAATGTCTGACCGGATGTCATGACATTGCCTTGGACAATATTGGTATTTCCTTTTGAAACTTACAGTCATAAGGAAATATGGATGTGGTATGTCTCATTATGATATATTAGAATGAGCCTGTGTGTTATAGTTGTATGGTATAGGGGGAGTAACCATCTACTGTAGTTTATGATTTTGGTTGTAGTAGTGCTAGATGTCAAGCTACCACTGGAGGTAAGAAAGTGGTTTTAGGAAATGGTGATAGGGAGAATACATGAAGAATGCAGACAAAAGCCGTGTTGAATGTTAAGACATCGCCTGCAACGTGTCTGACAGCATTTATGGAATAGTCTACATGCATTGGAACTGTTGTTTCTGAAAAGAAACAGTCAAGAGCTATAAAAGGTATTCAAAGATAGTCTGGGATATTGTTGGTGATTCTCTGACTGATTCTCAGCAAATATTTATGGATCTTGACCGAGTATTTACTCCTGCCGTTAATTCCTAAGCACGGTCTGGCCTATTTAAAGGATGTATCAGCACTCCTCTTATCACAAGAGCGACATTCCATTCCCTCTAAACCATGGGGTTTGTTAAGATTTGGGGATATTGCGCCTGGATCTGGTTTTGTGAAGGTTTCATTTATAAATGTTTAGCTAAAAAGGGGGAGAGAAACATTATCCTGAGGATGTACCAGAAGCAAGCAAAATGTGGTAGCAAGCAGAAGTTGGTTTCAGGCACAAAAGTCACTAACTGGGTATATCACTTGTGACTTGTGATCTAAGTTAAGAAGACAGTTGTGTCTTGTGATCTGAGTTACATTATCTATGTACTCAGCATTACATATTCTTCAGGAAGCTCTAGTGTTGAGGGGAAGTGTTGTGATGCAGCTGATTCCTGTACAGCTTCTTCTTCATGTACACCAAAGTTTGTGTTGGTGATGGTGCTGACAATGACAAAGAGGAAGTGCATACCCATATTGGAATGTGGTGTCTAGTGTAATGTTTATTTGTTTTAGCTAAAATTTGCCAAAGGGGGAGATTGTTAGTACCTTAGGATTGGCATTAATTTTGTAAAATAAATAATGTAATCACCTCTGTTGTTTTAATATGTTGGGTTGAAGAAGTTCAACATCTGGACCAACATGTCATGTAAGATGTCATAACATCGTGACTGTGACATCGCGCCTGTGTGTAAAACTGAATTAGTTAATTCTGTTATGTGTTAACTGATTCAATATTCTGGGATTAGTTAGAATCCTATGTGGCGTTATTTGTGGAGGTCTTGAAGACTCAATCAGAATATTTGGTGAATATACAGTTTCCAAATATGGAGATATTTTAGGAAGTAAAAGATTGAAGACCTTGATTGTAGCAGAAGTTTTTCTGCTGGCTTTGTAACAGCAAAGGAGAAATTTGTTGCGATTTCTGAAGGCCCAAATCCAGTTGGGTGTTTAGGTTATAAATAGCAGATTGTAACCTAGGTTTTGTAAGCCTGAAATAATGTAAAATTAGGGGTGTGTGTGAGGTAAACCTCCCAACCTGTGGGAAGGTTACCATGTGTTTCTCAGTGCTCGAAGGCATGAGATTATTTGTAACTCAAAGCCTGTAGGTAAGAGTTTGTTATGGTCTTGAACGAAGCTGTGAAGCAAGTTCAAGTTGTTAAGCATTACATTGTGTTTGTAGTGATAGGAATGGAAACTGGAGGTTTTTATCTAGGAGTTCATAGATATAGATTGCATTGGGTAGGGATTAAGTGAAAAGTTGTAAACGGGGGAGTTTAACTCTGAATTAATACTGCTGATAGTGGATCTTCTTCCTGGCTTGGTATGCCCCCAGACTAGGTGATGTTGCACCGAACTGGGTTAACAATTACTTGTGTTTTTACCTTCTGCACGTTATAATTCTGTCTGTTATAAAATAAGGTGAACCTGTAATGCTGTAACAGGTGATGTTCAAATCAATGTTGAGACATCATGCTGATAACTGTGCAGGCTCAACAGAAGTAAGTGCTATGTTTGATCTCTGCTGTGTCTTTGTACCAGATGGACAGAACTGGGTGTTCTTCCATACTATGGTGATATAGTAGCAGATGTCGTGACATCTGTGAATGTGTGCATATTAGTACTGGGATTTAATTTGTATAAATGTCTTGCTGTATTAGTAATAATGTTGGATCAGATGTCATGACTTGGAGTAGAACATCTGAACTCTGACTACACCAGAATTTCACAAACAAGTTTCATGTTGAGGTCTAGAGCTAGTTTTTCTTGGAAAGTCAATTTTTATGATGAAAGATTATAGGTCATTTTGTCTAAACCCTATTTTAGAGGTCAACTTCCCAAAACCATAACTTGCTTAAATTTTATGATGTGAGATCCATTCAAATTGCATGATTAACTTAATGATGTTTACTTAAACTTTTATGTTTGGAGGATGTGAAAATTCAACTTGCAAATGCATGTGCGAAGAGGAAACATTATAGCTCATTTTGGGCCAATACCATTGAACAAGTGATTTTCCTCAACTTATAAAATGCATAATTCCCTCATGAAAAATCCAAATGAGGCCAAATTTGTGACCAAATTTAATAGGTTTTAAAAATCTACAACTTTGATGAAGGAACTTTTCTCATTTAAAATTCATATAAAAAGTTATTCAAGGTGGAAGAAGTGAACATATGGCTTGGTACTTAGAATTTTTTTTAATATGTTTGATTTCCCAAATTTCCACCTCAAAATTAATCATGATCCAAGCTTCAAATGAAAAAGTGTTCAACATGAAAGTTATTCCTCTTGATCTCACCTTTCCAAAAAGTCCAAAATCAACTAAATTTGGACAAAGTATGAGGTACTTGCGCATGGGTGAAAGTTGAAGCACCATTTGGATATTTTCAAGGTCCAATTTCCATACACACTTGCATAAGCTTCTAAGATGATTTCAATACATTACACATTGGATTATGGATCAGATGCCATCATTTCATGGGCCTCATTCACGCCCATGCAACCATGCAACCATGCAAAGAGGAATTTCAATTTTTTTCCAAAATTGGAAGTGTGCAAATATCATTCTCTATGGCTATAAAAAGAACCTCTCATGCTCAGAATTGTGGACCTCATGCCCAAGATTTGATTCAGAAACCCCAAACCCTCACCATTGAAGGATAAACTTGAGGGTTTTCTTTGAAAGTCGAGTTTCAATTCTCCATCTGTTTTGAGATTGAAACTCTAAGAGTACATCCATTTCTTTGATCTATTTATCTTCCATCAAGCATCTGAAGCAAGGCCAAGCATAATTGGAAGCAAGATCGTGCCAATCTGAAGCTCCATTAAAGGTGAATTTTCAGATTTTTCATCTCTTCGATTCTCACTCAATTCTCCATTATTCTTGTTGATTTTTGGTTGTCTAAAGTCCTACCAATGTAGGCAAAACGATTGAGTTGCTTTGAGGTCAAATCGAAGCAACTCAGTTCATGATCCTCAAAATTCAATTTCTTGTATCTTTTCATATACTTGGAATTAGACAAAACTGAGGCCAGTTTCGTGCTCCTGAACATTTTTCCTTCAAAATAGTGTACTCATTTTCCATTTTTTCTTGAGTTGAACTTGGACCAGTCTGGTGGTCCTCATCGGAGAAGATGACCGGAGCTAGGGCTCCGGTGGTGTGTTGGCTTGCCCAGAACCCTTTGATCTGAGTCCCACGTTCTAATCTCAGCCATCCAAAGTGATTACCACGCGTGCATCTCATTTGACTAAGGAACACATAGAACATGCGCTTTGGACCATCTGATCTGCCGCCTCAATTAATGAGGGAGATCAGATGGTCCACGTATTTTTGAATTTCTGAAATTCCTTTTAATTGCTTTATTTTTCATTAATTCATATTAATTTCATTATTGTCAGGTTTTTGGTACATGGCAGGATTTTGTAGTCTTGGATCTACTGGTCCGTCTAGTTCTTTTCCACTCCTCAATATAACGACATTTCCATGTCCTTTTGGATTAGGTTGCGGCTGTCCAGAAAATGTGCCAGCGGGAGCAGCAGTAGATGCTTGTTGTTGAGCCATTTGTGAAATCTGTGTTTCAAGCATTTTGTTGTGGGTGGCTAAGGCGTCTACTTTGCTCGCTAATTGTTTAAGTTGCTCACTAGTATGTATGTTTTGGTTCAAGAAGTCTTTGTTTGTTTGAGCTTGGGTAGCTATGAAGCTTCCCATCATTAGTTCAAGGTTGGACTTCCTAGGCATGTTAGGAGCATTATTAGCTGGCTTTTGATATCCAGACAGAACACCGGGTGCTTGGTCAGGTGCATACAGGGTGTTGTTATTCTTATACGGAAGGTTAGGATGATTTTTCCAACCTGGGTTGTAGGTATTCGAATAAGGATTTCCTTGTGCGTAACTTACTTGATCGGTGGGGACTCCGACCAATATCTGACATTCTGGTGCAGTGTGTCTAAGAGTTCCACATAACTCACAGTTTGGAGTCACAGCATCCACGGTGGCTGCGGGTGGTATGGTCAAGTTGTCTAACTTTTGAACAAGGGCATCTACCTTTGCATGGACGTGGTCAAGGCTACTGATTTCGTACATTCTACCTTTTGTTGGGGACTTTTCCACTGAAGTTCTTTCACCTCCCCATTGGCAATGGTTTTGGGCCATGTTTTCAATGAGTTAATAGGCTTCGTTGTATGGCTTGTCCATAAATGCACCGCCCGCGGCAGCGTCTACTGTCGGTCTTGTGTTATACAGAAGCCCATTGTAAGATGTGTGAATGATCACCCAGTCTTCGAGACCATGATATGGACATATCATCATCATGTCTTTGTATCTCTCCCACACGTCGTAGAGAGATTCTACATCTTTTTGTCGAAATCCGTTGTTTTGAGCTCTCAGCATAGCAGTTTTGCTTGGTAGAAAATATCGGGATAAGAAAATATTCTTTAGTTCTCCCCATGTAATAACTGAGTTGGATGGCAAGGATTGCAACCAAGCCCAAGCTCTGTCTCATAGAGAGAAAGGAAAAAGGTGTAGTATTATTGCATCTTGAGATACACCATTCGCCTTCACAGTGTCTGTGTGCTGCACAAACTTGGTCAAATGTTCATTAGGGTCGCCTGTAGGATTTCCAGCAAATTGATGTTGTTGGACGGATGATAATAATGAGGGTTTTAACTCAAAATCGTTTCGATTGATAGCAGGGGCAACAATGTTGTTGTGAGGTTCTTATTGGGACGGGTAGCGTAGAACTTAAGAGGACGATTATGTGGTTACACTGTAGCCATGGTTGGTTTTTCAATTGGTTCAGTAGCAGGAAAGAAGATATCGGGAATATTGTACCTTCATTGGTACTCTAGTATTCGGCGTCTTAAACATAAGAAACGATTTAATTCTGCGATTGGTGGTGCTAAGTTTTCGCCTTGTGAGCGAGTACTTGGTATACAATCGGGGAAATAAGGGAAAGGAAATTAGTTTTTTTTTACCTTAGTCTATAGTGCGCAACGAAAGAATCACACTATTTGACTAAATCAGGTCCTCGGCAACGGTGCCAAAAACTTGATACGTCTCGTGACTGTATATAAAACATAGTCTATCGGGTACTTGACTGCAAGTGCACAGTCCAGTCGTTTTAGTTTTAAAAGATATCGAATCCACAGGGACCGATGGTCAAACTAATGTTATCGATGTTACTATGTTTAGCTAAGGAAATGATTTTTAGAGGTTTGGTTGAACAAAAACTAAATCTAAAGGAAGTTAAGTTTTAAGAAAATATTAATAGAGGGATATCAGTATGCAACGCATTAATCGTCAGGGATTCACTGGAAAATATTTTAAGTACCAAATATCTTTCAGTGGAAAATACTTGTTTAAAAGGCTTTATCTCACACTCTCGTGATTGTTAACTCGGACTACACTTTTAAGTCAGAATGTACGCTCTCGTTGTCCCATTTGAAGTTAAAAATACTTTTTGAAAACAAATAAGTTCTAATTACTCTTAAAGTGCTCTCGCTGTTTTTAAAATCAATGCCTAGTTTTTACTATCTAGTTCGACCCTCACGCTCTCGCGATTGTCGGTTCTCACCTTATTTAATTTCTCACTCTCGTGGCAAAACCGTATTAAATAGCTTCTCACTCTCGTGACAAAGTTAATTAAATTTAAATTAAAAACCACAGCCAGAAAGATTGTTTGAGAAAAGAAGTTTTAAACCGATTATTATTAAATCCCGTCTAATTAAATTGTTTACATACCGATACCGGTAGTTTAGTCGGATATGTTAAATCACGCAAACACAGACGAACATAAACAAATTAACAATAAAGCAAACATGATTATAATAATAATAAAGCAATGATAATGATAATTGAATAAAAACCTGGAAATTGGATTAATAGAATATGCCGAATGTTGAAGTACTTGAGCAGTCCTCCACAGGTCGGTAGGATTCTGCTTCTTTGAAATAATTGCTTAAACTAAATTAAATAAATTGCAGTAGTTCCCCTGTGTAGGAAACTACTACTTTGGCTAAATGAAAAACGGAAAGGGAAAGGGAAAAGCAAAGCTCTGAACAGAACGGTAAACAAATTGCGGTAAAAGAAAACAATGTTGCTGAAGAAAAATAATAGAAAACAGAATTGCTGTGGAAAATAGATGTAGAGAAAAATCTTGAAAGCTGACTTCAGGGATAAAAATTAAGCGTCCCCGTAGGTTTCCAACTTCCATCCTTTTATATCCTCCATTTGGTCTTGGCAGTTGAGAGAAATAAGGGTGACTTGGTTGAGTGAGAAATTCACGGGAAAGTGGGTTGAGGAGCGAGGAAAATGGGCGTGTGGATCACTTTTGTTGAACAATTCCATTACGTTGCTTTTGGCCTTGTGACGGTCGTGGTGGGCCTGTGACGGTCGTGACACCCAGGGCGTGACGGTCGTGACAGGGTTTATGACAGCCGTCACATGCACAGGATTTGTATTTTCTGCTTTTCTGCTGTTTTCTCTTTTGTTTCTTCTTCTTTTCCTTCCTTTTTTATACTTTGCTCATTTAAACATGAGAATTTAAATACCTGCAAAAATAACTCGAACACTTGCGGAATAATCAAAATATAAATGAAAGTGGTACGATTTTTTAGTGTAAGTCAAGGCAAATATACGCAGAGATTTGGTAAGGAAGTTCCCCACGTCGTCCTCGCGTGTGGGTACGTCTCCCTCTCAATTTCAAATGAAATTGAGAACTGTAATTATCAATAATGCCGAATTCGTTGATACAAGGTTTTAATACACAGACAGAATTCTAAATCCCAAGAACTTCTTCTTGTATGAAACCTCCACTTGATCTGAGCTCGATCAAGATTTCCTGCAAGAAATTGCAAACAATTCACCGGTTCCACGACCTGTTTGCGAAATCCCCCGATTTCCAAACGCAACGCTGCGGCTGAATCTATTCTGCAAATGTGACTGACAAACCCGCAAGAACACTCAAGTTCTTGAAGGACAAACCAATTGGTTTTTCCTCGAAACCCCCTTCAATCTTCAACTCAGCTAGATCCTCGATCGTTCCACTGAACACCTCAGCTAGATCCTTGATCGTACCACTAAACGTTATCTCGATGATCCTTTAATCCAAAGAACAAGAATGATTATGTGTTGATGTTCTTGAAGAAAAGAGATTGAGAAGATGAAGAAGATGAAGTCTCTTTCAGGTTTCTAACTGCTCAAAACAATTGCTGCTACACACTCCTTTGATTGGTGTTTCAACTGTTTTTCCCTCTCAGAATTCCTCACTTTCTGCTGTCACAAATACTTCTTATATATATGCAAAACAGAAGCTGTTAGAACATAAAACAGACTTATGTATTGATACATGAGGGTATGCATCGATACATACTGTAAGATTAATGAGTTTTTGGGGAATTTAAGTAAGCATGGATCGATGCATAATTCGTATGTATTGATACATAGGACATTTCAACTAACATGGATCGATGCATAATTCGTATGTATTGATACATAAGACATTTCAACTAACATGGATCGATGCAAGGCTCGTATGGATCGATCCATAGAGCATTTTGCCTGTCCATGTATCGATACATGAGTCGTATGGATCGATACATACTGAAGCAAAAACGTTTTGTGATTTAAAATAAGTTTATGTATCGATGCAAGGCTCTAGGGATCGATACATACTGAACCAAAAACGTTTTGTGATTTAAAACAGGTGTATGTATCGATGCAAAAGAACATGTATTGATACATGCTAACACAAAACAGTTTTTATGAGTTCTTTTAAAGAATTGTATCAATGCGGATCTATATGTATGGACATGAAACAATAGTATGGGATAAAAACACAAATGAAACATGCGAAATAATGCACAACCAACAATTAGACAATGATCACACAATTTGCTATCATTCAAAACTTATTCAAAGTAAAGAATTTGCTCACACCACTCCCCCTTTTTGATGATGGCAAATTTTTAGCAAGATGTGTGATACTCCCCCTGAGTTTGTGCATATCTGTCAACATCTGCATTTCTCCCCCTTTGTCAACATCAAAAAGAAAAAAAACAGTTCTATCAAGGCAACATGTAGCAGGACACAACAAAAATGATAAATAAGCTAACAATCACACAGAATGAAGCTTACAAAGTAAAGAATCACTCACAAAGAATGACAAATAAGGGCAATAACACCGGAAGTAAGCAGAAGGAAATAAGCATTTAACCATTAGAAAGTGTTTAACATTTACATAAGCCAGAACATATAAGGTGCACCAAAAAAAACTCAGGCAATCATACTGAACCAATTTTGACAGATTTGAAATGAGAAAGATATGAATCGATACATACATGTTCGTATCGATACATACTGATGCTACACCAAATTTTTAAGTACTTTTATGCAGTATGGATATGCATTATGAAGTATGTCATGATAATTATGCCCAAGTATGATTCACAAATCAGATTTTAATGTTCAACCAATATATGCAAAGAAATTTACATAAACGAGAGTAAGGAATTTTGTTCTAACATACACATAGTTGTAAAAGAAGTGTAGAAAGGAGTGATATTACCTCTGTTGGTGTAATCTTGTGACGTATAAATGATAGCTAAAACAAATCTCATCAACCAAGGTGAGGCATAATATAAATAAGAAGAAACATGCTTAAGACATCAATTGAGAGAGATCTAAGATCCCTAATTCACAACGAATGTTGAAGAACGGTTCCGTTGCCAAAGGTTTAGTGAATATATCAGCAAGCTGATTTTTAGAATCAACATGCTCAAATACAACGTCTTCTTTTTTAACATGGTCGCGAAGAAAGTGATGTCTAATCTCTATGTGTTTAGTGCGTTAGTGTAAAACAGGGTTTTTAGTAAGGTTTATGGCACTAGTGTTGTCACATTTTATTGGAATACGTTTGAGTTGAATGTTAAAGTCTTGTAGTTGTTGCTTTAGCCACAAAATCTGAGCGCAACAACTACCGGCTGCAACGTATTCAGCCTCTGCAGTTGACAAAGCCACAGATACCTGCTTTGTGCTATGCCAACTTACCAAGGAGTTTGAAAACAGGTGACATGTACCACTTGTGCTTTTCCTATCTGATTTGCAGCCAGCAAAATCATAATCGGAGTAACCTACTAAATTACAATCACTTCCTTTGGAATACCAAAGCCCATATTTAGGTGTTCCATGAAGATATCTAAATATGCGCTTAACAGCTTTTAGGTGTGATTCCTTAGGATTTGATTGATATCGTGCACACATACAAACACTAAACATGATGTCAGGTCTAGAAGCAGAAAGATACAGAAGAGATCCAATCATACCTCTGAACTTTTTGACATCTACACACTTACCATGCTCATCCTTATCTAGATTTCCGTTGGTAGGCATAGGGGTGTCAATTGGTTTTGAGTCATTCATTCCAAAGCGCTTGAGTAGTTCTCTGCAGTATTTTGTTTGACACACTGATGTACCCTCATCAAGTTGCTTTATCTGCAGTCCTAGGAAGTAATTCAGCTCCCCCATGAGACTTATCTCAAATTCACCCTGCATAACCTTAGAAAATTCTTCGACCAAGTGTATGTTAGTTGAACCAAAAATTATATCGTCTACATAAACTTGAACTAAAAGAATGCGCTTTCCCTTGTGTTTAATAAAGAGAGTATTATCCATTTTACCTCTTGAATATCCATGATCAATTAGAAATTTGCTAAGCCTTTCATACCAAACCCGAGGGGCTTGTTTAAGACCATACAAAGCTCGTTTTAATTTGTAAACATAATCTGGATTTTCAGCATTCTCAAAACCAGGAGGTTGTGAGACATACACCTCTTCATTTATGACACCATTTAGAAAAGCACTCTTTACGTCCATTTGGTAAAGCTTAAAATCGTTAGAACACGCATAGGCAAGCAAGAGACGTATAGCTTCAAGGCGAGCAACTGGAGCATAAGTTTCCTCATAGTCTATGCCCTCCTCTTGGTTATACCCTTGTGCTACTAGACGTGCCTTGTTCCTAGTTATCACTCCGTTTTCATCAAGTTTATTTCTAAAAACCCATTTAGTGCCTATGATATGATGATCTCGCGGACGAGGGACAAGTTCCCAAACGTCATTTCTTTTAAATTGATTAAGCTCTTCTTGCATGGCCATTAGCCAAAATTCATCAATCAAGGCCTCTTTGGCATTTTTAGGCTCTACTTGTGAAACAAAAGCGAAGTGAGAACAAAAATTACTTACCTTAGAACGAGTCATTACTCCCTTTGAAATGTCTCCCAAGATGTTGTCAATAGGATGGTCTTTTGAGGATTTCCAAGCTGTTGGAAGATCATTCACTTCAGCTGTCTTTTCTTCCTCATTTTCTTCATGACTAGTATCTTCCTCCTTATCATGGGCAGCTGTTCTGGACTGATCAGTTTCCGAAACAGCTTCCTTGAGTATGTCTTCTGTAGATACACCTGCGTCATCAAAAGAAATACCTTTTCCGAAACTTTTCGGATAAGACTCATCAAAAGAAACATGGACAGATTCTTCAACAGTAAGTAAACGCTTATTGTATACTCTTACTCCCTTAAACATAACTTTCTGTTCAGCATGTTCAATTATGCAGCAAGTTTTTGTGAAGAAACTTTATAACCCTTGTCGCACAATTGACTTATGCTTAACAAATTGTGTTTAAGCCTCTCTACTAAATGGACATCAGAAATAGTAGTGGTAGAGGGATTACCTACACTACCTTTGCCAAGTATAGCTCCTTTGTTGTTGTCTCCATAAGTAACATATCCCTTCTTCTTTGCTTAGAAGTCTATAAAAAGCGATATGTCACCGGTCATGTGCCTTGAGCAACCGCTGTCAAGAAACCATCTCCTATCTACGGAAGCAAGGCACTCATCCTACAATATCAAAAGAGAGAAGTTGGTACCCAATTTTCATTGGGTCCAAGTGGGTAAGTGCTAACATGGTTGCCTTTTGGCTTCCATTGATAAATACCTTTAGGGACAAGAAATCTCCTAAACTTGCATTTCTCAATGGTATGGCCAGCACGACAACAATAATGACATAAACCATGATGATGTATTTGTTTATTCTTGTTCATTAAATCCTTTGGAATAAAAGAGTATTTTGCATATGGTGGATTTAATGACTTCTTAAACAACCTAAAGTCAACGGCATAAGTAATCTTAGGTTGTAAAGCTTTTTCCAATTTGACCTTGAGAGTGTTTACCTCTTTTTGCCAAATATGACAAGCTTCACAATACCTAACTTTACTACATCCATCAATGTCAATAATTTTTGAATTTTCTGCAATACTAGCTTTTAACCATTCTAAATCTTTTTCAGCTTTGTATACTTTACCTTCCAGAAATGAAAAGATTTATTTATCGAAAGATAATCTTTTAAAAGCATCTACAGCTTCGTTATGCAGTTTTTCAAAAGCTATTTTTAGTTCAGAAAAAGACATAGAAGAGAAATTATTATAATAGGATTGTTTTACCTTTTTATCATTGATTTTCTTCTTGTGGTAGGACAGATTTTTGGTGTGAGCCGTAAGGCACAGATTTGCGGTTTCATCACTATCACTTGAACTTTATGTGCTTGATGAATCATTATCACTTTCTCATGCAATGTAAGCTCTTCTTTGTTTGCTGTACCCTTTTGGTGGAGCTTTTCCTTGATCCTTATACTTCATAGGACAATCTGTTTTATAATGTCCAGATTTACCACAATTATAATAAGATCCTTTTCCTCTACTCTTCTTATTCTCTTCCTGTTTTGAATCTGTAGATTGTCTTCGAAACTTCATGAGGTTTTTGTCGGAATGCTTGACTCCATTCTTTCGAATGAATCTATTATATCTCCTTACAAAAAGTCTCATTTCCTCATCATCCGAATCTTTGTCACTACTAGCATCATTGTCACTTTGCTCTTTTTGTGAGGACTTAGAGCTAGAGGCCACAAGAGCTATTGGCTTCTTCTCTCCCTCTTTGTCTCTTTTCTTCTCCTTTTCCTTCTTACTTTTGTTCTCAAACTTTTCAAGACTTTCTAATGCTTGCTGATGTTCTTCCAGCTTTCCAAACAGAGTTGTAATCGAAAGTCTCGTTAGATCGTTGGCTTCCTTAATAGCTGTTACTTTAGGTTGCCATTCCCTGCTAAGACACCTCAGAATTTTATTAGTAGCAATTTCATTGGAAACAGGTTTTCCAAGTGCATTCAACCTATTTGTGAGATGAGTGAATCTCTTTTGCATGTCGGAGATAGATTCTCCTTGTTTCATGCGAAAGAGCTCAAACTCTTGATTTAGTGTGTTAATGCGGGACCGTTTTACTTCAGTAGTACCCTCATGGGCAACTTCTAAAGCATCCCACATTTCTTTAGCTGTCGTGCAATGAGATACCCGATAATACTCATCAACACCAAGTGCTGAAATTAGCATATTTCGAGCTTTCCAATCACACGACCACTTTTTCTCATCTTTCTCATTCCAATCAGCTTCTGGTTTAGGAACTATGGCGCCAGCCGCATTTGTCATAGTAATTTGAAAAGGACCATTTTCGATGGCAGCCCATACTAGCCTATCCACAGAATTTATATGAACTCGCATGCAGTCTTTCCAGTAGCCGTAATTTTCACCGTTGAAAATAGGCGCTCTATTATACGCCCCCTTTGGTTCAGAATCCATACTGTTACAGGCAGCCACAGAGCACCAGCAAACCGGCGCTCTGATACCACTTGTGAGACGGTGTGGCTAGTGATCGAGAGGGGGGGTGAATAGATCACCTCTTTGAAAATAAACGGATTTAATATTTTATCAGAGTTTTTAAACTTGGCGGAAAATTTCAGTCCCGAATCGACTTCCGTCTATTCTGAACCGCTACTAGAAAACCGGACACGCGAATTTAATGCTGGATTTGAATAGGAATGACAGAAAATATTAACACTAGAATCTTATCAAATTGAATGCACTTATCATTAAATTCTGATTCCAATGAATAAAACTCAGCTGACAGTTTTGACAAACACTTGGTGTGTATGTGATCAATGATGAACAGTGGTGGCGTTTAGATAAAGATGTTTTCTTGCCACTGTTGTATCACTAAAATTACAGCCACACAACACCAACTGAATTTGCAAGACTGTTGTAAAACATAAAAAGAGATAAGGAAAGAATACGATACGCAGAGATTCGGTAAGGAAGTTCCCCACGTCGTCCTCGCGTGTGGGTACGTCTCCCTCTCAATTTCAAATGAAATTGAGAACTGTAATTATCAATAATGCCGAATTCGTTGATACAAGGTTTTAATACACAGACAGAATTCTAAATCCCAAGAACTTCTTCTTGTATGAAACCTCCACTTGATCTGAGCTCGATCAAGATTTCCTGCGAGAAATTGCAAACAATTCACCGGTTCCACGACCTGTTTGCAAAATCCCCCGATTTCCAAACGCAACGCTGCGGCTGAATCTATTCTGCAAACGTGACTGACAAACCCGCAAGAACACTCCAGTTCTTGAAGGACAAACCAATTGGTTTTTCCTCGAAACCCCCTTCAATCTTCAACCCAGCTAGATCCTCGATCGTTCCACTGAACACCTCAGCTAGATCCTTGATCGTACTACTAAATGTTATCTCGATGATCCTTTAATCCAAAGAACAAGAATGATTATGTGTTGATGTTCTTGAAGAAAAGAGATTGAGAAGATGAAGAAGATGAAGTCTCTTTCAGGTTTCTAACTGCTCAAAACAATTGCTGCTACACACTCCTTTGATTGGTGTTTCAACTGTTTTTCCCTCTCAGAATTCCTCACTTTCTGCTGTCACAAATACTTCTTATATATATGCAAAACAGAAGCTGTTAGAACATAAAACAGACTTATGTATTGATACATGAGGGTATGCATCGATACATACTGTAAGATTAATGAGTTTTTGGGGAATTTAAGTAAGCATGGATCGATGCATAATTCGTATGTATTGATACATAGGACATTTCAACTAACATGGATCGATGCATAATTCGTATGTATTGATACATAAGACATTTCAACTAACATGGATCGATGCAAGGCTCGTATGGATCGATCCATAGAGCATTTTGCCTGTCCATGTATCGATACATGAGTCGTATGGATCGATACATACTGAAGCAAAAACGTTTTGTGATTTAAAATAAGTTTATGTATCGATGCAAGGCTCTAGGGATCGATACATACTGAACCAAAAACATTTTGTGATTTAAAACAGGTGTATGTATCGATGCAAAAGAACATGTATTGATACATGCTAACACAAAACAGTTTTTATGAGTTCTTTTAAAGAATTGTATCAATGCGGATCTATATGTATGGAAATGAAACAATAGTATGGGATAAAAACACAAATGAAACATGCGAAATAATGCACAACCAACAATTAGACAATGATCACACAATTTGCTATCATTCAAAACTTATTCAAAGTAAAGAATTTGCTCACACCACTCCCCCTTTTTGATGATGGCAAATTTTTAGCAAGATGTGTGATACTCCCCCTGAGTTTGTGCATATCTGTCAACATCTGCATTTCTCCCCCTTTGTCAACATCAAAAAGAAAAAAAACAGTTCTATCAAGGCAACATGTAGCAGAACACAGCAAAAATGATAAATAAGCTAACAATCACATAGAATGAAGCTTACAAAGTAAAGAATCACTCACAAAGAATGACAAATAAGGGCAATAACACCAGAAGTAAGCAGAAGGAAATAAGCATTTAACCATTAGAAAGTGTTTAACATTTACATAAGCCAGGACATATAAGGTGCACCAAAAAAAACTCAGGCAATCATACTGAACCAATTTTGACAGATTTGAAATGAGAAAGATATGAATCGATACATACATGTTCGTATGGATACATACTGATGCTACACCAAATTTTTAAGTACTTTTATGCAGTATGGATATGCATTATGAAGTATGTCATGATAATTATGCCCAAGTATGATTCACAAATCAGATTTTAATGTTCAACCAATATATGCAAAGAAATTTACATAAACGAGAGTAAGGAATTTTGTTCTAACATACACATAGTTGTAAAAGAAGTGTAGAAAGGAGTGATATTACCTCTGTTGGTGTAATCTTGTGACGTATAAATGATAGCTAAAACAAATCTCATCAACCAAGGTGAGGCATAATATAAATAAGAAGAAACATGCTTAAGACATCAATTGAGAGAGATCTAAGATCCCTAATTCACAACGAATGTTGAAGAACGGTTCCGTTGCCAAAGGTTTAGTGAATATATCAGCAAGCTGATTTTTAGAATCAACATGCTCAAATACAACGTCTTCTTTTTCAACATGGTCGCGAAGAAAGTGATGTCTAATCTCTATGTGTTTAGTGCGTGAGTGTAAAACAGGGTTTTTAGTAAGGTTTATGGCACTAGTGTTGTCACATTTTATTGGAATACGTTTGAGTTGAATGTTAAAGTCTTGTAGTTGTTGCTTTAGCCACAAAATCTGAGCGCAACAACTACCGGCTGCAACGTATTCAGCCTCTGCAGTTGACAAAGCCACAGATACCTGCTTTTTGCTATGCCAACTTACCAAGGAGTTTGAAAACAGGTGACATGTACCACTTGTGCTTTTCCTATCTGATTTGCAGCCAGCAAAATCATAATCGGAGTAACCTACTAAATTACAATCACTTCCTTTGGAATACCAAAGCCCATATTTAGGTGTTCCATGAAGATATCTAAATATGCGCTTAACAGCTTTTAGGTGTGATTCCTTAGGATTTGATTGATATCGTGCACACATACAAACACTAAACATGATGTCAGGTCTAGAAGCAGAAAGATACAGAAGAGATCCAATCATACCTCTGAACTTTTTGACATCTACACACTTACCATGCTCATCCTTATCTAGATTTCCGTTGGTAGGCATAGGGGTGTCAATTGATTTTGAGTCATTCATTCCAAAGCGCTTGAGTAGTTCTCTGCAGTATTTTGTTTGACACACTGATGTACCCTCATCAAGTTGCTTTATCTGCAGTCCTAGGAAGTAATTCAGCTCCCCCATGAGACTTATCTCAAATTCACCCTGCATAACCTTAGAAAATTCTTCGACCAAGTGTATGTTAGTTGAACCAAAAATTATATCGTCTACATAAACTTGAACTAAAAGAATGCGCTTTCCCTTGTGTTTAATAAAGAGAGTATTATCCATTTTACCTCTTGAATATCCATGATCAATTAGAAATTTGCTAAGCCTTTCATACCAAACCCGAGGGGCTTGTTTAAGACCATACAAAGCTCGTTTTAATTTGTAAACATAATCTGGATTTTCAGCATTCTCAAAACCAGGAGGTTGTGAGACATACACCTCTTCATTTATGACACCATTTAGAAAAGCACTCTTTACGTCCATTTGGTAAAGCTTAAAATCGTTAGAACACGCATAGGCAAGCAAGAGACGTATAGCTTCAAGGCGAGCAACTGGAGCATAAGTTTCCTCATAGTCTATGCCCTCCTCTTGGTTATACCCTTGTGCTACTAGACGTGCCTTGTTCCTAGTTATCACTCCGTTTTCATCAAGTTTATTTCTAAAAACCCATTTAGTGCCTATGATATGATGATCTCGCGGACGAGGGACAAGTTCCCAAACGTCATTTCTTTTAAATTGATTAAGCTCTTCTTGCATGGCCATTAGCCAAAATTCATCAATCAAGGCCTCTTTGGCATTTTTAGGCTCTACTTGTGAAACAAAAGCGAAGTGAGAACAAAAATTACTTACCTTAGAACGAGTCATTACTCCCTTTGAAATGTCTCCCAAGATGTTGTCAATAGGATGGTCTTTTGAGGATTTCCAAGCTGTTGGAAGATCATTCACTTCAGCTGTCTTTTCTTCCTCATTTTCTTCATGACTAGTATCTTCCTCCTTATCATGGGCAGCTGTTCTGGACTGATCAGTTTCCGAAACAGCTTCCTTGAGTATGTCTTCTGTAGATACACCTGCGTCATCAAAAGAAATACCTTTTCCGAAACTTTTCGGATAAGACTCATCAAAAGAAACATGGACAGATTCTTCAACAGTAAGTAAATGCTTATTGTATACTCTTACTCCCTTAAACATAACTTTCTGTTCAGCATGTTCAATTATGCAGCAAGTTTTTGTGAAAGAAACTTTATAACCCTTGTCACACAATTGACTTATGCTTAACAAATTGTGTTTAAGCCCCTCTACTAAATGGACATCAGAAATAGTAGTGGTAGAGGGATTACCTACACTACCTTTGCCAAGTATAGCTCCTTTGTTATTGTCTCCATAAGTAACATATCCCTTCTTCTTTGCTTAGAAGTCTATAAAAAGCGATATGTCACCGGTCATGTGCCTTGAGCAACCGCTGTCAAGAAACCATCTCCTATCTACGGAAGCAAGGCACTCATCCTACAATATCAAAAGAGAGAAGTTGGTACCCAATTTTCATTGGGTCCAAGTGGGTAAGTGCTAACATGGTTGCCTTTTGGCTTCCATTGATAAATACCTTTAGGGACAAGAAATCTCCTAAACTTGCATTTCTCAATGGTATGGCCAGCACGACAACAATAATGACATAAACCATGATGATGTATTTGTTTATTCTTGTTCATTAAATCCTTTGGAATAAAAGAGTATTTTGCATATGGTGGATTTAATGACTTCTTAAACAACCTAAAGTCAACGGCATAAGTAATCTTAGGTTGTAAAGCTTTTTCCAATTTGACCTTGAGAGTGTTTACCTCTTTTTGCCAAATATGACAAGCTTCATAATACCTAACTTTACTACATCCATCAATGTCAATAATTTTTGAATTTTCTGCAATACTAGCTTTTAACCATTCTAAATCTTTTTCAGCTTTGTATACTTTACCTTCCAGAAATGAAAAGATTTGTTTATCGAAAGATAATCTTTTAAAAGCATCTACAGCTTCGTTATGCAGTTTTTCAAAAGCTATTTTTAGTTCAGAAAAAGACATAGAAGAGAAATTATTATAATAGGATTGTTTTACCTTTTTATCATTGATTTTCTTCTTGTGGTAGGACAGATTTTTGGTGTGAGCCGTAAGGTACAGATTTGCGGTTTCATCACTATCACTTGAACTTTGTGTGCTTGATGAATCATTATCACTTTCTCATGCAATGTAAGCTCTTCTTTGTTTGTTGTACCCTTTTGGTGGAGCTTTTCCTTGATCCTTATACTTCATAGGACAATCTGTTTTATAATGTCCAGATTTACCACAATTATAACAAGATCCTTTTCCTCTACTCTTCTTATTCTCTTCCTGTTTTGAATCTGTAGATTGTCTTCGAAACTTCATGAGGTTTTTGTCGGAATGCTTGACTCCATTCTTTCGAATGAATCTATTATATCTCCTTACAAAAAGTCTCATTTCCTCATCATCCGAATCTTTGTCACTACTAGCATCATTGTCACTTTGCTCTTTTTGTGAGGACTTAGAGCTAGAGGCCACAAGAGCTATTGGCTTCTTCTCTCCCTCTTTGTCTCTTTTCTTCTCCTTTTCCTTCTTACTTTTGTTCTCAAACTTTTCAAGACTTTCTAATGCTTGCTGATGTTCTTCCAGCTTTCCAAACAGAGTTGTAATCGAAAGTCTCGTTAGATCGTTGGCTTCCTTAATAGCTGTTACTTTAGGTTGCCATTCCCTGCTAAGACACCTCAGAATTTTATTAGTAGCAATTTCATTGGAAACAGGTTTTCCAAGTGCATTCAACCTATTTGTGAGATGAGTGAATCTCTTTTGCATGTCGGAGATAGATTCTCCTTGTTTCATGCGAAAGAGCTCAAACTCTTGATTTAGTGTGTTAATGCGGGACCGTTTTACTTCAGTAGTACCCTCATGGGCAACTTCTAAAGCATCCCACATTTCTTTAGCTGTCGTGCAATGAGATACCCGATAATACTCATCAACACCAAGTGCTGAAATTAGCATATTTCGAGCTTTCCAATCACACGACCACTTTTTCTCATCTTTCTCATTCCAATCAGCTTCTGGTTTAGGAACTATGGCGCCAGCCGCATTTGTCATAGTAATTTGAAAAGGACCATTTTCGATGGCAGCCCATACTAGCCTATCCACAGAATTTATATGAACTCGCATGCAGTCTTTCTAGTAGCCGTAATTTTCACCGTTGAAAATAGGCGCTCTATTATACGCCCCCTTTGGTTCAGAATCCATACTTGTTAGACGGTGTGGCTAGTGATCGAGAGGGGGGGGGGTGAATAGATCACCTCTTTGAAAATAAACGGATTTAATATTTTATCAGAGTTTTTAAACTTGGCGGAAAATTTCAGTCCCGAATCGACTTCCGTCTATTCTGAACCGCTACTAGAAAACCGGACACGCGAATTTAATGTTGGATTTGAATAGGAATGACAGAAAATATTAACACTAGAATCTTATCAAATTGAATGCACTTATCATTAAATTCTGATTCCAATGAATAAAACTCAGCTGACAGTTTTGACAAACACTTGGTGTGTATGTGATCAATGATGAACAGTGGTGGCGTTTAGATAAAGATGTTTTCTTGCCACTGTTGTATCACTAAAATTACAGCCACACAACACCAACTTAATTTGCAAGACTGTTGTAAAACATAAAAAGAGATAAGGAAAGAATACGATACGCAGAGATTTGGTAAGGAAGTTCCCCACGTCGTCCTCGCGTGTGGGTACGTCTCCCTCTCAATTTCAAATGAAATTGAGAACTGTAATTATCAATAATGCCGAATTCGTTGATACAAGGTTTTAATACACAGACAGAATTCTAAATCCCAAGAACTTCTTCTTGTATGAAACCTCCACTTGATCTGAGCTCGATCAAGATTTCCTGCAAGAAATTGCAAACAATTCACCGGTTCCACGACCTGTTTGCGAAATCCCCCGATTTCCAAACGCAACGCTGCGGCTGAATCTATTCTGCAAACGTGACTGACAAACCCGCAAGAACACTCAAGTTCTTGAAGGACAAACCAATTGGTTTTTCCTCGAAACCCCCTTCAATCTTCAACTCAGCTAGATCCTCGATCGTTCCACTGAACACCTCAGCTAGATCCTTGATCGTACCACTAAATGTTATCTCGATGATCCTTTAATCCAAAGAACAAGAATGATTATGTGTTGATGTTCTTGAAGAAAAGAGATTGAGAAGATGAAGAAGATGAAGTCTCTTTCAGGTTTCTAACTGCTCAAAACAATTGCTGCTACACACTCCTTTGATTGGTGTTTCAACTGTTTTTCCCTCTCAGAATTCCTCACTTTCTGCTGTCACAAATACTTCTTATATATATGCAAAACAGAAGCTGTTAGAACATAAAACAGACTTATGTATTGATACATGAGGGTATGCATCGATACATACTGTAAGATTAATGAGTTTTTGGGGAATTTAAGTAAGCATGGATCGATGCATAATTCGTATGTATTGATACATAGGACATTTCAACTAACATGGATCGATGCATAATTCGTATGTATTGATACATAAGACATTTCAACTAACATGGATCGATGCAAGGCTCGTATGGATCGATCCATAGAGCATTTTGCCTGTCCATGTATCGATACATGAGTCGTATGGATCGATACATACTGAAGCAAAAACGTTTTGTGATTTAAAATAAGTTTATGTATCGATGCAAGGCTCTAGGGATCGATACATACTGAACCAAAAACGTTTTGTGATTTAAAACAGGTGTATGTATCGATGCAAAAGAACATGTATTGATACATGCTAACACAAAACAGTTTTTATGAGTTCTTTTAAAGAATTGTATCAATGCGGATCTATATGTATGGACATGAAACAATAGTATGGGATAAAAACACAAATGAAACATGCGAAATAATGCACAACCAACAATTAGACAATGATCACACAATTTGCTATCATTCAAAACTTATTCAAAGTAAAGAATTTGCTCACACCACTCCCCCTTTTTTATGATGGCAAATTTTTAGCAAGATGTGTGATACTCCCCCTGAGTTTGTGCATATCTGTCAACATCTGCATTTCTCCCCCTTTGTCAACATCAAAAAGAAAAAAAACAGTTCTATCAAGGCAACATGTAGCAGGACACAGCAAAAATGATAAATAAGCTAACAATCACACAGAATGAAGCTTACAAAGTAAAGAATCACTCACAAAGAATGACAAATAAGGGCAATAACACCGGAAGTAAGCAGAAGGAAATAAGCATTTAACCATTAGAAAGTGTTTAACATTTACATAAGCCAGGACATATAAGGTGCACCAAAAAAAAACTCAGGCAATCATACTGAACCAATTTTGACAGATTTGAAATGAGAAAGATATGAATCGATACATACATGTTCGTATCGATACATACTGATGCTACACCAAATTTTTAAGTACTTTTATGCAGTATGGATATGCATTATGAAGTATGTCATGATAATTATGCCCAAGTATGACTCACAAATCAGATTTTAATGTTCAACCAATATATGCAAAGAAATTTACATAAACGAGAGTAAGGAATTTTGTTCTAACATACACATAGTTGTAAAAGAAGTGTAGAAAGGAGTGATATTACCTCTGTTGGTGTAATCTTGTGACGTATAAATGATAGCTAAAACAAATCTCATCAACCAAGGTGAGGCATAATATAAATAAGAAGAAACATGCTTAAGACATCAATTGAGAGAGATCTAAGATCCCTAATTCACAACGAATGTTAAAGAACGGTTTCGTTGCCAAAGGTTTAGTGAATATATCAGCAAGCTGATTTTTAGAATCAACATGCTCAAATACAACGTCTTCTTTTTCAACATGGTCGCGAAGAAAGTGATGTCTAATCTCTATGTGTTTAGTGCGTGAGTGTAAAACAGGGTTTTTAGTAAGGTTTATGGCACTAGTGTTGTCACATTTTATTGGAATACGTTTGAGTTGAATGTTAAAGTCTTGTAGTTGTTGCTTTAGCCACAAAATCTGAGCGCAACAACTACCGGCTGCAACGTATTCAGCCTCTGCAGTTGACAAAGCCACAGATACCTGCTTTTTGCTATGCCAACTTACCAAGGAGTTTGAAAACAGGTGACATGTACCACTTGTGCTTTTCCTATCTGATTTGCAGCCAGCAAAATCATAATCGGAGTAACCTACTAAATTACAATCACTTCCTTTGGAATACCAAAGCCCATATTTAGGTGTTCCATGAAGATATCTAAATATGCGCTTAACAGCTTTTAGGTGTGATTCCTTAGGATTTGATTGATATCGTGCACACATACAAACACTAAACATGATGTCAGGTCTAGAAGCAGAAAGATACAGAAGAGATCCAATCATACCTCTGAACTTTTTGACATCTACACACTTACCATGCTCATCCTTATCTAGATTTCCGTTGGTAGGCATAGGGGTGTCAATTGATTTTGAGTCATTCATTCCAAAGCGCTTGAGTAGTTCTCTGCAGTATTTCGTTTGACACACTGATGTACCCTCATCAAGTTGCTTTATCTGCAGTCCTAGGAAGTAATTCAGCTCCCCCATGAGTCTCATCTCAAATTCACCCTGCATAACCTTAGAAAATTCTTCGACC
The DNA here is from genome assembly GCF_024323335.1 of Lathyrus oleraceus. Lineage (NCBI taxonomy): Eukaryota > Viridiplantae > Streptophyta > Magnoliopsida > Fabales > Fabaceae > Lathyrus > Lathyrus oleraceus. The sequence goes on along the minus strand of NC_066580.1, from coordinate 382,547,990 downwards.
AAGTGTATGTTAGTTGAACCAAAAATTATATCGTCTACATAAACTTGAACTAAAAGAATGCGCTTTCCCTTGTGTTTAATAAAGAGAGTATTATCCATTTTACCTCTTGAATATCCATGATCAATTAGAAATTTGCTAAGCCTTTCATACCAAACCCGAGGGGCTTGTTTAAGACCATACAAAGCTCGTTTTAATTTGTAAACATAATCTGGATTTTCAGCATTCTCAAAACCAGGAGGTTGTGAGACATACACCTCTTCATTTATGACACCATTTAGAAAAGCACTCTTTACGTCCATTTGGTAAAGCTTAAAATCGTTAGAACACGCATAGGCAAGCAAGAGACGTATAGCTTCAAGGCGAGCAACTGGAGCATAAGTTTCCTCATAGTCTATGCCCTCCTCTTGGTTATACCCTTGTGCTACTAGACGTGCCTTGTTCCTAGTTATCACTCCGTTTTCATCAAGTTTATTTCTAAAAACCCATTTAGTGCCTATGATATGATGATCTCGCGGACGAGGGACAAGTTCCCAAACGTCATTTCTTTTAAATTGATTAAGCTCTTCTTGCATGGCCATTAGCCAAAATTCATCAATCAAGGCCTCTTTGGCATTTTTAGGCTCTACTTGTGAAACAAAAGCGAAGTGAGAACAAAAATTACTTACCTTAGAACGAGTCATTACTCCCTTTGAAATGTCTCCCAAGATGTTGTCAATAGGATGGTCTTTTGAGGATTTCCAAGCTGTTGGAAGATCATTCACTTCAGCTGTCTTTTCTTCCTCATTTTCTTCATGACTAGTATCTTCCTCCTTATCATGGGCAGCTGTTCTGGACTGATCAGTTTCCGAAACAGCTTCCTTGAGTATGTCTTCTGTAGATACACCTGCGTCATCAAAAGAAATACCTTTTCCGAAACTTTTCGGATAAGACTCATCAAAAGAAACATGGACAGATTCTTCAACAGTAAGTAAATGCTTATTGTATACTCTTACTCCCTTAAACATAACTTTCTGTTCAGCATGTTCAATTATGCAGCAAGTTTTTGTGAAAGAAACTTTATAACCCTTGTCACACAATTGACTTATGCTTAACAAATTGTGTTTAAGCCCCTCTACTAAATGGACATCAGAAATAGTAGTGGTAGAGGGATTACCTACACTACCTTTGCCAAGTATAGCTCCTTTGTTATTGTCTCCATAAGTAACATATCCCTTCTTCTTTGCTTAGAAGTCTATAAAAAGCGATATGTCACCGGTCATGTGCCTTGAGCAACCGCTGTCAAGAAACCATCTCCTATCTACGGAAGCAAGGCACTCATCCTACAATATCAAAAGAGAGAAGTTGGTACCCAATTTTCATTGGGTCCAAGTGGGTAAGTGCTAACATGGTTGCCTTTTGGCTTCCATTGATAAATACCTTTAGGGACAAGAAATCTCCTAAACTTGCATTTCTCAATGGTATGGCCAGCACGACAACAATAATGACATAAACCATGATGATGTATTTGTTTATTCTTGTTCATTAAATCCTTTGGAATAAAAGAGTATTTTGCATATGGTGGATTTAATGACTTCTTAAACAACCTAAAGTCAACGGCATAAGTAATCTTAGGTTGTAAAGCTTTTTCCAATTTGACCTTGAGAGTGTTTACCTCTTTTTGCCAAATATGACAAGCTTCATAATACCTAACTTTACTACATCCATCAATGTCAATAATTTTTGAATTTTCTGCAATACTAGCTTTTAACCATTCTAAATCTTTTTCAGCTTTGTATACTTTACCTTCCAGAAATGAAAAGATTTGTTTATCGAAAGATAATCTTTTAAAAGCATCTACAGCTTCGTTATGCAGTTTTTCAAAAGCTATTTTTAGTTTAGAAAAAGACATAGAAGAGAAATTATTATAATAGGATTGTTTTACCTTTTTATCATTGATTTTCTTCTTGTGGTAGGACAGATTTTTGGTGTGAGCCGTACGGCACAGATTTGCGGTTTCATCACTATCACTTGAACTTTGTGTGCTTGATGAATCATTATCACTTTCTCATGCAATGTAAGCTCTTCTTTGTTTGCTGTACCCTTTTGGTGGAGCTTTTCCTTGATCCTTATACTTCATAGGACAATCTGTTTTATAATGTCCAGATTTACCACAATTATAACAAGATCCTTTTCCTCTACTCTTCTTATTCTCTTCCTGTTTTGAATCTGTAGATTGTCTTCGAAACTTCATGAGGTTTTTGTCGGAATGCTTGACTCCATTCTTTCGAATGAATCTATTATATCTCCTTACAAAAAGTCTCATTTCCTCATCATCCGAATCTTTGTCACTACTAGCATCATTGTCACTTTGCTCTTTTTGTGAGGACTTAGAGCTAGAGGCCACAAGAGCTATTGGCTTCTTCTCTCCCTCTTTGTCTCTTTTCTTCTCCTTTTCCTTCTTACTTTTGTTCTCAAACTTTTCAAGACTTTCTAATGCTTGCTGATGTTCTTCCAGCTTTCCAAACAGAGTTGTAATCGAAAGTCTCGTTAGATCGTTGGCTTCCTTAATAGCTGTTACTTTAGGTTGCCATTCCCTGCTAAGACACCTCAGAATTTTATTAGTAGCAATTTCATTGGAAACAGGTTTTCCAAGTGCATTCAACCTATTTGTGAGATGAGTGAATCTCTTTTGCATGTCGGAGATAGATTCTCCTTGTTTCATGCGAAAGAGCTCAAACTCTTGATTTAGTGTGTTAATGCGGGACCGTTTTACTTCAGTAGTACCCTCATGGGCAACTTCTAAAGCATCCCACATTTCTTTAGCTGTCGTGCAATGAGATACCCGATAATACTCATCAACACCAAGTGCTGAAATTAGCATATTTCGAGCTTTCCAATCACACGACCACTTTTTCTCATCTTTCTCATTCCAATCAGCTTCTGGTTTAGGAACTATGGCGCCAGCCGCATTTGTCATAGTAATTTGAAAAGGACCATTTTCGATGGCAGCCCATACTAGCCTATCCACAGAATTTATATGAACTCGCATGCAGTCTTTCTAGTAGCCGTAATTTTCACCGTTGAAAATAGGCGCTCTATTATACGCCCCCTTTGGTTCAGAATCCATACTGTTACAGGCAGCCACAGAGCACCAGCAAACCGGCGCTCTGATACCACTTGTTAGACGGTGTGGCTAGTGATCGAGAGGGGGGGGGTGAATAGATCACCTCTTTGAAAATAAACGGATTTAATATTTTATCAGAGTTTTTAAACTTGGCGGAAAATTTCAGTCCCGAATCGACTTCCGTCTATTCTGAACCGCTACTAAAAAACCGGACACGCGAATTTAATGTTGGATTTGAATAGGAATGACAGAAAATATTAACACTAGAATCTTATCAAATTGAATGCACTTATCATTAAATTCTGATTCCAATGAATAAAACTCAGCTGACAGTTTTGACAAACACTTGGTGTGTATGTGATCAATGATGAACAGTGGTGGCGTTTAGATAAAGATGTTTTCTTGCCACTGTTGTATCACTAAAATTACAGCCACACAACACCAACTTAATTTGCAAGACTGTTGTAAAACATAAAAAGAGATAAGGAAAGAATACGATACGCAGAGATTTGGTAAGGAAGTTCCCCACGTCGTCCTCGCGTGTGGGTACGTCTCCCTCTCAATTTCAAATGAAATTGAGAACTGTAATTATCAATAATGCCGAATTCGTTGATACAAGGTTTTAATACACAGACAGAATTCTAAATCCCAAGAACTTCTTCTTGTATGAAACCTCCACTTGATCTGAGCTCGATCAAGATTTCCTGCAAGAAATTGCAAACAATTCACCGGTTCCACGACCTGTTTGCGAAATCCCCCGATTTCCAAACGCAACGCTGCGGCTGAATCTATTCTGCAAACGTGACTGACAAACCCGCAAGAACACTCCAGTTCTTGAAGGACAAACCAATTGGTTTTTCCTCGAAACCCCCTTCAATCTTCAACTCAGCTAGATCCTCGATCGTTCCACTGAACACCTCAGCTAGATCCTTGATCGTACCACTAAATGTTATCTCGATGATCCTTTAATCCAAAGAACAAGAATGATTATGTGTTGATGTTCTTGAAGAAAAGAGATTGAGAAGATGAAGAAGATGAAGTCTCTTTCAGGTTTCTAACTGCTCAAAACAATTGCTGCTACACACTCCTTTGATTGGTGTTTCAACTGTTTTTCCCTCTCAGAATTCCTCACTTTCTGCTGTCACAAATACTTCTTATATATATGCAAAACAGAAGCTGTTAGAACATAAAACAGACTTATGTATTGATACATGAGGGTATGCATCGATACATACTGTAAGATTAATGAGTTTTTGGGGAATTTAAGTAAGCATGGATCGATGCATAATTCGTATGTATTGATACATAGGACATTTCAACTAACATGGATCGATGCATAATTCGTATGTATTGATACATAAGACATTTCAACTAACATGGATCGATGCAAGGCTCGTATGGATCGATCCATAGAGCATTTTGCCTGTCCATGTATCGATACATGAGTCGTATGGATCGATACATACTGAAGCAAAAACGTTTTGTGATTTAAAATAAGTTTATGTATCGATGCAAGGCTCTAGGGATCGATACATACTGAACCAAAAACGTTTTGTGATTTAAAACAGGTGTATGTATCGATGCAAAAGAACATGTATTGATACATGCTAACACAAAACAGTTTTTATGAGTTCTTTTAAAGAATTATATCAATGCGGATCTATATGTATGGACATGAAACAATAGTATGGGATAAAAACACAAATGAAACATGTGAAATAATGCACAACCAACAATTAGACAATGATCACACAATTTGCTATCATTCAAAACTTATTCAAAGTAAAGAATTTGCTCACACCACTCCCCCTTTTAGATGATGGCAAATTTTTAGCAAGATGTGTGATACTCCCCCTGAGTTTGTGCATATCTGTCAACATCTGCATTTCTCCCCCTTTGTCAACATCAAAAAGAAAAAAAACAGTTCTATCAAGGCAACATGTAGCAGGACACAGCAAAAATGATAAATAAGCTAACAATCACACAGAATGAAGCTTACAAAGTAAAGAATCACTCACAAAGAATGACAAATAAGGGCAATAACACCGGAAGTAAGCAGGAGGAAATAAGCATTTAACCATTAGAAAGTGTTTAACATTTACATAAGCCAGGACATATAAGGTGCACCAAAAAAAACTCAGGCAATCATACTGAACCAATTTTGACAGATTTGAAATGAGAAAGATATGAATCGATACATACATGTTCGTATCGATACATACTGATGCTACACCAAATTTTTAAGTACTTTTATGCAGTATGGATATGCATTATGAAGTATGTCATGATAATTATGCCCAAGTATGATTCACAAATCAGATTTTAATGTTCAACCAATATATGCAAAGAAATTTACATAAACGAGAGTAAGGAATTTTGTTCTAACATACACATAGTTGTAAAAGAAGTGTAGAAAGGAGTGATATTACCTCTGTTGGTGTAATCTTGTGACGTATAAATGATAGCTAAAATAAATCTCATCAACCAAGGTGAGGCATAATATAAATAAGAAGAAACATGCTTAAGACATCAATTGAGAGAGATCTAAGATCCCTAATTCACAACGAATGTTGAAGAACGGTTCCGTTGCCAAAGGTTTAGTGAATATATCAGCAAGCTGATTTTTAGAATCAACATGCTCAAATACAACGTCTTCTTTTTCAACATGGTCGCGAAGAAAGTGATGTCTAATCTCTATGTGTTTAGTGCGTGAGTGTAAAACAGGGTTTTTAGTAAGGTTTATGGCACTAGTGTTGTCACATTTTATTGGAATACGTTTGAGTTGAATGTTAAAGTCTTGTAGTTGTTGCTTTAGCCACAAAATCTGAGCGCAACAACTACCGGCTGCAACGTATTCAGCCTCTGCAGTTGACAAAGCCACAGATACCTGCTTTTTGCTATGCCAACTTACCAAGGAGTTTGAAAACAGGTGACATGTACCACTTGTGCTTTTCCTATCTGATTTGCAGCCAGCAAAATCATAATCGGAGTAACCTACTAAATTACAATCACTTCCTTTGGAATACCAAAGCCCATATTTAGGTGTTCCATGAAGATATCTAAATATGCGCTTAACAGCTTTTAGGTGTGATTCCTTAGGATTTGATTGATATCGTGCACACATACAAACACTAAACATGATGTCAGGTCTAGAAGCAGAAAGATACAGAAGAGATCCAATCATACCTCTGAACTTTTTGACATCTACACACTTACCATGCTCATCCTTATCTAGATTTCCGTTGGTAGGCATAGGGGTGTCAATTGATTTTGAGTCATTCATTCCAAAGCGCTTGAGTAGTTCTCTGCAGTATTTCGTTTGACACACTGATGTACCCTCATCAAGTTGCTTTATCTGCAGTCCTAGGAAGTAATTCAGCTCCCCCATGAGTCTCATCTCAAATTCACCCTGCATAACCTTAGAAAATTCTTCGACCAAGTGTATGTTAGTTGAACCAAAAATTATATCGTCTACATAAACTTGAACTAAAAGAATGCGCTTTCCCTTGTGTTTAATAAAGAGAGTATTATCCATTTTACCTCTTGAATATCCATGATCAATTAGAAATTTGCTAAGCCTTTCATACCAAACCCGAGGGGCTTGTTTAAGACCATACAAAGCTCGTTTTAATTTGTAAACATAATCTGGATTTTCAGCATTCTCAAAACCAGGAGGTTGTGAGACATACACCTCTTCATTTATGACACCATTTAGAAAAGCACTCTTTACGTCCATTTGGTAAAGCTTAAAATCGTTAGAACACGCATAGGCAAGCAAGAGACGTATAGCTTCAAGGCGAGCAACTGGAGCATAAGTTTCCTCATAGTCTATGCCCTCCTCTTGGTTATACCCTTGTGCTACTAGACGTGCCTTGTTCCTAGTTATCACTCCGTTTTCATCAAGTTTATTTCTAAAAACCCATTTAGTGCCTATGATATGATGATCTCGCGGACGAGGGACAAGTTCCCAAACGTCATTTCTTTTAAATTGATTAAGCTCTTCTTGCATGGCCATTAGCCAAAATTCATCAATCAAGGCCTCTTTGGCATTTTTAGGCTCTACTTGTGAAACAAAAGCGAAGTGAGAACAAAAATTACTTACCTTAGAACGAGTCATTACTCCCTTTGAAATGTCTCCCAAGATGTTGTCAATAGGATGGTCTTTTGAGGATTTCCAAGCTGTTGGAAGATCATTCACTTCAGCTGTCTTTTCTTCCTCATTTTCTTCATGACTAGTATCTTCCTCCTTATCATGGGCAGCTGTTCTGGACTGATCAGTTTCCGAAACAGCTTCCTTGAGTATGTCTTCTGTAGATACACCTGCGTCATCAAAAGAAATACCTTTTCCAAAACTTTTCGGATAAGACTCATCAAAAGAAACATGGACAGATTCTTCAACAGTAAGTAAATGCTTATTGTATACTCTTACTCCCTTAAACATAACTTTCTGTTCAGCATGTTCAATTATGCAGCAAGTTTTTGTGAAAGAAACTTTATAACCCTTGTCACACAATTGACTTATGCTTAACAAATTGTGTTTAAGCCCCTCTACTAAATGGACATCAGAAATAGTAGTGGTAGAGGGATTACCTACACTACCTTTGCCAAGTATAGCTCCTTTGTTATTGTCTCCATAAGTAACATATCCCTTCTTCTTTGCTTAGAAGTCTATAAAAAGCGATATGTCACCGGTCATGTGCCTTGAGCAACCGCTGTCAAGAAACCATCTCCTATCTACGGAAGCAAGGCACTCATCCTACAATATCAAAAGAGAGAAGTTGGTACCCAATTTTCATTGGGTCCAAGTGGGTAAGTGCTAACATGGTTGCCTTTTGGCTTCCATTGATAAATACCTTTAGGGACAAGAAATCTCCTAAACTTGCATTTCTCAATGGTATGGCCAGCACGACAACAATAATGACATAAACCATGATGATGTATTTGTTTATTCTTGTTCATTAAATCCTTTGGAATAAAAGAGTATTTTGCATATGGTGGATTTAATGACTTCTTAAACAACCTAAAGTCAACGGCATAAGTAATCTTAGGTTGTAAAGCTTTTTCCAATTTGACCTTGAGAGTGTTTACCTCTTTTTGCCAAATATGACAAGCTTCATAATACCTAACTTTACTACATCCATCAATGTCAATAATTTTTGAATTTTCTGCAATACTAGCTTTTAACCATTCTAAATCTTTTTCAGCTTTGTATACTTTACCTTCCAGAAATGAAAAGATTTGTTTATCGAAAGATAATCTTTTAAAAGCATCTACAGCTTCGTTATGCAGTTTTTCAAAAGCTATTTTTAGTTTAGAAAAAGACATAGAAGAGAAATTATTATAATAGGATTGTTTTACCTTTTTATCATTGATTTTCTTCTTGTGGTAGGACAGATTTTTGGTGTGAGCCGTAAGGCACAGATTTGCGGTTTCATCACTATCACTTGAACTTTGTGTGCTTGATGAATCATTATCACTTTCTCATGCAATGTAAGCTCTTCTTTGTTTGCTGTACCCTTTTGGTGGAGCTTTTCCTTGATCCTTATACTTCATAGGACAATCTGTTTTATAATGTCCAGATTTACCACAATTATAACAAGATCCTTTTCCTCTACTCTTCTTATTCTCTTCCTGTTTTGAATCTGTAGATTGTCTTCGAAACTTCATGAGGTTTTTGTCGGAATGCTTGACTCCATTCTTTCGAATGAATCTATTATATCTCCTTACAAAAAGTCTCATTTCCTCATCATCCGAATCTTTGTCACTACTAGCATCATTGTCACTTTGCTCTTTTTGTGAGGACTTAGAGCTAGAGGCCACAAGAGCTATTGGCTTCTTCTCTCCCTCTTTGTCTCTTTTCTTCTCCTTTTCCTTCTTACTTTTGTTCTCAAACTTTTCAAGACTTTCTAATGCTTGCTGATGTTCTTCCAGCTTTCCAAACAGAGTTGTAATCGAAAGTCTCGTTAGATCGTTGGCTTCCTTAATAGCTGTTACTTTAGGTTGCCATTCCCTGCTAAGACACCTCAGAATTTTATTAGTAGCAATTTCATTGGAAACAGGTTTTCCAAGTGCATTCAACCTATTTGTGAGATGAGTGAATCTCTTTTGCATGTCGGAGATAGATTCTCCTTGTTTCATGCGAAAGAGCTCAAACTCTTGATTTAGTGTGGCAAGCAAGAGACGTATAGCTTCAAGGCGAGCAACTGGAGCATAAGTTTCCTCATAGTCTATGCCCTCCTCTTGGTTATACCCTTGTGCTACTAGACGTGCCTTGTTCCTAGTTATCACTCCGTTTTCATCAAGTTTATTTCTAAAAACCCATTTAGTGCCTATGATATGATGATCTCGCGGACGAGGGACAAGTTCCCAAACGTCATTTCTTTTAAATTGATTAAGCTCTTCTTGCATGGCCATTAGCCAAAATTCATCAATCAAGGCCTCTTTGGCATTTTTAGGCTCTACTTGTGAAACAAAAGCGAAGTGAGAACAAAAATTACTTACCTTAGAACGAGTCATTACTCCCTTTGAAATGTCTCCCAAGATGTTGTCAATAGGATGGTCTTTTAAGGATTTCCAAGCTGTTGGAAGATCATTCACTTCAGCTGTCTTTTCTTCCTCATTTTCTTCATGACTAGTATCTTCCTCCTTATCATGGGCAGCTGTTCTGGACTGATCAGTTTCCGAAACAGCTTCCTTGAGTATGTCTTCTGTAGATACACCTGCGTCATCAAAAGAAATACCTTTTCCGAAACTTTTCGGATAAGACTCATCAAAAGAAACATGGACAGATTCTTCAACAGTAAGTAAATGCTTATTGTATACTCTTACTCCCTTAAACATAACTTTCTGTTCAGCATGTTCAATTATGCAGCAAGTTTTTGTGAAAGAAACTTTATAACCCTTGTCACACAATTGACTTATGCTTAACAAATTGTGTTTAAGCCCCTCTACTAAATGGACATCAGAAATAGTAGTGGTAGAGGGATTACCTACACTACCTTTGCCAAGTATAGCTCCTTTGTTATTGTCTCCATAAGTAACATATCCCTTCTTCTTTGCTTAGAAGTCTATAAAAAGCGATATGTCACCGGTCATGTGCCTTGAGCAACCGCTGTCAAGAAACCATCTCCTATCTACGGAAGCAAGGCACTCATCCTACAATATCAAAAGAGAGAAGTTGGTACCCAATTTTCATTGGGTCCAAGTGGGTAAGTGCTAACATGGTTGCCTTTTGGCTTCCATTGATAAATACCTTTAGGGACAAGAAATCTCCTAAACTTGCATTTCTCAATGGTATGGCCAGCACGACAACAATAATGACATAAACCATGATGATGTATTTGTTTATTCTTGTTCATTAAATCCTTTGGAATAAAAGAGTATTTTGCATATGGTGGATTTAATGACTTCTTAAACAACCTAAAGTCAACGGCATAAGTAATCTTAGGTTGTAAAGCTTTTTCCAATTTGACCTTGAGAGTGTTTACCTCTTTTTGCCAAATATGACAAGCTTCATAATACCTAACTTTACTACATCCATCAATGTCAATAATTTTTGAATTTTCTGCAATACTAGCTTTTAACCATTCTAAATCTTTTTCAGCTTTGTATACTTTACCTTCCAGAAATGAAAAGATTTGTTTATCGAAAGATAATCTTTTAAAAGCATCTACAGCTTCGTTATGCAGTTTTTCAAAAGCTATTTTTAGTTTAGAAAAAGACATAGAAGAGAAATTATTATAATAGGATTGTTTTACCTTTTTATCATTGATTTTCTTCTTGTGGTAGGACAGATTTTTGGTGTGAGCCGTACGGCACAGATTTGCGGTTTCATCACTATCACTTGAACTTTGTGTGCTTGATGAATCATTATCACTTTCTCATGCAATGTAAGCTCTTCTTTGTTTGCTGTACCCTTTTGGTGGAGCTTTTCCTTGATCCTTATACTTCATAGGACAATCTGTTTTATAATGTCCAGATTTACCACAATTATAACAAGATCCTTTTCCTCTACTCTTCTTATTCTCTTCCTGTTTTGAATCTGTAGATTGTCTTCGAAACTTCATGAGGTTTTTGTCGGAATGCTTGACTCCATTCTTTCGAATGAATCTATTATATCTCCTTACAAAAAGTCTCATTTCCTCATCATCCGAATCTTTGTCACTACTAGCATCATTGTCACTTTGCTCTTTTTGTGAGGACTTAGAGCTAGAGGCCACAAGAGCTATTGGCTTCTTCTCTCCCTCTTTGTCTCTTTTCTTCTCCTTTTCCTTCTTACTTTTGTTCTCAAACTTTTCAAGACTTTCTAATGCTTGCTGATGTTCTTCCAGCTTTCCAAACAGAGTTGTAATCGAAAGTCTCGTTAGATCGTTGGCTTCCTTAATAGCTGTTACTTTAGGTTGCCATTCCCTGCTAAGACACCTCATAATTTTATTAGTAGCAATTTCATTGGAAACAGGTTTTCCAAGTGCATTCAACCTATTTGTGAGATGAGTGAATCTCTTTTGCATGTCGGAGATAGATTCTCCTTGTTTCATGCGAAAGAGCTCAAACTCTTGATTTAGTGTGTTAATGCGGGACCGTTTTACTTCAGTAGTACCCTCATGGGCAACTTCTAAAGCATCCCACATTTCTTTAGCTGTCGTGCAATGAGATACCCGATAATACTCATCAACACCAAGTGCTGAAATTAGCATATTTCGAGCTTTCCAATCACACGACCACTTTTTCTCATCTTTCTCATTCCAATCAGCTTCTGGTTTAGGAACTATGGCGCCAGCCGCATTTGTCATAGTAATTTGAAAAGGACCATTTTCGATGGCAGCCCATACTAGCCTATCCACAGAATTTATATGAACTCGCATGCAGTCTTTCCAGTAGCCGTAATTTTCACCGTTGAAAATAGGCGCTCTATTATACGCCCCCTTTGGTTCAGAATCCATACTGTTACAGGCAGCCACAAAGCACCAGCGAACCGGCGCTCTGATACCACTTGTTAGACGGTGTGGCTAGTGATCAAGAGGGGGGGTGAATAGATCACCTCTTTGAAAATAAATGGATTTAATATTTTATCAGAGTTTTTAAACTTGGCGGAAAATTTCAGTCCCGAATCGACTTCCGTCTATTCTGAACCGCTACTAGAAAACCGGACACGCGAATTTAATGCTGGATTTGAATAGGAATGACAGAAAATATTAACACTAGAATCTTATCAAATTGAATGCACTTATCATTAAATTCTGATTCCAATGAATAAAACTCAGCTGACAGTTTTGACAAACACTTGGTGTGTATGTGATCAATGATGAACAGTGGTGGCGTTTAGATAAAGATGTTTTCTTGCCACTGTTGTATCACTAAAATTACAGCCACACAACACCAACTGAATTTGCAAGACTGTTGTAAAACATAAAAAGAGATAAGGAAAGAATACGATACGCAGAGATTTGGTAAGGAAGTTCCCCACGTCGTCCTCGCGTGTGGGTACGTCTCCCTCTCAATTTCAAATGAAATTGAGAACTGTAATTATCAATAATGCCGAATTCGTTGATACAAGGTTTTAATACACAGACAGAATTCTAAATCCCAAGAACTTCTTCTTGTATGAAACCTCCACTTGATCTGAGCTCGATCAAGATTTCCTGCAAGAAATTGCAAACAATTCACCGGTTCCACGACCTGTTTGCGAAATCCCCCGATTTCCAAACGCAACGCTGCGGCTGAATCTATTCTGCAAACGTGACTGACAAACCCGCAAGAACACTCCAGTTCTTGAAGGACAAACCAATTGGTTTTTCCTCGAAACCCCCTTCAATCTTCAACTCAGCTAGATCCTCGATCGTTCCACTGAACACCTCAGCTAGATCCTTGATCGTACCACTAAACGTTATCTCGATGATCCTTTAATCCAAAGAACAAGAATGATTATGTGTTGATGTTCTTGAAGAAAAGAGATTGAGAAGATGAAGAAGATGAAGTCTCTTTCAGGTTTCTAACTGCTCAAAACAATTGCTGCTACACACTCCTTTGATTGGTGTTTCAACTGTTTTTCCCTCTCAGAATTCCTCACTTTCTGCTGTCACAAATACTTCTTATATATATGCAAAACAGAAGCTGTTAGAACATAAAACAGACTTATGTATTGATACATGAGGGTATGCATCGATACATACTGTAAGATTAATGAGTTTTTGGGGAATTTAAGTAAGCATGGATCGATGCATAATTCGTATGTATTGATACATAGGACATTTCAACTAACATGGATCGATGCATAATTCGTATGTATTGATACATAAGACATTTCAACTAACATGGATCGATGCAAGGCTCGTATGGATCGATCCATAGAGCATTTTGCCTGTCCATGTATCGATACATGAGTCGTATGGATCGATACATACTGAAGCAAAAACGTTTTGTGATTTAAAATAAGTTTATGTATCGATGCAAGGCTCTAGGGATCGATACATACTGAACCAAAAACGTTTTGTGATTTAAAACAGGTGTATGTATCGATGCAAAAGAACATGTATTGATACATGCTAACACAAAACAGTTTTTATGAGTTCTTTTAAAGAATTGTATCAATGCGGATCTATATGTATGGACATGAAACAATAGTATGGGATAAAAACACAAATGAAACATGTGAAATAATGCACAACCAACAATTAGACAATGATCACACAATTTGCTATCATTCAAAACTTATTCAAAGTAAAGAGTTTGCTCACACCACTCCCCCTGAGTTATGTCCTCATTGGGTTGAGTCTTTAATTGACTGTTTCTTTCTAGATCTTACCTAGACGGGTGCTTTTGATCCCCTGAGAGTCTATTACCCAATGAATGGTAATATTCTTCTCTATTTGAGAGTATTTTACTTTTGCCCAACACCGGTAAGAGTAATCTATTTTTCCCCCAGCGGATTCGTTCTCACGTTTCCCTAGGAAGTCTATCCTTGACATGTTCATCCTAACCGATGACGAATATTTTCTTCCCTGTTTTGAGTTTATCCTTGATATGTTCATCTTAGTCGGTGACAAATATTCTCTCTTTGGTATTCTACCCAGTAAAGTTAGTTGTAATCCCTATTTCCTTCCCCATAGGGTCAATCCTTGGAATATTCATCCTAACCGATGACGGATTTCCTCCTATTTGTGGTCTTCTGCCTAGTAACCGGTAATTGTAAATCATGTTTCCCCTTGATATGTTCATCTTAAATGATGATGGATATTCTCTTTTCTTTGGTTTTCTATCCAGTAACTGATAGATATAATTCCTATTCCTCTCCTTGGAGTCTATCCTTAATATGTTCATCTCAACTGATGACAGATATTCTTCCCTTTGAGTCTATCCTTGATATGTTCACTTTAACCAGTGACGGATATTCTTTTTCTTTGTGGTCTTCTGCCTAGTAACTGGTAGTTGTAAATCCTATTTTGGCTTTTCCCCAGCAGGTTATTCTTACTCGGTAACTGGTAATGAATACACCTCCTGGTTGCCCTCAGCGAGTCATCCTTGATATGTTTACCACTAACCGGTAACGGATGTCCTCTCTGTCAGAATTTTGCTATCTCCTTACCCAATAATCGGTAGTGGATGATATACTTCTGTTACTCCTGTGTTGAAGATCTCTTCTTCCCCAGTTGAGTTTGAGTGCATATTTCCTCAGCGAAATCGCTGTCCCTTGTTTGGATCAAGTACTTCAGCCTTGTCCTGATTTACCCGTTTCTCCTGCAGACTTTCCTTTTTCCCCCGACTGAGTCTTTCCATTGATTTATTCTCATGGAATCCCTCATGTCCCCCAGTAGTTTTAAGTCATAGTCTGGCCTACGCACAAACTCTTTTATCCCCTAGAGTCTCTGTCTCCCCAATGAGTTTTCCTTATGAAACGCACTACGCTCCTGCAGACTTTCAGTCTCTCAGGATTCTTTTCCTTTGTGGCAACATTTTCCCCACAAAGATTACTCTTAACATTCATATCATATGCATCACGAGGTCTCTTAGGGACCAAAATTTGCTTCTATTATTGTTATTTAAGTCCATTCTACTGAGTCGATACAAAGATTTTAACATTCATATCCTCAGTTAGAACGTCCTTAAATAGGGGCAGCTGTAGGAACCCAATTTTGACCCTAAGATCTGAAGGAATTTCCATCCAAGGCGCAGCGGAATTTAAAAGTTTCTCCTTTAATGATCCTTACGAATGGGCATGATCAGTGATAGAATCGTTATCTCTTGTGGCGATTCAAACCTTTGGTGCAGATCTCTTGTAACGATCAAAACCTTTGATACAGATCCACGGAGTGATCACGAAGGTTGAACGATGACAACGTCTCTACTCAGTCCACACGAACGGATTCCTTTAATCTCAGTGCTAGCTGGTACGAATAAAGGCTTTGAGTGAGAGAGAGAGAGAGAGAAACGAAATTCCAACTCTTCACTTGAGTTGAGTCTCAGTGGAGTGACAATGCTTCTACCCAAGTGATTCTATTTATAGAACCACTTGTGTGGACTTCAAGCTAAAAAGCCCACTTAAGTGTATTTTGGCCCATATCTCATAATATGCCAAAATCACTTAAGTATTTGGTACCTTACCATATTTCGTCTCCCACTTAAGTGCACCGTACCTTACGGTGTTCCTTAGTTACTCTATTTCTCATCAATCCGTCCTTTGTGTGTGACCCTGTAGGTTTTCGCGATGTTGGCAATTATATTAAATCACACATTTAACATAATAAACAGTGAGCGGTATCTAGCAACACATCACTGCTACCCAAGACACGAAAATGTCATGTGATCTGACAAAACCTCATGTGATAATAATTATGTTTATAATTACCCATTTGCCCTTATGTCTATATTGAACACAGGGTATAGACCGTGTCATCCTTGTCCAGTTCAACATTGGGCCCATGGACCTTTATCCTGTTACGCAGGATGGGCAAATTCCATCTAGGACACTCATGTCCCTCAGCATGCTTTGTGGAGTACCCATCAACTGTCTTTATGGTTATCTAGTTACGGACAATGTTGGATCAGCAATAAAGCACTCGACTCTACATCTAGGATCCATAGTGGTTTCAGGTCGAAGAGTGGTATACACTATTATCACCATGAGAATAACTTATGACACTTTGCATAACTTTCTATATAGTATTCTCATAGCGGGTCAATCTGGTATAAATATTACTCTTAATATTCATACCTATGTTTAAGACTTGATAACTCTTTATCCATGATCCATGAGATGTGATCATCAGTCTACAAACATAATAGTCTCAATGCTTTAATGTTATCCCACTTCACAATAAAGCTCGACTACGGATACTTTAAGCATAGTGTCCTTATGTTTAATGTGTTCTCATAATCAAGTCACACTAGATACATTAAACGGACTATCTATTCCAGGGACTTTATTAAACAACCATAATAAAGAAAAATTCTTTTATTATTAATAAATAATTCGATACAAGTACCAAAAGTATTGGCCTCTAGGGCTTACACCAACAAGATCCCTCATGCCATCTCATCATATGCATTAGCATTGGGATCACACCTTGGTATTATCATTACCCCTTATTCATTGGGTTTGCATTAGGGGAGATCACAAAGCACATTTGTTTGTATCATACTTCTTTTTTCATTATTTTTAATAACCAAAATACCAAAAATATGTCATTGTATAGTTTGTGCTTTTGTAGGTAGTGTCTATGCTCACCTATGCTCTATCAAGCTCATATCTAGGGTTTAAGACCCTCAATGCAAGGAGCTCAATAAAGAATTGGTTTACATTGTCTCTAATTATCATACATGAATCCTCATGACCTTCACATGTCATTTTAATCAAGAAATCATCAAGAGTTTGGAGTTTGTATGCCTTGGAAACCCTAATTCATCTGGGTATCTTGTATGACTTCTTCAACAAGTTTCTTCAACAATTGATAAAATATTTCAAGGGATACTTCACATTACATCATATTATGCATATATGATCCTCCATAAGTCCCAAAAGTCAAGGGAATATAAAGCTAGCAAGTTGTTCATGGTGGTTGACCAGAGAAAGTCAACTGGTCAAAACTGGGGTTCCCTAGACCCTATCTCCTACATTTTTTGTCATATGGAAATGATTCCAAGAAAAACGTTACTCTAATTTAAATTCCAAACAACTTTCATGTTGAGTTCTAGAGCTAGTTTTGCTTGTAAAGTCATTTTTTATGATGAAAGATTATAGGTCATTTTGTCTAAACCCTAGTTTGGAGGTCAACTTCCCAAAACCATAACTTGCTCAATTTTTATGAGATTAAATCCGTTAAAACTTCATGATCAAATTCAAGATGTCTACTTCAACTTTGATGTTTGGAGGAAGTTAAAATTCAACTTGCAAATGCATGTGCCAAGAGGAAACATTATAGGTCATTTTGGGCCAATGCCTTTAAACAAGTGATTTTCCTCAATTTCTAAAATGCATAACTCCCTCATTCCAAATCCAAATAAGGCCAAATTTGTGACTAAATTGAAGAGGTTTAAAAAATCTACAACTTTTATGAAGGAACTTTTCTCATTTGAAATCCATAGAAAAAGTTATTCAAGGTGGAAGAAGTGAACATATGGCTTGGTACTTAGACTTTTTTTTAATATGTTTGATTTCCCAAATTTCCACCTCAAAATTAATCATGATCCAAGCTTCAAATGAAAAATTGTTCAACATGAAAGTTGTCCCTCTTGATCTCACCTTTCCAAAAAGTCCAAAATCATCTCATTTGGACAAAGTATGAGGTACTTGCGCATGGGTGAAAGTTGAAGCACCATTTGGATATTTTCAAGGTCCAATTTCCATACACACTTGCATAAGCTTCCAAGATAATTTCAGTACATTACACATTGGATTATGGATCAGATGCCATCATTTCATGGGCATCATGCACGCCCATGCAACCATGTAAAGAGGAATTTTAAATTTTTGCCAAAATTGGAAGTGTGCAAATATCATTCTCTATGGCTATAAATAGAATCTCTCATGCTCAGAATTGAGGACCTCATGCCCAAGATTTGATTCAGAAACCCCAAACCCTCACCATTGAAGGATAAACTTGAGGATTTTCTTTGAAAATTGAGTTTCAATTCTCCATCTGTTTTGAGATTGAAACTCCAAGAGTCCATCCCTTTAGTTGATCTATTTATCTTCCACCAAGCATATGAAGCAAGGCCAAGCATAATTGGAAGCAAGATCATGCCAATCTGAAGCTCCATTGAAGGTGAATTTTCAGATTTTTCATCTCTTCGATTCTCACTCAATTCTCCACTATTCTTGTTCATTTTTGGTTGTCTGAAGGCCTACCAATGTAGGCAAGAATATTGAGTTGCTTTGAGGTCAAATCTAAGCAACTCGGTTCATGATCCTCAAAATTCAATTCCCTGTATCTTTTCATATACTTGGAATTAGACAAAATTGAGGCCATATTCGTGCTCCTGAGCATTTTTCCTTCAAAATAGTGTACTCATTTTCCATTTTTTCTTGAGTTGAACTTGGACTAGTCTGTTGGTCCTCGCCGAAGAAGATGACCGGAGCTAGGGCTCCGGTGGTGTGCTGGCTTGCCCAGAACCATTCAATCTGAGTCCCGTGTTCTAATCTCAGTCATCCAAAGTGATTACCACGTGTGCATCTCATTTGACTAAGGAACACATAGAACGCGCGCTTTGGACCATCTGATCTGCCACCTCAATTAATCAGGGAGATCAGATGGTCCACGTATTTTTGAATTTCTAAAATTCCTTTTAATTGCTTTATTTTTCATTAATTCATATTAATTTCATTATTGATCCAAAAAATATGGGACTTTCACCAAAAAAATTCAAATATTTTTATCTTTCATTTTCTAAATTAAAATTATTTTTTGGATCAATATTGATATTTTTCATGATTTAATTATTTTATGCATATTTTTAATTGTTTAAAAATACTTCTGACTTTTCAAAAATAATGAAATTTTTTCTCTAAGGTCCTTTGACCTTGTTTGACCTATGATAGATCTCTTGGCCATTTATTTGGTGTTTTGAAGAGGTTTTAGGTTTTTGATCAAACATAATTTAATTTAAATGCATTTTAATTTGATTTTTAATTGTTTAATTGTGAATAAATTGTGTTGAGCCATTTTAATTTAGGCCTTGGTCAAGGTTGATTTAACTTTTGTTGGATTAAAATCATTGGATTTAGGGGATTGATGAAATGTATATTTCATCTCCCAAAATGAATGAATAATTTTAATTTGATAAAATTCCTCCCATGACCAATTTGTGTTTGTCTCATCTCCCCTCCCTCTTCATCTTAAATCCCATTCTATCCCATCCCTTTCATTGACCAATGAAGTCTCAATATCCTAAGGCTAATTGGTTCATCAATAACTTCATGTTAGATGAACCAATACAAGTATGGATGAGATTAGGTCCATCATTTGATCATTTTCTTTATGTGTGTGGTATGTTTTAGGAGCATGGTTCATTATACCATCTCTAACATGCATTAACACCAAAAAAATTATTGCCCGACCTCAGATAGTTGTGACTTCTGCACAAGTCAAATTACGATTGCTTAACATAGCGCTAAATTTTGACCCAAAAGCATAAGATTCTAGTAAGTGAGATTGTAAGTTCCCCCCTTTCATGGTATTGTGTGGAAACTTAGCCTTTTTTCCTTCCTTTGGAAGATGTCTTGGTTCAAGGATCCATGCTTGTGAATAGAGGGTTGAGTGTTCTCCAAAGAATGACTTAAACAATTAAAAAGCAAAACTTCACTAACTTCTAATCAACTAACATCTGACTAACTTTTAATTTCAAAGTCATTTACTTTTATGCACTTTAAATTCAAGTCATTTATTATTTGTCATTATACATATCATTTAACTTATTTATTTTAATGTCATTTTTTCTTTGCTCACTTGAGCCATATATTGTGATTGTACATATTTGTTTGTGTATCTTGTTTGTGTTTGTGGTCTTAGGATCTTAAAATACTTAATAAACAACAAAAACCCTAAAAAAATGTTTGTGTGGAATGTTGGATTTGATCTGAGCTTTGGACTTAGAATTAGGCAACATTCCCTATACAAAAGGACTTGGCCAATGCCAATATTTCTGAAACCAAGTCATTGAGAATTGAACTTTCATCTGATGCAAGTGTTGAGATCCTCATGAGTTCATCTGCTACATGGCCTTGATGCAAATGTTACTTTGAACCTGTGTCTAATGCCTTATTCTGAGCCATTTAAGGAGTATGCCATCTGATACATGGGGAAGATTATGTAGAAGATTGTGAAGTTGCTAGCTTGGATGTGGCTATCTTTATTTGATTCCTTGCTCTCCATCTTGCTACTTGTGTATTGATATTGCTTGATTTTAAAGTCCAAAGGAAAAGTGGGTTTCTATATGACATTCTTGTCTATCGGATTGCATCTCATTGGTCAGATCTTTTCAACTCTTAACTTTTAAATTTTTGCTTAGGATTAGTCTCTTCATCTCCCCCCACTTCTTAAATTTCAAATCTCTCCCCCCTTTTTTTCAAAATCTTCTTTGCTTGTAATTTCTAAACTTAGACTTTATTACAAACTAGAAACTTTGGCCTTATGTCATTGCACTTTTAAACTTTTTTCTTAAATCAAACTTGTAAATGAATCTAATCATATTGACTTAAAATTTCAAAAAAAGACAAAAAGAACTAACACTCATTCAAACTCTTTTAGGCCTTTTGTGCCTCTTTCAAACTAAATTTTTTGTTAAAAGCAATTTACTCACTTTGAAATTGATACCACAAACTACGAGGTTTTGATCTCTCATTTTTATGTTGGTACGTAGGCACAAGTCCGAAGGTCTTGTCAAACACAAAAATATAATTAATGAATTATTTTCTCATCCCCACACTCTATTTATTGCAAACATCATTTTATACCAAAAACACATACACACATAAAAAAGGGCTCCTTAGGAGTACCTATGACACTTTGGATGCTAACACCTTCCCTCTGTGTAACCAACCCCCTTACCTGTAATCTCTGGCATTTTATTAGTTTTGATTTGAAAACTTCTTATCTTTGGGTTTTGTTCGTACTTTTCCCTTTTCCTTTGGAAACAATAAAAGCGTGGTGGCGACTCTGGTTTTATTGACGTTAAGTTTATCCATGGCTTAATGGTCATGAATTTACCGTTACAAGGCTAACACCTCACTAAGCTTAGTCTCTTGGATAGAAACAAAGTCTAGGGAATTAGAATAAATAAACTCCTTAACCCTAGAATTTGAATCCTTCTTATAAGGCCACAAACATTATAGGATCATATCAATATCGAGAACGGCTTCTAGACATTTGCGCAACCTTTTGTTGGCAATCTCTATATCACTAGCCCAACTAGTCTAGCTATTGATTCCCCTTCACTCAATTTAAAGGAACAACCTATTTGTTTACCTAACTTAACTAGTTTCAAAGCCAATTTATTATCAATGATCTCAACACACTCTGAAAACCCAGAAGGAAATAAAATAAGATGCTCTAAATGAGTAGCATTAGGAAGAGAAGTATCTCCAAGGCTAATAGACAAGATAAGTCTCAGGGTATCCAAGTCTTTCTCCAAAGTAGGTACTAGAACACTGTAACACCCCGATAAAATATGATAATTATTTAATTTAAGTTTAATAGTATATTATGATGATAATATGAATGAGAGGGTATTATTTTTCAAAATAAAAGATAAACCATTCATATATATTATTTTTAGTATATTTATTAAATTAATTAAATAATTGGAATATTATTGGATTATTATTATTGGAATAATAAAGTTGGAATTGGAACAATTTTTGGAATCAGTAAAGAGTCCCATTTAGTAAAAAAGGGTTTTTTTTCACGTGAAAAGAGAGAAACGACTCAAAAGTGGAAAAAGGGCAGAAAGGAAGAGCAAGAGAAGAAGGGTTGAAGAAGGGAAAAGCTTGAAGCTAAAGGATTTGCCGGATTAACTCAGGTAAGGGGGGGTTTATCGTCGTTTAATGCGTATTATGGGTTAACATGTAATGGGTAGTAATAAGCCATTGAATCGACTCTAATTAGGATGATGAATGTTGCAAATTGTGAACTTATGGATGGATGAGATATGGGTTTATAATTGAAGAAATTCGTAGGAATTAGATGTAATAAGGTTAGAAATTGTGAAATTGAATGGATATGATCTGTGTTAGATAATATGAACGAATGCTGTGTAAAAATTGGACTGTGGGAGGTTGGATCTGAGAAATCTCGTAGCAGAGAAAAAACCATAGCAGATCTGGAATTTTGGTTTCTGGCCATACGCGTATGACACTAGGCCATACGCGTATGAGATGGCCTGGTACGCGTATGGGGTGAGGCCATACGCGTATGAATAAAGAAGATGATGTTCTAACGTAGTTTTGTCTCTGTTGGTACGCGTATGGGAGAAGTGGTACGTGTAGCATACGCGTATGAGACAGGCCATACGCGTATGGGCTTGGCTAGGAAATGTGCCATACGCGTATGGGCATGAGGCATACGCGTATGGGCAGAAGTTTGATTTTTCTGAGCATGTTGTGGTGCAGTTTTGGTCGTTTCAGCTGAGTGATGTAATTTAGCTGATGTATGATATAGTAGGGATCTTTTCCCGTTGTTTTGAGCAGTATAGGTATTAGTAGAGTGTGCTAATGCTGTGATTTATTATTTGGCATGACATGATATGATTCTGTGATAAATATGCTGATGATGTGTGATGGTATGCATAATGCTGTGAATATATCTATTATGTATGCAATTGTGGATGGACTGTTTATGGCTTAGAGTGTGAGCATATGTCCATTGTGGATTGTTGTTGATGTTTGCATGCTAGGTGATTTAGCGTGCATAGCATGGCCTTTATGGTGGTAGCTAATTCCCATGGTGAGGAATTAGTGAGTGAGTCACTAGGTCTCAAATGAGTGGGACTAGTGAGCTTGGTAGCCGTATCTGGGTTTGATCGGTGAGGTTGAACTATGTGTTCACGAATAGTCGGTACCGCATGCATGGAGTCTCATTTCATAATGTATGTATGGCGTATAATATGAATGGATGTATTCCAATATTATACGTGTGTTTTGTGTTTGTGTTGAGTATGATTATGAGTTGATGTTGCCGTTGCTGAATGTGTGATATGATTAGGGTGATGAAATGTGTTAATTTACTTAGCATTACATGATATTTCATAATGCTTATTATATCGATTGAGGAACTCACCCTTACAACTATGTTTCAGGTAACGAGCAGTGATTGAGTAGAAGCTAGTGCTTGGAGTCTAGTGTAGTTCCTTAGTGGGTCATGCTCTGGTATATGTAACATCGGGACGGGATGTTTTACTTTGTTTTCAATTTTGGTTGTTGAACAATTTTACATGTAATGTGTTACATGGTTTGTATGTTGTTAGATTTCTATCCGCTGCGAATTGTGCAATGTTTTATTTTGATTAATAAATGAGCATGACAGGTTATTTGGGTGAATGGTGTGAAGTGTCAAGTGTGACACCCTGAAATTGCATATCTACTCTGATTTATATTTTGTTGTTTTAATTAATTATTGGGGTATTTTAGAAGGGTGTTACATTAGTGGTATCAGAGCATAGTCGGTCGAGTCGAGTCGTAATTATTCTGTTCCCCTGTATGTGATAGGTGTTGTGTAACCCTATCAGTACTTATTGTTTTAGCTTGTTGGATTAACTCAGATTAGAGATGGCTGGAAGAGGTAGAGACGATGCTGCGATTGCTGAGGCTCTGGGTATGCTAGCTGGAGTACTTGGAGGGAATCCGAATGTTGTGGGACTGGGAGCTGCTCGTCAACTGAGTGAGTTCCAGAGGAACAATCCTCCAATGTTCAAGGGAGCATACGATCCAGATGGTGCTCAGAAGTGGTTGAAGGAGATCGAGAGGATCTTCCGAGTGACTGAGTGTGCCGATAACCAGAAGGTCAGGTTCGGTACGCATATGCTGTCAGAGGAAGCAGATGATTGGTGGGTTGCTGCCCGCGCTGAGTTGGAAGCTGCTGGGAGTGCTGAGATCACTTGGGCGGTGTTCAGAGAGAGATTCCTGAGGAAGTACTTTCCAGAGGATGTCAGAGGAAAGAAAGAGATAGAGTTCTTAGAATTGAAGCAGGGCAACCGGTCTGTTACTGAGTATGCTGCTAAGTTCACAGAGCTGTCGAAGTATTACACTCCCTATGATGAGGCTACTGGGGAATTTTCAAAATGTGTGAAGTTTGAGAACGGGTTACGTCCCGAGATCAAGCAGGCTATTGGGTATCAGCGGATTAGAGTGTTTTCTGACTTGGTTGACTGTTGCAGGATTTTTGAACAGGATACCAAGGCCAGAGCGGAGAGCTATCAGCAGAGGGTTGATAGGAAAGGCAAGAATCAGAATGATCGTGGGAAACCGTATGCAGCTGGCAAAGGTTTCCAGAGACAGAGTGGGATGAAGAGACCTAGTGGGGGAGACTCCAGTGCCCCTGCTAAGTGTTACAGATGTGGTCAGGCTGGACATCGTATCCATGAGTGTACCAGTACTGAGAAGAAGTGTTTCAAGTGTGGCAAGGGTGGTCACTTGGCTGGAGAGTGCCGGTTGAAGACTATGACTTGTTTCAACTGTGGAGAGGTGGGTCATATCAGTCCACAGTGTCCTAAGCCGAAGAAAGAGAACCAGTCGGGAGGCAAGGTCTTTGCTTTATCGGGTTCTGAGACTTCTGCGGATGATCGTTTGATCCGAGGTACGTGTTATATTAATGGCTTTCCTCTTGTAGCTATTATTGACACAGGTGCGACTCATTCCTTTATATCTTTGGATTGTGCTGTGAAACTTAAATTAGAGATATCTGAGATGCATGGGAGTATGGTGATTGATACTCCTGCGAAGGGTTCAATGACTACTACTTCAGTTTGTTTGAATTGTCCTTTGAGTATTTTTGGTAGAGACTTTGGGATGGACCTCGTATGTCTTCCACTAGTGCAGATTGATGTTATCCTGGGTATGAACTGTGGTGTTTAACCGAGTTTATATCAACTGTTTTGATAAGACTGTGATCTTTCCTGAGATTGAGGAAGGAAAGAGTTTGTTTCTATCAGCAAGGCAGGTGAATGAGGCAGTAACAGGTGGGGCAGAGTTGTTTATGCTGTTAGCGACTTTGGAGGCTAAAGATAAGTTGGTGATTTGCGATCTAGCCGTGGTGTGTGATTTTCCTGATGTGTTTCCTGAAGAAGTGAATGAATTACCGCCAGAGCGTGAAGTTGAGTTCTCGATTGATTTGGTACCTGGTACTAGGCCGATATCGATGGCTCCGTACCGTATGCCTGCTGTTGAGTTAACTGAATTGAAGAGTCAGCTGGAAGATCTGTTGGATAAGAAATTTATTCGTCCGAGTGTGTCACCGTGGGGCGCACCAGTGTTATTGGTTAAGAAGAAAGAAGGTACTATGAGGTTGTGTGTGGACTACAGGCAACTGAATAAAGTGACGATCAAGAATCGGTATCCTTTGCCGAGGATTGATGATTTGATGGATCAGTTGGTTGGTGCGAGTGTGTTCAGCAAAATAGATTTGCGATCGGGGTATCATCAGATACGTGTGAAAACTGAGGATATTCAGAAGATTGCTTTCAGAACAAGGTATGGACATTATGAGTATTCTGTAATGCCTTTTGGTGTGACTAATGCGCCTGGGGTATTTATGGAGTATATGAATAGGATTTTCCATCCGTACCTAGACAAGTTTGTTGTGGTGTTTATTGAAGATATTTTGGTGTATTCGAAATCCGAAGAAGAGCATGCTGAACATTTGAGAGTGGTTTTAGGAGTTCTACGAGAAAAGAAGTTATTTGCTAAACTGTCCAAGTGTGAATTTTGGTTAGAAGAGGTTAGTTTTCTTGGTCATGTGGTTTCAAGAGGTGGTGTTGTTGTTGATCCTTCTAAGATAGAAGCGGTATCTAAGTGGGAAGCTCCGAAGTCAGTTTCTGAGATAAAGAGTTTTCTTGGACTTGCAGGTTATTATAGGAAATTCATTGAGGGATTTTCTAAGTTGGCGTTACCGTTGACGATGTTGACTAGAAAGGGGAAAGCGTTTGTTTGAGACTCAAAATGTGAAGAAGGTTTCCAGGAGTTAAAGAGAAGGTTAACTACTGCTCCTATTCTGATATTACCAAGTCCGTCGGAACCATTTGAGGTTTACTGTGATGCTTTATTGTTGGGTTTGGGTGGTGTTTTGATGCAGAATAAGCAGGTTGTAGCTTATGCTTCGAGACAACTGAAGGTTCATGAGAGGAACTATCCGACACACGATTTAGAGTTGGCAGCTGTGGTATTTGTTCTGAAATTATGGAGGCATTACTTGTACGGGTCAAGATTTGAGGTTTTCAGTGACCATAAAAGTTTAAAGTATTTGTTTGATCAGAAAGAGCTGAATATGAGACAGAGGAGATGGTTAGAGTTTCTGAAGGATTATGACTTTGGTTTGAATTACCATCCGGGTAAAGCAAACGTAGTGGCTGACGCATTGAGTCGGAAATCATTGCATATGTCTATGTTAATGATTAAGGAATTGGATTTAATTGAGCAGTTTAGGGACTTGAGTTTGGTGTGTGAGAGTACTCACAATAGTGTTAAATTGGGAATGTTGAAGTTAACGAGTGGTATTCTGGATGAGATTAGAGAGGGTCAGAAATCCGATGTGCTTTTGGTTGATAAGTTGACTCTAGTGAATCAAGGTCGAGGTGGTGAATTCAGAGTTGATGAGAATGGTGTTTTGAAATTTGGTAATCGGGTGTGTATTCCGGATGTTACCGAACTTAAGAAGAGTATTCTTGAGGAAGGACATCGTAGTGGCCTGAGTATTCATCCTGGGGCTACGAAGATGTATCATGATTTGAAAAAGTTATTTTGGTGGCCGGGAATGAAAAGAGAAATTGTGAGTTTTGTTTATTCTTGTTTGACTTGTCAGAAGTCAAAGATTGAGCATCAAAAGCCGTCTGGGCTAATGCAACCGTTGGCTATTCCAGAGTGGAAGTGGGATAGTATCAGTATGGATTTTGTTTCTGGTTTACCGAGGACAATTAAGAATTTTGAAGCTATTTGGGTGATTGTTGACAGATTGACAAAATCGGCTCATTTCATTCCGATCAGAATGGATTATCCGTTAGAGAGATTAGCTGAGTTGTATATTGAGAAAATTGTAAGTTTGCATGGTATTCCGTCGAGTATTGTTTCGGACAGAGATCCTAGATTTACATCGAAGTTTGGGAAGGTTTGCAGAGGGCTTTGGGAACTAAGCTGAGATTGAGTTCTGCATATCATCCGCAGACTGATGGTCAGACTGAGAGGACGATTCAGTCACTGGAGGATCTTTTGAGGGCTTGTGTTTTGGAAAAGGGAGGTGCTTGGGATTGTTATTTACCTTTGATTGAGTTTACCTACAACAATAGTTTTCATTCGAGCATTGGTATGGCACCGTTTGAAGCTTTGTATGGTAGGAGATGTCGGACACCTTTATGTTGGTATGAGTCTGGTGAGAGTGTTGTGGTTGGACCGGAGATTGTTCAACAAACTACGGAAAAGATTAAGATGATTCAGGAGAAGATGAGGATTGCTCAGAGTCGTCAGAAGAGTTATCACGACAAGAGGAGGAAGTCACTTGAGTTTCAAGAGGGAGATCATGTGTTTCTTCGTGTTACTCCGATAACTGGGGTTGGTCGAGCTTTGAAGTCGAAGAAGTTGACACCTCGATTTATTGGTCCTTATCAGATTTTGGAGAGGATAGGGGAGGTAGCCTATCGTATCGCTTTACCGCCGTCACTTGCGAATTTGCATGAGGTTTTTCATGTGTCTCAGTTGAGGAGGTACATTCCTGATCCGTCGCATGTGGTTCAAGTAGATGATGTACAGGTGAGAGATAACCTGACTGTTGAAACATCACCTATGAGGATCGAGGATCGAGAGTTGAAGCAGTTGCGGGGTAAAGAGATTGCTTTGGTAAAGGTAGCTTGGGGAGGACCAGCAGGTGGCAATGTGACTTGGGAACTTGAGAGTCAGATGAAGGAGTCTTATCCAGAGTTATTCGCTTGAGGTATGTTTTCGAGGACGAAAACTCTTTTAGTGGGGGAGAGTTGTAACACCCCGATAAAATATGATAATTATTTAATTTAAGTTTAATAGTATATTATGATGATAATATGAATGAGAGGGTATTATTTTTCAAAATAAAAGATAAACCATTCATATATATTATTGTTAGTATATTTATTAATTTAATTAAATAATTGGAATATTATTGGATTATTATTATTGGAATAATAAAGTTGGAATTGGAACAATTTTTGGAATCAGTAAAGAGTCCCATTTAGTAAAAAGGGTTTTTTTTCACGTGAAAAGAGAGAAACGACTCAAAAGTGGAAAAAGGGCAGAAAGGAAGAGCAAGAGAAGAAGGGTTGAAGAAGGGAAAAGCTTGAAGCTAAAGGATTTGCCGGATTAACTCAGGTAAGGGGGGGTTTATCGTCGTTTAATGGGTATTATGGGTTAACATGTAATGGGTAGTAATAAGCCATTGAATCGACTCTAATTAGGATGATGAATGTTGCAAATTGTGAACTTATGGATGGATGAGATATGGGTTTATAATTGAAGAAATTCGTAGGAATTAGATGTAATAAGGTTAGAAATTGTGAAATTGAATGGATATGATCTGTGTTAGATAATATGAACGAATGCTGTGTAAAAATTGGACTGTGGGAGGTTGGATCTGAGAAATCTCGTAGCAGAGAAAAAACCATAGCAGATCTGGAATTTTGGTTTCTGGCCATACGCGTATGACACTAGGCCATATGCGTATGAGATGGCCTGGTACGCGTATGGGGTGAGGTCATACGCGTATGAATGAAGAAGATGATGTTCTAACGTAGTTTTGTCTCTGTTGGTACGCGTATGGGAGAAGTGGTACGGGTAGCATACGCGTATGAGACAGGCCATACGCGTATGGGCTTGGCTAGGAAATGTGCCATACGCGTATGGGCATGAGGCATACGCGTATGGGCAGAAGTTTGATTTTTCTGAGCATGTTGTGGTGCAGTTTTGGTCGTTTCAGCTGAGTGATGTAATTTAGCTGATGTATGATATAGTAGGGATCTTTTCCCGTTGTTTTGAGCAGTATAGGTATTAGTAGAGTGTGCTAATGCTATGATTTATTATTTGGCATGACATGATATGATTATGTGATAAATATGCTGATGATGTGTGATGGTATGCATAATGCTGTGAATATATCTATTATGTATGCAATTGTGGATGGACTGTTTATGGCTTAGAGTGTGAGCATATGTCCATTGTGGATTGTTGTTGATGTTTGCATGCTAGGTGATTTAGCGTGCATAGCATGGCCTTTATGGTGGTAGCTAATTCCCATGGTGAGGAATTAGTGAGTGAGTCACTAGGTCTCAAATGAGTGGGACTAGTGAGCTTGGTAGCCGTATCTGGGTTTGATCGGTGAGGTTGAACTATGTGTTCACGAATA
The DNA here is from genome assembly GCF_024323335.1 of Lathyrus oleraceus. Taxonomy (NCBI): domain Eukaryota; kingdom Viridiplantae; phylum Streptophyta; class Magnoliopsida; order Fabales; family Fabaceae; genus Lathyrus; species Lathyrus oleraceus. The sequence continues at coordinate 382,518,323 of NC_066580.1, read as the reverse complement.
GTCGGTACCGCATGCATGGAGTCTCATTTCATAATGTATGTATGGCGTATAATATGAATGGATGTATTCCAATATTATACGTGTGTTTTGTGTTTGTGTTGAGTATGATTATGAGTTGATGTTGCCGTTGCTGAATGTGTGATATGATTAGAGTGATGAAATGTGTTAATTTACTTAGCATTACATGATATTTCATAATGCTTATTATATCAATTGAGGAACTCACCCTTACAACTATGTTTCAGGTAACGAGCAGTGATTGAGTAGAAGCTAGTGCTTGGAGTCTAGTGTAGTTCCTTAGTGGGTCATGCTCTGGTATATGTAACATCGGGACGGGATGTTTTACTTTGTTTTCAATTTTGGTTGTTGAACAATTTTACATGTAATGTGTTACATGGTTTGTATGTTGTTAGATTTCTATCCGCTGCGAATTGTGCAATGTTTTATTTTGATTAATAAATGAGCATGACAGGTTATTTGGGTGAATGGTGTGAAGTGTCAAGTGTGACACCCTGAAATTGCATATCTACTCTGATTTATATTTTGTTGTTTTAATTAATTATTGGGGTATTTTAGAAGGGTGTTACAAACACTATCCTGCAAACACAAGCCAGTGAAATCACAAGGCATAAAAAAACCAGATGAACTAGAAGACTTAACAATACTTGAGATTGGTTTAGGAGTGGCATGCAAAGGAGGTAACTGCACGAAATAGGTTTAATACCTAAGTCTGGAACTTTAGAAGATAAATATGAAAGCAATAAATATAAAGCACCTTCCAACTAAGAGATATCAGACTCTATCCCCATAGAGGAAGGAACTAGTTGGGTGTAATCTGTAAAATTTGAGGTAGGATGAAGGGTGGTATGCAATGACGACAACCTCTCAGAAGTAATCTCCACATCAATTTCTGGAACCTGAAAATGTAAAGAACCCATATCCATTATTCGAGAGTTAAGAAATGAAGGAATAGGTAAATCATAAATTCCAAGTGACTATGTCCAAAATATATATGGTGAAGAGAAATTATGGTGAAGCGAGGGGGTGATATCCAAACTAAAGGTGGGGTGTAAAGATGAAGACAACTTTTGGATGTTAAAAGAATTAATGCCTGCCAAGAAACATAAAGAATTAGGACTGGATCTAAAAATACTCTTAGGCTTTCACTTTTTAATTGGGTCAGAGGCCCATAACTTAAGAGGGAATGTGGATTTATCAGACCCTAAAAAATACCCACTCGAGAAGCCGCGTAGGTTGGCAATATTGGCTATAAAAGTATACGAAGGATTACTTGATAAGCACTCTCCATTTGATTGACCATGAAAAATGGAGGAATGAGAGTGATTAACATGGTTTAAAGCAACTTCCGCGTGTTTCAGATTGAAGCAAGAAGATATCCATATTTTCCAACAACCTAGGAAGGGGGCCTACCACATACCCTCTATTTTGATGAGTCACATCATGTTCAAGACATACCTGACGCCTATGGTCCCCATTAGTCATGTCAATAGATCAAAAATTTGTCTCCCAAAAGTTGGGCAAACAGGTGGGATGGCAAGGACCATCTAGAACCTTATTCGAAGAACCTCTATTGAATCTAGAAAAAACTTCATCATCAACTCCAACCACACGTTGGGACAAGCTTTCCTCATCAAATGTATTTGTATGAACTGCAATGCGATATAAATACGAGCAACCTGATGATTCCTTCAACTCCAAAATTGAATAAACCTCCTCACTACTACAAAAATAACATTTAACCACAGTTGGAAGAAAGATTCCACCAAGGTTGTATGCCCATGGTAACATAGGGTGTGGTAGTATGTGCCTTCGTTACTATCATGGGCTGATAGCCATGGGAAAAACACAGTAGTATGCAACATATCACTACAGTTGTAGAATCCAACTGTGGTAAAATCAGGAGGTCATGGATTCGATACCCTGAGTTAGCATTTTTAGAGATTTTTAGACATTTCACAACGGTTTAACAACTCAACCATAGTAAACAAGTTAACGTACAACATTTCACCACGGTTATAGCTTCTAACTATGGTGATATATTTATTTGAGTTTATTATAACTTATGTGGAATGTTTAGTTCACCAACAACTCAATAAACATATATCCTTTCAATCTAATTTAGAAATTAATGTTAACATTAGAAGGTCGTGGTGCTAACTCCCGTGTCTTATTTTCAATAAGAACACCATATTCATCTTTCATGACCATTTTATAATATGTGGATACTAAGGAGTTGTGAGACTTAAAGTTGCCACATTACAGTCCGGTGGTCAATTATGGGAGAGAATGGATGGTTGGCTAAAGGAGGATTAGGTGTAGGTATTTGATGGAGAGAAGTCGTGTTAGGCATAATGGTGAGTTCTGGAGAAAAAGTTTATGATTGTGGAGTTGGAGATAATGTTGGTTGATGTGTAGTTATGGTGATGAAGGAGTGTATGGTGAGTGATGTTATTATGGCGGTGGAGGTTAGTTGGGTGAGGTAGATTCATTCCTAGAAAGTGGTGATGAATGTTGAAGAAGATGATAAACAAAAGGTTATTGTTATAGATCTGAATCTAGTTTGACACCATAATAGAATAATTGTCTTACCTTCTTCGCACGTGTGTGTGTATATATATATATATATATATATATATATATATATATATATATATATATATATATATATATATATATATATATATATATATATATATATATATATATATATATTATATATATATATATATATATATATATATATATATATATATATATATATATATATATATATATATATATATATATATATATAAGTGTTGAATCAGTATTGATTCTACAAAATTAAATCCGATTTAATTTATATTAAAATATTATTAAATACTATTTAATTTACATAAAACCTATTTTATTTACATTAAATATTACTAAAGACTAAAAATATTACATGTCTTATAGTAATGTAAAAAACAGTTCAGACGGAAATTCAATGTCAATTTTTTACTTAAATTTATGTTATTGACTTAAATTAATATATTATAAATATTTTAATTTTTATTTAGAAGATGTAAACAAAATTAAATTTAGTTAACTAGTTGATTATTGTTAAACTTTTGTTTCTTATATAAATTGTATGTTTCAACACATTTTTATATGACTTGTTTCTAGAAAAATTATTATAGAAAATTGAAGGGTACAAAATTAGTGTTACTGTATTATAACGATTTTGTTGAGTTTGATATTATTTTTGTATAGTTTTTGTAAACACATATAGAGCTTTTGTTCGTTATTGTGTGAGAACTTCATTGTATTAAACTTGTGTTAATTTGCTTTCTTAGAAGCAATCTTGTAAACACATTCTTGTAAATCTCATTTGTTTGAGTTTATTCCTTGAGTGACTAGGTTTTAGTCAGATAAACTCAATAAGACAAATGCGGGTTGTCTTTGTGGTGTCTGTAATCAGTTTCGATTATAGTGGATTAAGTCCTTGTTGAGAAGGCAAAATCACATTGGCGGGTGGACTGTAGGTAGCTTTGTTAACAGCGAATCAGGATAAAAATAATTGTGTTGTTTTTCTTGTTCGTTTTACTATTTGATTGTGTTGGTTTTAAAAAAGATTTCTTTTCTAGAAACCCAATTTAACCCTTCCCTCTTTTTCTTGTGTTTCTTGCCACCTTCACTTAGATTCAAAGATATCCTGACTTGGCCATCAAGTCGCCACATGTTTTGATATTTTGGATCTACTAGTAGCCACATCGTCGTCCCCTTTCCGACGCTCTTTATCCGTGAGATCTGAAGATGAACTCCATTGCAATTTGACGACACTATCCTGGATTGAACAGTAATGAAATATGTATATCTAGTTTCCTTATCATTTACTCTAGAACTAGATTTGGCATGTACTCCACCCATCGCTAGTTGTTGCCTAATTTGCTAGATGTGCGAGTTTTTCTCTTCTCACCTCTACTCATCCTATGCGCTTGAAACCTCCCTTCATGTTCATCTTAAAACTTGTCAAACCAGTCGAGTTTCCATTTCCGCTTGACCATTCAAGTGCAGTGTTACATGTTGTGACGATAGGGATGAATTTCAAACATTGTGTCAGAAGTTCGGTTCCTCTGTCGTGATAACATTGATCCATAACTTCTTTCGGTTTAGTTTTTTTTATAGGATGAGGTCTGAAAGTAAAAAATCGTTATTGATATAATGTTCCTTTCACGATCTCCCTAATTATAAGACTTGGAATAGATGTCGGATCGGAAGGTTCGAAGGAGCTTCTTAGCGCGAGGTCGAGGTGAATTTCTTTTTCCTAGAGTGATTTAGTTGTGATCTGGCTTTTGTACCAAATGAGAAGTAATCGTGGAATTTTGTAGGAACCAGTTGTCGTTTCACACAAATGGTGTCACTGTTCCGTACGGGAACCATAATTATGATTGATTCGTAGCGATGGACTCCTCATGCGATGGTATGAATCACCAACATGTCGGTGTTCGGATGGACCTTCAAGGTTAGTACTCCAACGGTCAAGTTAGTTATAGAGTCCAAGAATGGATAAAAAATGTACGTTTGAAAAGAAAATGTATATGTTATATTTTACGTATGCCAGTTATATATGATGGATAATTTTAATTAGTTTTCCCTTATTGAGCACGATAGATCTTACTCGTATCGAGCTTTTAGTCGATTAAAACCAAAAATATTTTAAAAATTATAAATTTAACTAATCAATAAGTAACCATCAAACATTTGTCCAATATATAATTTGTATATATTTTTTAAAATCAAAGATCAAATCCAATAAAAATAAGAGATGAAGAATACAAGTGGGACCAAACAAAAACTCTTTAGAAATAGTTTTAATCTAGGGGTATCAACTTTTTCTAACAAGAAATCACCCAAACATAAATATGAGAAACACTATATAATTTGTATGTTTAAAAAAAATTATGATTCATTTTTAAAATTTCTAAAAATGTAATACGAATAATATAGTGATATAAAAAAAGACAAATTTGACAATTGACAGCTTGCAATTTTTTAGAATAAACAAAAATGTGTAAGGGTTCTTTTAAGAAAATAATGACATATCACAAAATTTAATTATATTGCGTGAATGGTTATAAAAAAATGGACAACTCAGTTTTTTTGAATAAATAGAATTTTATCCTATAAAGGACATGACAATTAGAATTAGAAATATGTTGAAGGATTCATTTGTATTTTTGATAATAGTTAATTTTCTAAATAAAAAATATTAACAAATATCCATTCAACGTAGAAACTAGTCAAAATAGATACCTGTTATTTAGTAATAGAGGATAAAAGTAATACAATTAAAATTATAATAGGTTTTTTAAGTTATTTTTTTAATAGATTTAACATTTAAGTTTTTTTTAACAACTTTTATTTTTAGAATGATTTATATATCATTTTTCTCGTATTTTGAATATTTAAAAACATATGAATGACGTATTTCTGATTGTACTTCATTATTTTTAGACAAACAATTAATAGACAGACAATTCACCACCTTGACAGGACGATTAAGATTTTTAAATTCAATTATTTTTGACAAGTTTGTCCGTTCCATTTATTTTTAACCGATTTAAGGTGGAGCAGGGTGGGGCGGACACCATGTTTTGCCATCCCTAATTTCCCTAATTTCAATGAAACAATATATTACAGTAGTGACACAAACTAAAAATCGACTAAAATAAGGTTCAATAACATACTTTTAATAAAATTGATAAAATACAATAAACTCTTTTTATTCAATAACGTGATAGAAATTCACAAACTGAAATTTTGGGTCAAATACATATAATTGCATTCAACCAAATAATATTGACTTCAAACACAATAGAAAAACAACTCTAATTTCTTTTTCAAAAAACAAAAAACAAAATTCTATTATCTCATCAATTGAATCAAATCTCATTTTTATCAAATTCGATGCAAATGAATAAAATAATTTTATTTTTATTTAAAATTTTAAAAAGTATATTTATGCATATAATTATTTGGTAAATATTTGTTTTTACACTGGTAAATATTTTTAAGAAGTACAATAATACTCAAGCTACCTATCAATGGATAAAATAAGTAAGAATACTATGTGCTAGGCCCATTTAATTTTATATCTATATTTTCCTTATCAATTTTGTATCTATATAAATGTGGGGAAACTAAGCCAGAGACAGAGTTCTAGCTATCAGGTAAGAAAGAACTCGTTTCCTTAGATAAGCAATTTACATTCAACAATTTTTGAGTTCTTTGCAAATAATCCTTCGAGAATTAGTGTATAGAATAGAACCAGAATTACTCATACTTTTTGTTTCTCTTTCAGGGTGCTGTGATGGAAGGGAAGACAATATTATTGTCAATATGGGGTACATGGTTTGCACTACTTGGAATCATCTTCATTCTCCAGATAACTTTTATGAGAGGTAATTAATCAATAAACTCTTTTTTCTGTTATATAAAAATTAAAGTTAGTTTTAGTTTAGTTGTGAATTTTATTTTAAAAGGTTTTATTTAACAGTAAAATATTATATCAAGAATATTAAGATATTATATATAAATGTTATATTTAACCTCAAAGATGGCTCTGCCAATTTTAATCAATTATATTAAGATTAATCCATGCAAGTATTGTTCTATATACTATTTTGTTTTTGCTTACTGTTTTTCTTAGATGCTTACAATTCTTAGATGGCTATATATATATATATATATATATTATTTTACTCATGTGATAGATTTTTGTTGGTTCTATAGTTTAAAAAAATTCAATAACTTGTTTGATTAACTTTCATGGCAATTGAGTACTAACATGTCTTTAAGATGTGTATTGTTAATTTAAAAATTACATTTATAGATAACAAACTTTTATATTAATAAAATACTTGAATTTAATTATTTTTATTTTTAGAAATTTTGACTATGCTTTTTTAGTTAAGATTTTTAACTAAAAAATTCATTGAGAAGATCATTTTTTAAAATTACATTTTTAGATAACAAACTTTTATGTTCTCTTCTATAGTAAAATACTTGATATTTAATTATTTTTAATTTTAGAAATTTCGCCCATTCTTTTTTAATTATGATTTCTTAAAAAATATTGAGAAGAACATTTTTAAAATTACTAATCATAGATGACAAATATCTAGGCTCTCTTGTATAGTAAATCTTGATATTTAGTTATTTTTATTTTTAGAAATTTCAACAATGCTTTTTAATTATAACTTTTTTAAATATTGAGCAATTATGAATTGATTTTATTATAGATTTCAAATCAGTTTTAAAATATCAATTACAATAATTTAATAAATGATTTTATACTTTAAAAAACCTACAAAAATTAAGTTAAAATATATTTATTTTACTAAAAATGTTACTGTTAGGTTTAAAAGACCTAATTATAAATTTCAGTCTAGATATTGATATATTTGGTCAGCCTCTCAAGCACACAATCCACAAAATGTATACAGTTTCTGAAAAATAATTTCTTATAGAAAAAGTAAACTTTACTTTTACGAGTGTATAACAAAATTATAAAGTTTTATTTTTGACTTATAGTAGTCGTTATTTAATATTTACAATATAAGTCAAGGATGATTTTAATTTGCAGTCCTTTTTTATTAATTAGACCATTTGATTGTTATTATAAATATATTTGACTTTTATTATGTATATATTATCAATTGTTTAATTACAAAAAACAAAATTAATTTTCCTTATAATAGTAAGGAGAAAACTTATATTATAGATAATTTTTTCGATATGATTTTGACTATTTTTCAACAAAAATATAATAAGTGTATAATTTTTTCCTATATGTAATTTCCTTCTATTTTCACTTTCTGAAGTATATTTGTCATATTTTTATTGAATTTAATTAAAACCACCCCCTTAAGGAATCGTATCTAAATTTTCTCGAAATAGTAATTGAAAGATGTATTGTGATAATCTCTTTAAATTATTTATTAACTTTATTGTATTATTTTTAAGAAAAAAATATTTATTCTTTTCTACATTAACCATATATGTTGAGCATATTTTTAGAATAATTTATTTATATAATTTCATTCTATATTTTTTCTGCCTTTTATAACTTAAATATTTTATTATTATTTTTAGAAAAAATCAATAAAAAATCAATTAGATTTATTTTTGTTTTTAATATAATAAAAAGTAATTATGGGAAAAAATATTTACAATTTTTTTATTTATGCAGATGTAACCAAACAAATGCTCTCAAACCTACACATAAATTCAAATTTGAAAGTCAATACTACAATAATCACATGCGACCGTTCTAATAAAGATTTTGATATATGTACCATGAATGATCCAACACTTTTAGATCAAACTTCATTAACTCTTTATACCTTGAACCCAAATACAAGAACTCAACCTCACACCCATGAGAAAATTCATCCTTATCCTCTAAAAAATAGTAAAGATGCAATGTCTTCTATTAGTGAAATCACTCTCACATCACATCCACAAAAATATTCATCTCAATGTGGTATAACACATCATAACCCAGCACTAGTATTTAGTGGGAGTGGATACACCGGAAACTTCTACCATGATATGAATGAAATTTTCATACCACTTTTTATCACCATCAATTCATTATCTCATGATCAAGATGTAATTCTTGTAATAATAAATAGTAAGATGTGGTGGTTAAAAAAGTACGCTGATTTACTATCTGCATTTAGTCGCCACCACATAATCATCCAGACAAATAACATAACAACAACACATTGTTTTCCCTCAGCAATCATAGGTTTGATAAAGCATGGACAATTGATCATAGACCCTAAATTGCTACCATACCCTAAAACTCTCTTTGATTTTCATGCATTCCTAAAAAATGCATATATAAAAAAGGACACCTCATTAATGTATCCTGACAATATGGATAGACCCCTTTTAACATTAGTGAGTAGAAAAGGAAATTCGCGTGTGATTTTTAATCAAGAAGAAGTCATCAAGTTAGCTGAAGATATAGGATTCAATGTACATGCTTTAGAGACAACAAAAGAGTCCTCAGTAGTTGATACTTATAGGTTGATTCATTCGAGCCATGTGATGTTAGGGGTGCATGGTGCAGGTCTAACAAATTTATTATTTCTTAGACAAGGTTCGGTGTTAGTTCAAATTGTGCCTATTGGACTTGAGTGGGCTTCAGAAACTTACTACAACAAACCAACTAAAATTTTGGGATTGGAATATGTTGAGTACAAAGTAGAGGCAAATGAAAGTAGTTTGTCTTGGAAATATGGAGCTGATAGTTTAGTGATTAATGATCCAGAAACTTTTCGTGATGGAAAATGGGCTAATCAACTCGTGTACTTGAAGAAACAAAATGTGATAATTGATTTAAGTAGATTTAAAAAATGCTTGACAGAAGTGTACAAAAAAGCTAAATTATTTATGAATACTAGTACTAGTTAGATAGTTTGTTAGACTTTTTTTCCATAGTTTTTTTTGTAACACCCTTCCCTCAATTTGATCGAGATTGTTGTGCCCTTTATTTGATTAAATAATAAATTAATGAATTTGTGTTCTTTAAATTTTATTGACATTGCATTCTTATTTAACTAAATTTCATTCCAATTTTTATATTAATCTATTTAAATCTTTTTAACAACAATAATAAAACAATCCACACAAATAATTTAATAAAATAATTAACATTTAGATCATGAATAATAGTTTGTTAAATCCTTATTCATAAGGCATATTTATTCAAATAAGTAAATCCTTCTTCATAATGCATATTTATTCAACTAAGTAGAAGAAATTACTTTACAATCCCATTTAATATGATTCGGAAGAAAAAAATTATATTGGTCAAAAAGTAAAGGTGTGTGTGGTATCCTTACAAGAGTAAGGGATACTCAGAGGCCTTAGTAAGTGTATAACATTTTTGGGTGGTAAGGGATTTCCCGCGGTGGCTAGAAGCCTTATATGGTTGTTTTACAGTGGTTTAGAGGACCTACTCATATCTTTCTCAAGGAAACTTTAAGTCCCTTAGGCGAGGAGTTTGGATAGCTTGTTCGATGGAAACTCTTAGTCCCACAAAAGAAGTTATATTAAGCCTAGTTGATGAGAGTATAAGTCCCTTAGGCAATGTGTCCTACCTCTCAGGTGGGACATCTATCAAGCCCTCAGACAACACTTTTAATTAAGTCTCTTAGGCTAGACTTCAATCACGTCTTTTGGGAGAGATTCATTTGTTGGATCTGACACGAGGAAACTCTCAGTCCCTCGGGCGTGGAGTTTATATAATTCATTCATATTGTCGTGGAAGGCTGCAAGGATATTCCCCATGTAGTTCAACATATGAAATATTACCTAAAGAGGTGGCAAGAATATTTTCCATGAAGTCCAACATACAAAGTATTGCTTTAAAAGGCGGCAAGGATCTTTTCCATGAAGTCCAACATACAAAATATTGCATTAAGAGGCGGCAAAGATCTTCGTCATAAAGTCCAGCATATGAAATATTGCCTTAAGAGGTAGGAAATATCTTCTCTATGTAGTCCAACATACAAAGTATTTCCTTAAGAAACAGAAATGATATCCGCCATGAAGTCCAATATACAAAATATTTCCTTAAGAGGCGGAAGTGATCTTTGCCACGAAGTCCAGCATACAACATATTGCCTTGAAAGGCGGAAATGATATTCGCCATGAAGTCTAACATGCAAAATATTGAGAAAATATTTGTGTGGATCATAAACATTCCAGAAATTATTCATAGGTAAAAATAATTATGTATCTCAAGAAATTACAATAATCTAACTGAAATTCTGGTATTAGATATGAGATGTCGAAGGTAATGTCACGACACTAATATCTGAGTTATGCAAATAGGATAAAGATAAAGAATTGTAATGCGAGAGACACAAGCAATTGTTAACTCAGTTCGGTCCAACTCACCTACATCTGGGGGCTACCAAGCCAGGAAGGAAATCCACTAAAATAGAATCAGTTCAAAGATCAGTTCAAAGACTCTCCGTACACTTCAACAAGTTACAGTCTTTCTCACCTAATCTCTACCCGTGCAATTTCTACCTAAGCACTCTTAGATATGAGAACCCACTCACTTCCTTACAATCACACCTGTGATCTTAAACAACAATCCCTTGAGAAAAGAAAATACTTTTCAATAACACACTCTTGATTTTACTTCACAGTTTCAATCAAGAAGACACACTCTTGATCTTGCTTAACAACTTTGATCAAGAAGACACACACTTGATCTTGCTTCACAGCTTTGATCAAGTAGACACACACTCTTGCTTAACAACTTTAGAGTGACAAATTACAACCACAAATCAGACCAATTCAATCATCAATGGATGACTTGAATGGCTTACAAGTCTCACGACTAAACAAGACACAAACCCTAGCTCTCTCTCAATATTTCGCTCTGTATTGGTTGTGTGTTAAAACAGGTTCTCCAAGTCCCTTTTTATAGAAGCTTTCAGCTGGGATTGGACATCTTGAAAACCCTAAATTTATTTTCCAATCAAATCTTCTCATGACAGCTGGCTAGATCTCCTTGGAAAATAAGTAAATCAGGTTGTAATCCATGATTGAATGCGCCTGCAAATCAGATCTTCAATCATACATAGATTGCCATTAATTGTGCAATCAGAAAACACCAGACATTCACACTGAATATTCTGTGTACAGGATGTCATGACATCGGGTCTGACATCCTGGAATAATCCTGCATAATTCCATTATTCCATTATTAATTTCCAGCAGGTTCAACCATATCAGATGCCATGACATTGTGTATGATATCTTGAAACAATCCTGCATGATCATGTTTTCCATTTAAACTCCAACAGGTACATATCATCAGATGCCATGTCATTATGATATTCTGAAACAATCCTGCATGATCATGTTCTTGAACTCCAGCAGGTACATAGGATATCTCATGTTAAGACATCACACATAACATCTTGTGAACACTCTTTGTTTTACCAAAATTGCTGCCAACACTTAGAACCAACAAACTCCCCCTTTGGCAAATTTTGGCTAAAACATATATCTGTCCATTTTGTTCACAAGCAAACTATCAACAGTTAAACAACAATTTAAATAGCAGCAGCAGCAAACACAATTACTAGCTATAGCTACTAGTAATACACACAAGCACAAGGGTACTTCTTCTCCCCCTAAATTTGTGCTACACAAACAGAATTACTAGTTATAAAGGCAACTAGTAAAACACACAAATGCACAAGGGTACTACTTCTCCCCCTAAATCTGTGCAATACAAACATCTCCTTTAATAATAATAGCACATGTAACCACAACACCTGTAACAATCAGAATATCATTCTGACATCTGCTTCAACATGTTAACATTCAGAATTTCCTTCTGACATCTCCTTTAACATTCAGAATTTTCTTCTGACATCTCCTTCAACATGTTAACATTTAGAACCTCCTTCTGACATCTCCTTCAACATCACCTGTACAACACAGAGCTTGCACAGACCATCAGACATCTCCTCCAACATCTCAGAACAAAACACCATTCTGTCTTACATCAAACATTTACTCCAACATCACAGAACAGAACATCATTCTGTCTTACATCAGACATCTCCTCCAACATCACAGAACAGAACATCATAGAACATCATTCTATTCAACATCATCAGCTGTCATCTGTTTAGCCTAGCTAGCTACATCAGCACTGCAGATATCTATAACCACATATTTAACTGCAGCTCTCCACATAATCACTTCTCCCCCTTTTTAGTCAAAATTGACCAAAGGTGACTTAAAACATAAATGCTAGGAGATACACACCATAATTATACACAGCTGTAATAGCTGAGATAATTAGAAATCCATGGAACTCATTAAGAGCCCAAATATTACATCAAGGCATCAGTAAGGACTGCCACAAAATACAAACATTTCAACAGAAACAAAATATCCAAGCTTCCAAAACAGTCATAACAGCATCCAGAACAGCACACATGTCATCATAACAGGGAGACCATCACCACAACTTAGTCTGAGGAGGTAGCATCTTCTTCACTTTCAGATTCAGAACTGCCACTAGATTGATCTTGAGAATTAGACCTCTCACTTGAGGTATGGGCATCTGACTCCTTGGCTTCACCATCTTCCAGATGGAAGGAAATGTTGTCGAAATGCACAGTTGCAACCTTAGCTGGAGACTTTCTAACAGTTTGCCTTTTAGCAGGTGAGATGTCTGGGACATCGTCTTTGATATCATCTTTAAAATCAAAGCTTTCTCTGATTTTCCTCTTCTGAACCTCTACTTTACTCCATGATTTAAAAGGACCTACAGCAGCAGCCTTCCTACTAGTTCTAGCTGTCAACATCTCAACCACAATCTTGCCTTTCCTGGTTTTCATTTTCTTTGCAACACTTGGTTTCAAGTGATGAACCAAAGTGTCATCTTCCTCTTCTGAACTCGCTTCCTCCAAATCAATTACTCTCTCATCAGTGTCATGCTTCTTTCTTGGCCATTCTTTGACTTGACCAGCAGTGATTGTCCTACAGACTTCATTGTCTGTGGCTTCTAACTCAACAGCTCCTTCTGTTCCTCTCCCTAGGAACTTATTCATTATAGTTAGGGAGAACCTTACACACCTTCTTCTCACAAAGACCTTGCAGAATTCTTTGTTATTCTTGTCAAAAATATCCTATGGGATATTCACCACCACAAACTCCTCCACTAAACCTTCAAAACATTGGGGCAATGCACTAACTGTTTTCATCAAACCAACAAACTTGATTAATTCCATAACCTCCTTCACTTCTACAGCCTCCTTCCCTATCTCCCTTTCTATAACAACTCTCCTCTGTATAACAAATTTCCACTTTAATTGCTATAAATTCTCATGAATACAAATCCCCAATTCCCTCTTAAACATTCAAACTGATTAGCATCCAAAGCTTTTCTAAATATGTCAGCTAATTGCATTTCAGTAGTAACATGCTCTAGTGCTATGATTTTCTCTTCCATAAGTTCTCTAATAAAGTGATGACTAATATCAATGTGCTTTGTCCTGCTGTGCTAAACAGGATTTTTAGAAATAGTTGTAGCACTCAGGTTGTCACAGTACACTGTCCTGACATCTTGTGTGACATTGTGTTCAGTCACCATTAGTTTCAACCAACCCTGTTGAGAACAGCTACTTCCAACTGCTATGTATTCAGCTTTATATATAGCACAAACACCATTTTCATCTTTGAATACTTTCGAATGTGTAGGAGCAGGAGTCCTTGCACTCTTCATGCCAATCTTCTTAACATTGTTCTTGGCACATTTGCTTTGAGATAGAAAAATAGACTCTTCTATCTGCTTGACTTGTAGCCCAAGTCCAACAAAGCTCTTCCCAACTTCAGACTTCATTTGACGAGCAACATGTTCTACCATCTGATCTGACCTCCTACCAAACCCAATATTATCCACATATGTTTGAGCCACCATGAGCTTTTCTCCTTGAGGTTTCAGACAACAATCTTTGAAGATTTCAACCACATCAGATTTGTTTTTGGTCCAAATGTATCTGGAGAAATCATCCACCACTGCAAACTTCTTTCCACCAAGGCTTTCCACCTGCATGGGTCCCATCAACTTCATATGGAGGAGTTTCAACCCTTTGGAAGTGATGTTAAGTCTGAGTTTCTGGTGTGACATCATTGTCTGACATTTCCCACAAACTTTCAATTTGGGAGTTTCTCTAGCAGATATAATCATCTTCATCCCTTTCTCCTTGACTAAGGTACATTTTGAGGAGTGACTAATTTGAGAGTTCCACATGTAACAGTTGTCTTTGGTTCTGACTCCTTCCATGATTACTTCACTTTCTTTGTTGGTAATCAGACATTCAGATTAGTGAAGTTAACATTTAGACCTTGGTCACATAGTTGACTGATGCTTATTAGATTTGCAGTCAAGCCTTTGACAAGTAGGACCTTGTCAAGTTTCGGAACTTCAGGGCATTCAAGCTTTCCTATCCCCTTGATTTCACCCTTTGCTCCATCACCAAAGGTTACATAGCTTATGGCATGAGGATGAAGGTCAGTTAGCAGGTCTTTATTTCCAGTCATGTGTCTAGAGCATCCACTATCAAAATACCAATCTTCTTTGGCTGAGACTCTGAGGGGAATGTGAGCTATTAGACTTGTAACATTAGTCTTAGGAACTCATTCCTTCTTGTTGACAGGCCTGTGCTATTTGGGTCTGGGTTGATAGTGAGTCTGATGATGAACAGGGCTAGGATAACCATACAGCTTATAGCAGAAGGGCTTCGGGTGACCAAATTTCCCACAGTAATGGCATCTCCATCTTTGGTGTTTCCCTTTCTGCTGTCTTCTCTTCTGATGTTGTGACATATGATGTGACATCACAGGTTTGCTTTTACTATGGCTACATTTAGGTTTGGCTTGAGGTTTGCAACCAGTGTAACTGCACTCAGGCTTAGATTCATTATACCCAATGCCAGATTTGTCTCCTGTTATTTTTCCAGTTTGGAGAATCTTGTCTAGGGAGTCAGATCCATTGTTTAACATTCTTACATACTTGGTCATCTCTTCTAGTTTAGAATTCAAGAACATAGATTCAGTTTTTAACTTGGAGATGGTTTCCACATGGTCTGCCTTCTCATTCTCCAGATGTACTATCTTCTAGCTTTCAACTTGTTGACTTTCATCTAGCTTGGCATTCAGAACCACTGCTTCTGTTTTTAATTTGGAGATGGTTTCCAAGTGTTCTACCTTTTCATTCTCAAGTTGAGTTATTTCCTTCTTCTGGCTTTCAACCTGTTTACACAACTCTACACTTTTGTGACACAGCTTTCTGTAGGTAGTGGCCAACTCTTCAAAGGTTACTTCATCATTACTTGAGTCTTCATCAGAACCCCATCTTCCAGTCAAGGCAGTTGCCAGATTTGCAGATTCTTCTGTTTCACTCTCATCAAACCAAGTGGCAGCAAGACTCATCTTCTGCTTCTTGAGGTAGGTTCCACATTCAGTTCTAATGTGTCCATACCCATCACATTCATATCACTGAACTCCTTTTTCTTCTTTGGGCTTTTCATCTGACCTTGTTCTTCTTCTAATATTGTTGGATTTACTAATGTCAGATGCGATGTTCTTGACATTAACCTTAGATCTTACATCCATCTTTTTCACAAACTTGTTGAACTGTCTTCCCAGCATTGCTGCATCATCTGCCAGATCTTCATCAATATCTGGACCACCTTCCTCCTCTTCCTCCTCAGTGTTTGACTTGAATGCTATGCTTTTGGCTTTCTTTTCAGATCCATCACACATTCCCATCTCAAATGTTTAAAGGGATCCAATTAGCTCATCAACTCTCATATTGGAAATGTCTTGAGACTCTTCTATGGCTGTCACTTTCATGGCAAATCTCTTAGGGAGTGACCTGAGTATTTTCCTCACTAATTTTTCATCTGACATCTTCTCACCCAGGGCTCTTGAGGCATTAGCAATTTCAAGGATATTCATATGAAATTCCTGAATATTTTCATCTTCTTTCATCCTTAAATTTTCAAACTTGGTAGTGAGAAGTTGTAGTCTAGACATCTTCACTCTAGAGGTGCCTTCATGAGTGGTTTTGAGAATGTCCCAAGCATCTTTAGCCACTTCACAGTTGTTTACCAATCTGAAGATATACTTATCTACACCATTGAACATAGCATTCAATGCTTTAGAGTTCCCAAGGGCTAGGTCATCCTCCTCCTTGGTCCATTGTTCTTCAACCTTCTTATCAATAATAGCTTCTCCATTCTTGGTAACAACTGGATGTTCCCAGTATGTTAACACAGCCTTCCAAGCCTTATTATCCAGAGATTTTAGGAAGGCTACCATTCGAGGTTTCCAGTAGTCATAGTTGGATCCATCCAAAATTGGTGGCCTGTGAACAGATCCTCCATCTCTCTCCATTGTACCAGAAAGTATTGTCCCTAGATCTCACCCAGAACCAGAGCAGGATGACTGCTCTGATACCAATTGAAATTCTGGTATCAGATATGAGATGTCGAAGGTAATGTCACGACACTAATATCTGAGTTATGCAAACAGGATAAAGATAAAGAATTGTAATGCGAGAGACACAAGCAATTGTTAACCCAGTTCGGTCCAACTCACCTACATCTGGGGGCTACCAAGCCAGGAAGGAAATCCACTAAAATAGAATCAGTTCAAAGACTCTCCGTACACTTCAACAAGTTACAGTCTTTCTCACCTAATCTCTACCCGTGCAATTTCTACCTAAGCACTCTTAGATATGAGAACCCACTTACTTCCTTACAATCACACCTGTGATCTTAAACAACAATCCCTTGAAAAAAGAAAACACTTTTCAATAACACACTCTTGATTTTACTTCACAGTTTCAATCAAGAAGACACACTCTGGATCTTGCTTAACAGCTTTGATCAAGAAGACACACACTTGATCTTGCTTCACAACTTTGATCAAGTAGACACACACTCTTTCTTAACAGCTTTAGAGTGACAAATTACAACCACAAATCAGACCAATTCAATCATCAATGGTGACTTGAATGGCTTACAAGTCTCACGACTAAACAAGATACAAACCCTAGCTCTCTCTCAATATTTCGCTCTGTATTGGTTGTATGTTAAAATAGGTTCTCCAAGTCCCTTTTTATAGAAGCTTTCAGATGGGCTTGGACATCTTGAAAACCCTAAATCTATTTTCCAATCAAATCTTCTCATGACAGCTGGTTAGATCTCCTTGGAAAATAAGTAAATCAGGTTGTAATCCATGATTGAATGCGCCTGCAAATCAGATCTTCAATCATACATAGATTGTCATTAACTGTGCAATCACAAAACACCAGACATTCACACTGAATGTTATGTGTACAGGATGTCATGACATCGGGTCTGACATCCTGGAATAATCCTGCATAAGTCCATAACTCCATTATTAATTTCCAGCAGGTACAACCATATCAGATGCCATGACATTGTATATGACATCTTGAAACAATCATGCATGATCATGTTTTCCATTTGAACTCCAGCAGGTACATATCATCAGATGCCATGTCATTATGACATTCTGAAACAATTCTGCATGATCATGTTTTTGAACTCCAGCAGGTACATAGGATATCTCATGTTAAGACATCACACATAACATCTTGTGAACACTCTTTGTTTTACCAAAATTGCTGTCAACACTTAGAACCAACACTAACTAAAATAATTTTAAAGATGGATAATGTTCCAAGTTCTAGGTAGGAGTTGTCAGTCTAATTTGATGTAACTTATATACCCGATATGGAAACTTTTGAAATATGTTATATGGTCCCTTTCATTTGGTTTGTAGTTTTCCATGTTATGTGGGCATAACTACTTACTTCAATACCAGGTCCCCTTCTCCCAACTCCCTCGAATTAACTTTGAAGTTGTATCTTCTGGTGACTCTATGATAGAGATTTATCGGATCATTTGCCCAATTTGGATTAAGTATAATGAGTAAAATTAGGGCCCAAATTAGTTTAAAATATTCAATTGTTGGTTGGAACACCCTAAGTTCCTTCCTTTTGTGGAAAAAATATGGAAAGCTTCTAAGATTCATGCAAAGCGGATTTCATTTTGTTAGAAAAGTTGAAGATCTTAAATATGAAGTTTAGGGAGTGGAATAGGGAGGTTATTGGTATTTTAGACCTAGAGCTGGAAGAAACGGTGAAGAGTCTCAATGATTTAGATCATCAAGTAGCTGACGAGTCTTTGGTCATTGATCCGCTTAGCTTGGCAGAGCTTAGGCGTGAAGCCTCTAGTAAAGTTTGAGAATATTTGCATTTTAAGGAGAGCATTCTTAGACAAAAATCAAGACATAAGTGGATTAAAGAGGGGGACTCAAACACCAAATTTTTCTAGGGTTTCATGAAGACTAGATTCTATAGAAATAAACATTGTTGGCCTTGATACATAAGGAAAAAGGGTGTCTAAAGTTGAGGATATTAAGCTGGTAGTCCATAATCACTTTGAAGAAAGATTTAAAGAGTCTCACAAGAGGAAACCTACTATTGAAGGAGTTAACTTTAAGCAGCTAAATTCATATGAGATTAGAGGATTGGAAGCTCATTTTTTGTTCGAGGAAGTAAAAGATGTGATTTTGAGAGATTTAGGGAATAAGAGTCCAGGCCCAAAAGCTCATTCTTTAAATTTTGTTGGGAGATTCTTAAGAAAGACACCATGAGATTTGTGAATGAATTTTATTGGAACGTCGAGATTCCTAAGAAAATTATGGCGTTGTTTTAAGCTTTTATTCCAAAGAAGGAAAACCCTTGATTAGTGAAAGAATACAAACCTATTTCTTTGATTGTAAGTTTGTATGGGATCCTTGCAAATCTTTTATTCAATAAATTGAAGAAGGTGATGAATGGTTTGATCTCTAAGCCACAATCGACTTTTTTTTGCTCAAAGTTACATGTTTGATGGCATTATGGTTTTGAACGATGTGGTGGATTACTCTAAAATGTTTAATAAAAAATGCCGTCTTTTGAAAATTGACTTTGAAAAATCCTTTGACAATGTCTCTTGGGAGTATCTCCATTTTATTTTGAAGAGACCGGGGTTTGGAAATTCTTGAATGCGGTGGATGAAAGCACTAGTTTTCTCAAGCTCGATGTCGGTCCTTGTGAATGGGAGTCCCAGCAAAGACTTTGACATTGAAAGGGGTATTCTCCAAGGAGACCCAATTTTTCCTTTTCTTTTTTATTGGCAGTGCAAGATCTTGCAGTTCTTGTTTCTAATTCGTCTCATCAAGGTCATTTTCAGGGATTTAAGTTCGATGTTGACCTGAAATTTGAATTGCTTCAATTCGCGGATGACACGGTTGTTATTACGGGTGACTCTTTAGAAAATATTTGGAGTATAAAATCTATTCTAAGGGGGTATGAAATGACTTCCGGTATGAGTGTAAATTATAATAAAAACAACTTATTTGGAGTTAACATTGTTGCTTCATATCTGCAAGCAACTTATATGTTTTTAGCTTGCAAAATAAGATCCTTCCCTTTTTTTAATTTCCTTGGAACTCCCATTGGCGTGAGCCCGAGGAGGAGATCTACTTGTAATCCTGTACTGGACAAGCTGAGATGGAAGTTGGTAGTTTGGCAAGGCAGAAATTTATCATTGGGAGGAGGGGTTACTCTCTTGAATGCAGTCATCAATAATTGTCTAATTTTATTCTTATCTTTCTTCAAATCTCCTAATATAGTTATTCAATAAATATTGAAGATCCAATGAACTTTTTTATAGGGTGGATCAACCTTGAAAAAGAAAATAAATTGAGTTATTTGATATTTAATTACTTTTTTGTTTTAGAAATTTTAAGGTCCATAGACAACAAACTTTTAAGGTCTCTTGTATATTAAAATATTTGATATTTAATTATTTTTTAGTTTTAGAAATTTTTAGAATGCTTTTTTAATTATGTTATTTTTTAAAAAAATAATGAGAAGAACATTTTTAAAAATTATACTTATAGATAACAGACTTTTAAGTTCTCCTCTATAATAAAATATGTACTTAACATTTAACCATTTTTTATTTTTAGAAATTTCAACAACGCTCTTTTAAATATATTTTTCTAAATATTGAGAAGAGCACAAAATATATATAATTTCTGAAAAAATTATATTATAAAAAAGTTAAATTTTACGAGTCTATAACAAAATTCTAAAGTTTTATTTTTGACTCAATACTCAACTTTGATTCTACTCATACTTATTTAATATTTACAATTGAAGTTAAAGTCAATGATAATTTAATTTGCGGTCCTTTTTTATTAATTAGACCATTTATTTGTTATTATAAATAAAATTAACTTTTATTATGTGTATACATCAATTGTTTAATTAACAATTTATTTATTTTTACTTATATTAGTAATTGAAGAATGTACTATGATAATATTTTTTAATTATTTATTAACTTTATTGCATTATTTTTAAGAATTTTTTTTTATTCTTTTCTACATTAACCATATATTGAGCGTATTTTTAGAATAATTTATTTATATAACATTCTTTTCTTTTCTTTTTTGCCTGTATAACATAGATATTTTTTATTTTTTTTAGAAAAAGTCAATAATAATATAATAAAATCAATTAGGTTTATTTTGGTTTTTAATATAATAACAAGTAATTATGGAAAAAAAATATTTACAAAATCTTAAAATATTAGATATCAGTTGTTATTTATTTTTATACAAAATCATATTTTTTTATGCAAATGTAATTAGGCAAATGCTCTCAAACCCTGCACATAAATTTGAATTGGAAAGTTAATACTATAATAATCACATGTGGCCGTTCTAATAAAGATTTGACTTAATTGCAATTTTGATATCTCTATTTTACTCTTTTTTTTGTTTTGACCCACTATTTTAAAAATCATATTTTTTTTTGTTCTTGTTTAAGTTTTTGTGTTAGATTTTAGTCTTGTAAAAGGACCAAAATCCAACAAAAATTTAAAAAGTGGACTAAGATCGTGGCTTTTAAAATGAAGGGACCAAAATCCAAAAAAAAAGAAGATCAAAATTGCAATTAAACCTAAAGATTTTGATATATGTACAATGAATGGTCCAACACATTTAAATCAAACTTCGTTTGACTCTTTTTACCTTGAACCTAAATGCAAGTACTCAACCTCACACCTATGAGAAAATTCATCCCAATTAGTGAAATCACCCTCACATCATATCCTAAAAAATATTCATCTAAATATGGTGTAACACATCATAACCTTGCACTAGTATTTAGTGGGGGAATGGTTACACCGAAAACTTCTACAAACTTCTACCATGATATGAATGGAATTCTCATACCACTTTTCATCCCCATTTATTTATTATCTCCTGACGAAGATGCAATACGTATAATAATGGACAGTAAGGTATGGTGGTTTATAAAGTATGCTGATTTATTATCTGCATTTAGTCCCCACCACATAATCATCCAAACAAATAACATAACACGATAACACATTGTTTTTCCTTAGCAATTATAGATTTGATAAAGCATGAACAATTGATAATAGACCCTAAATTGCTACCATACCCTAAAATTCTCTTTGATATTCATGCATTCCTAAAAATTGCATATATATAAAAAAAAGACACTTCATTAATGTATCCCGACAATATGGGTAGACCCCTTTTAACATTGGTGAATAGAAAAGGACATTCGCGTGTGATTTTTAATCAAGAAGAAGTCATCAAGTTAGCTGAAGATATATGATTCAATGTACATGCTTTAAAGACAACAAGAGACTCCTCAGTAGCTGATACTTATAGGTTGATTCATTCAAGCCATGTGATGCTAGGGGTGCATGGTGTAGATCTAACAAATTTATTATTTCTTAGACAAGGATCGATGTTGGTTCAGATTGTGCCTATTGGACTTGAGTGGGCTTCAAAAACTTACTACAACAAACCAACTAAAATTTTAGGATTGAAATATGTTGAGTACAAAGTAGAGGCAAATGAAATGAGCTTATCTTGGAAATATGGAACTGATAGTTTAGTGATTAATGATCCATAAACTTTTCGTGATGGAAAATAATCTAATCAACTAGTGTACTTGAAGAAACAAAATGTGATCATTGATTTAAGTAGATTTAAAAAATGTTTAACTGAAGTGTACCAAAAAAACTAAATTATTTATGAATACTAGTACTAGTTAGATAGTTTATTAGACTTTTTTTCCATGGTTTTTTTTGTAACACCCTTCCCCCAATTTGATCTTTTTGTGTCTTTTATTTAATTAAATAATTAATTAATTAAATTTGTGTTCAATAAATTTTATTGACATTGCATTCTTAATTAACTAAATTTTAATCCAATTTTTATTGATCTATTTAAATCTTTTTTAGCAACAATAATAAAACAATCAACACTAATAATTTAATAAAATAATTAACATTTAGACCTTGAATGATAGTTTGTTAAATCCTTATTCATAATGCATAATTGTTCAACTAAGTAGAAGAAATTACTTTACAATCCCATTTAATATAACTCAGAAGAAAAAAAATTGTACTGGTCAAAAAGTTAAGGTGTGTGTGGTATCCTTACAAAGGTAAGGGATACTCAGAGGCCTTAATAAATTTATAACATTGGGCTTTCCCGCGGTGGCGAGTAGTCATATATGGTGGTTTTACTATGTTTACAATGGTTTATAGGATCTGTTCACGTGATGTGAGAGGCTCTATATGTAAGCGTATTGCTTAAAATGTTATGTGTAAGTTATCATATGTTCGTTCTCCCATTAGGGGGGAGATATTTGTATAGACCTTTAGGCCTAGGCTTTCCTTGGGAAGGATCCATGTCCACTAAATCATCGATGGATCGTTTAATCCCTATTTCCTAGGGAAGACATGGATCAGCTACTGACCACGACTTTTCTCTGACCAAGGAACATCCTTCCCCCTGTTTCCCATAACTGGGTGAGTAGAATGTACTTGGGGCGAGACGGTACCGCTTAGAGGGTGAAATAAGTGTGTCACCTCTCATAGGGGATGTAAAGCTCTTACCCTTGTTAGTGCCTTTACAATATAACATTACACATCCCTCAAGCATGAGGGATTTTGATAAATAAGGAAATGTTTTTTAGACCATAGAGCGTTGGAGTATCCCGAGGCCTAAGTTTCTAAGTTTCTTGGTGATATGTGTGATGAACCGGGAAGACTGGGCTTTAGGTTCTCAGGCGAAGTTACATATCCTGGCTAATGAGACTGTGAGTCCCTTAGGCGATGCTTTAGACCTCTCGGGTGGGACTTCTATCAAGCCCTTTGGCAAAAATTTAGACTAAGTCTCTTAGGATAGACTTCAGTCGTGCCTTCTGGGCAAGATTTGTATGTTGAATCCCGCCCGAGGAAACTCTAAGTTCCTTTGGCGAGGATTTTAGATGGCATGTTTGATGAGAACTCTTAGTCCCATAGGAGAAGTAATATTAAGTCTGGCTTATGAAACTATAAGTCCTTCAGGCGAGGCGATGAACCTTTTGGGTGAGACTTCTTTTAATCCTTCAAACAAGACTTCTAATTAAGTCTCTTAGGCTAGACTTTGGTCGAGCCTCTTGGGAGAGATTCATGTTTTAGGTCCCTCCCAAGGAAACACTAAGTCCCTCAGGCAAGAAGTTTAAATAGCCTATTTGATGGGAACTTTAAGTCCCAAATAAGAAGTTATATTAAGCCTGGATGATGTGACTATAAGTCCCTTGAGAGAGGCGTTGGACCTCTCGGGAGGGACTTCTATCAAGTACTTGGATAAGACTTTTAATTAAGTCACTTAGGATAGACTTCAGTTGTGCCTCTTAGGAGAGATTCATGTGTTGGATCTTGCTCAAGGAAAGTTTAAGTCCCTCGGGAGAGGAGTTTGGATAGCCTGTTCATTGGGAACTCTTACTCAAAATTGAATAGTTTGGGTAGCCTGTTCATTGTAACCATTTGATATTTTACATAACGATGTATTGACATCACTCATTTTAAGCTCGTTAGGCACAAATACTATATTCTATTTTTGGATAATTATTCAACTTTTTGTGGACATTTACCATCTCAAATAAATCTCAAGTATATTCATGTTTTCAAAAACTCCGAGCTTACATAAACACACAATTTCAACCGGAAATAAAAAACCATTCAATGTGACAATGGTCGTGAATATGTTAATATTATTTTTTTAAAAATGTATGAAAATAATGGAACCCATTTTCATTTGTCTTGCACTTATACATCTTCTAAAAATGATAAATCCGAACGAAAAATATATTCAATTAACAATATTATTCGAACATTATTAGTTCATGCATTATTAACCGCATATTTTTAGCATCATGCTCTAGAAATGACAACACACCTTTTGAATATTCTACCTAGCAAACCCATCAATTTTGAGTCACCTCTTAATATTTGTATAAAAAATACCTTTTTTTTTTCATCCATTATAATACATGAAACTAAACCTTGCTCTACACCACACGTCTTTCTTGCGTACCCGTCAAATCATAGAGGCTTGTCTAGATTTATCTTCAAATAAAATTATCATTCTTCATCATGTTATATTTTACGAAACCTCTTTTCCTTATGTAAATATTCATACCCCTCAACCCACTACATATACCTTCTTAGACAATGACTTATCCCCCTATATTATAGACCACCTTTTAACTCAAACTTAACCCAACCCAAATCCAAGTCAACTGACTCATCTGCTCCACCGGTGCCCCCAAATCCAAGTCAACTAACTTAAACTTAACCCAACCCAAATCCAAGTCAACTGACTCAAACTTAACCCAACCCAAATACAAATCACTATATGGACTCAAACATGCTCCTCGAGCTTGGTATAAGCGGTTTTCCGACTATGTTTTATCTACTGGTTTTTCTTAAAGCAAGTGTGGTCACTCCCTTTTCATCTACAAGAAAGATAATCACATGGCCTACATATTACTTTATGTTGATGATATTATCCTTACTACATCTACTGATGCTTTGTGACAATCTATCACTTCACTTCTCAGTTCCATATTTGTTATGAAATATTTGGGGCACCTGAGCTACTTCTTGGATATTGCGGTCACTCACAACCAAAAAGGTTTATTTCTCTCATCGAAAAAGTATGTCGAAGAAATTCTTACACACGTTGAAATATCTTCTTGTAAATCGTGTCTAACATCAGTCGATACAAAACAAAAGATGAGTGTCACACATAGCACTCAATATGATGATCAATTTCTCTATTATAACCTTGATCGGAAAAATAGCAAGTGTACTATTTTTACCGATGTAGTAATAAGGAGTTTTATTTCCAAGTATCGATCTCAGGGATTGCGTAGGAAATACTTATTTTAATTTGATTCTATCAGAACAAAAGGATAATGGTTTGGTTGTTTTGGAATTTATAATAGTAAACACAAAAATAGTAAAAGTAATTGATTAAGATAAAAGATGCTAGGGTGAGTGGTTGATTTAACCAGTTATGAATTCAGTCAAGATTTCCTTAATACATATGAAACATTCAATCACCTAACCTCAGAATGTTCTTACTTAAGTCCTTAAGGAAGAAACTATTAAACTACCAATTATTACTCAAATGTCCATTCAATTAATCATTGGTTTTAATCATACATAATATCAAGGTTTACGGTGATTTACGAAAGTTACTAGTCCTAGATGATGCATTCATAAACCCAATTGTGTGAAAAACCCTAAAAATCACAATCCTGTTATTGAAAGTCATAGATCAATTTGTATTTGTCCGATAAAAAAGCATAATAACATCACACAATTAAATTGAAATAAGTAACATAGTAATCAAGAAATCATTTGTTCAAATTCATAACATGCGATAACATCAGGACCACCCCCCTAGCATCGAGGGTGTTTAGCCTCTCATAGTACTTAAAGAATTCATAATGTAAAGATTAGACATTACAAAGAATTAGGAGATTTTGATCTTCAATGGTTGATGCCCTTGAATCTCACCGTCTTCAAATCCTTCGTATTAGTTATCTTCTCCAATGCAATGTTTTCTTTCGTCCGTTAAAAAGTGCCTTCTTCTTTCTCTTCCAAGCCTTCTTATAGCTTCAGATGAATCTCTTCCAAGCAAAAGGTCCAAACTACCCTTAATGAGCAGAATCGGTTCACAAAGCAAAAGTTAGGGTTTCCAAGTTGCACCCAATCAACACGGCCGTGTGGTGACACACGGGTGCCCGTGTTGCTCTCCCTTATAATTATTTTCAGCACAAGCTACAGAGGCAACAACACGGGCCGTGTTCCTCCACACGGGTGCCCGTGTTAATGCACTGTTTTAATCAACACGGCCGGGTGGTGACACACGGGTGCCCGTGTTGATCTCTATTTTTCTTCTCCCATGTTGCTCTGCCTAATCAACAACACGGGCAGTGTTGTGGCACACGGGTGCCCGTGTTGACCTGTTGTTTCTTCATACTTTTTCCTTTCTGAGTATCCATAACTTCATCATTATTGCTTTTAAACCTTTGCAATGGCCTGTAACAATGACACTACCAAACGAAGCATAAACGAGATCTTTTTGACATAAACTTGTAATCGAATGCAATGCGATACCAAACCAACAAAACATGATAAATGACTCCAAAGCAACTAAAAACAAACATAAATCTTACCAAAGTGATGAAAATATGTCGGATTAGCGGCGGGAATTCAATGGAAATGGTGACCGATCACAACCCCAAACTTGTCTCATTGCTTGTCCTCAAGTGATGTATTGAGTCCAAACAAAGGTCACCCCCGAATTCATTTTCCACAATGCAACCTAGTCTTTCTCCATTTGTGTTCTTCCTTTCCAATCGAGTTTCAGGTCTCTCCGATTCAGGCAGTTTACCACATTTCCACATCAGAAACCTCTTCACCTGCAAGCTTTTCACACACTCACAATATCTCTCAGGGTTAGGTGTGTACACTCACAGCACAGTATGCAATACCAAACTCTTAACTTTGAATACATTCTAATGTCACTACCACAGCAGATTCCACACACTTTTCGAGGTCTTTTTAGGTTGTAACGGGGCTTGGGTACGGTGGGATAAACAAAAAATTGGATAACAAAGGGTTTTGAACTCGGTAGTCATGTTGTGTGATTTTTCTTTCTCTTTTTCTCGTGCATCACGTATACTCTGGGGGTTAATTTCATTCTTTTGACTCTTTTTCTACTCAAATTTTCTGAGCATTTTATATGTGTTAGAGTCTCAAGTCTCGGCAAGTGCATTTTTCTCTTTTGTTTTTTCTTTTCTCTTTTTTTTTTAAAGAAAATACATACTATTTTTCTTTTTGTATGATCTCTTATTATGCACTTGCTTCTCTTTCAAGATTTGATCTCTTATTGTGCACTTGCTTCTCTTTCAAGATTTCCACCCCAAACTTAGTTTTATTGCACATTTTGCAGTTCACAGAATCATACCGAGTTATGGAAAAAAACGAATGATTAAAACTTAAAAGGGGGTTTATGAGATTAAAACTTAACAGGGGGTTTATGATGAATAAAATGGCTAAGGCTCAACGGGGTTCACGAAGGGAAACATACAGATAAGGATGGTTAGAAAGGCCCTGGCTAAACAAACAACTTCCCTCAGTGTATGTTGTCATGCTGTGATGTGTCAACAGGACATACGCAAAATCAGAGTGATAAAGTCATACCTGGCTGAACTCTCATGCTGATATTTAGTGTTTGACTTTTTGTGATCTCACCATGTTGGTTAGCTTGCAAGCTCTGAAGTCTCCTCGTGTCATGTGGTTCTTTTCTGACTTGGTCTTTCCATACCGCTCTCTTGGTCCGGTGTCCCCAAATTGTGTCTGACTTCTTTTCTCAAGGTTGCATCAACTTCCGGGGTGCCTTATCAGCCTAAGTTTGAGGGGTGTCATTCATCCACTACCATTGATCCCGGGCTCGTCCAACCGTTTCTCATCACTCTGTACACACAGTAGGTCCAAAAGAACAGAAAACAAACAAAACAAACAAACATACTAATATAATGATAACATAACAAAAACAAAACAAATTGAAAGAAAATAAAAACATGAAAGGAGAAACCCCCCCCCCCCCCCCACACACACACACACTTGAACTAAACATTGACCTCAATGTTTAAATTCAAACACGAAGGGGACTTACAGTGATCACTATTGTGGAGGAGGCGGGGGATCGTGCGGGAAATGCAACATCAGACGTTGCATCATGGCCTGCATGTCATCCATGACTGTCCCTTGCCGGAACAGTTCCACACTCTGCCTATCTAATTCCGCACCTTGTCTGGTTTGCTCGGTGCGGAGAGTTCCCATCTCCGTCTGGATCCAACCCCACTGGTCCTGAGACATAAAAGAGGAGCTTTCACCATGTAGGCTCGAATCATGTGGGGGTGGCATACCGTGGGTAGCTGGCCTCTCATCTTCTTCCATGTCCTCACCTGAAAGGTCATGGTCAAACTGCGCATCTTCCCCTACAGCTTGGGATGAACCTGTGTACAACCAGTTAGCAGCATTGGCAATGCTAATGGACCCAGGTGCTGGTAGTGCGAGCACTTCCACATTGTGAATCATCAGAGCGTAATGAGTCGGCCTGATGGCAATCATTTGCTGATTGACTAGCGTGTGCATGTCAATCTTAGTCTTGCCCATCACTGCAGTCTCTTCCATCAAGAGTTGATCATACCCAAAGTGGCCCGCAATCTGCGTGATCATACCACCAACAGAAATATCCTCAGTAGCTGCATGGCCAACCTGTTTCAAATGATTGGCGGCGAAAGCCGCTGCATTGATTCGCTCATTGTGGGCCATGCAATACAGAAAAAATAACTCTCTCTTCGCAGCAACCCCGGTACTATCACCCCGCGAACAAAGTGCATGCTAACCCTTTTTGTGCATACCTGAAGCACGGGTTATGAATTCCAGAAGCTTTTCCCGAGCTAGGGTTATATCCAGTTTTGCCTGTAATAGCCTGCCAGAAATCAATCGTAGAAAAAGTGTCTGAAGGGGTTCCGGGTCCAGATACCGGGAGTCTCAGAATACTCCCAAGTTCCTCAACAGATAATTTGTGATCTTCATCAAACAAGCGGAAAGTGATTTACCCATAAAATTCCATCTCCGAATTTGTCCACCTTCTCCTCATCTTGAACTCAACCGTACTCAAGAATTCAAGGGTGATCCGAGCGAAGGTCGGTGCTTCGAATTACATGAATTCCAACATACCGATGTTATGAAACATGCGGTGCACCTCTTCTTTTAAACCTAACTCATCCAGTGTAGCATCACACATATATCGAGTCAGAATGAGCTTACGTTTAGCGAGAATCACATACCTCTCTTGATGATTTGGTTGGTCAAACAAAATGCCCTGAGGATTCGTAGAGCGTCTAACCCGTTGTTTTGGTCGAGAAGACGTGGCTACCTCCTTCTCCTTGCTTGCACGCTTTGGGGGCATAATGGTACCTGAAAAAAATTTCTCAAAATCCTAAGAACAGGTTAGTGAAAACTGCAACCGTCACTGTGTAGAGGACGGCGAGAGGAACAATTTTTGTGAAGGTGAGATGAGGTTAAAGTGAGTGGAGCTATGAGAAAAGTGAAGCTTAATTTGATGGAGGCTAGGTTAACAATGGAGGAAGAGGGAGAGAGAGGTTTCCAAAATCAGAAAAAGTGAGAATAAGTGGTGGGGAAGAGATGTAATAGCAAGTGGGGCCCAACATTGAAAATACCCAAAATCACAAAATTTGAAAAATTTACCCGTTACAAACAACACGGCCGTGTTCCTGCACACGGGCGCCCGTCTTAATCCTCTGTTTTAATTAACACAGCTGTGTGTCACCACACGGGCGCCCGTGTTAATCCACTATTTTGATTAACACGGCCGTGTGTCACCACACGGGTGGCCGTGTGGATGCCCTGTTTTCCTCAATTTTTGAATTCTGCAAAGCTTCTTAGGTCTGGCATCCTGTCGCTGAGAAGTGATTATGATTATGGCATCTTTTCTCCTTACCTGCAACAACGTTTCATACCCATACAGAAAAGAAAAGAAAAAAAAACAAAATAAGTTAACAATCGAACATGTGGGTTGCCTCCCACGAAGCGCTTCGTTTAACGTCGCATGGCTCGATGGTTGCCCATCTCATTAGGCGAGGCGCATATGGTCAATCAATCCGGGTTGTTGGCCTCTGTAATATGCCTTCAGCCTCTGGCCATTCACCTTGAATATATCTCCATTGTTTTGGTTCTTAATCTCTATTGCTCCGTGGGGAAAAACCTTATGCACGACAAATGGCCCAGACCATCTTGACTTTAATTTCCTAGGAAACAACTTGAGCCGCGAATTGAACAACAATACCAGTTGTCCTTCCCAGAAATCTTTCCTGATGATTCTCTGATCATGCCACTTCTGTGTTTGCTCCTTGTATATCTTTGCATTCTCATATGCCTGATTATAAAATTCTTCTAACTCGTGAAGTTGAAGAATTCGGGATTCACCGGCTTTTGCAAGATCACAATTTAAGAACTTGGATGCCCAAAAGGCTTTGTGCTCTAATTCCAAAGGAAGATGACAAGCCTTACCATAAATCAGCTGATACGGAGACATGCCAATTGGTGTTTTGAACGTGGTTCGGTACGCCCATAACGCGTCATCTAATTTGATTGCTCAATCTTTCCGTGAAGCACTCACTGTCTTTTCCAAAATCTTTTTAATTTGCCGATTAGACACTTCAACTTGCCCACTCGTTTGGGGATGATATGGTGTGGCAATCTTGTGATTCACATTATATTTCTTTAATAAGTTCTCCATGAGCTTATTCAAGAAATATGTTTCTTCATCACTGATAAGTGCTCTAGGCACACCAAACCTTGAGAAAATGTTTTGTTTAAGGAAGTTTACCACTGCTCTCGCGTTATTAGAAGGGAGGGCTACGGCTTCCACCTATTTGGAGACATAGTCCACAACCACCAGAATATAATTTTTTCCAAATGAGGGTGGAAATGGCCCCATAAAGTATATTCCCCACACATCAAATAATTCCACTTCAAGCATGCCCTTTTGAGGCATCTGATTCTTCCTAGAAATATTTCCTGTCCGTTGGCATCTGTCACATTCCTTCACAACGACTTGGGCATCCTTAAACAACGTGGGCCAGTACAACCATGATTGGAGGACTTTTGCGGCTGTCTTGTCTCCACTAAAGTGTCCCCCATAATCTGAGTCATGACATGCCTTTAAGACTTCATTTTGTTCTTCCTCAGGGACACATCGACGAATTAGTCCGTCTACCCCTTTCTTATACAAGAATGGTTCGTCCCACAAATAAAACCTGCAATCATGAAGAAACTTTTTCTTTTTGTTATGATCAAAGTCGTCAGGAATTATTCCACCTACCAGGTAGTTTGCGTAGTCAGCAAACCAAGGAACACCCACCATCGCGAGGATTCTTTCATCTATAAACTCGTCCTTTATGGGATGTTCCTCTTCCGTCTCTTCAATCGGAGACATTCGAGACAGGTGGTCAGCAACGGTGTTTTCACACCCCTTTTTGTCTTGAATTTCAAGGTCAAATTCTTGCAACAGCAAGATCCATCTGAGCAGCCTTGGCTTAAAGTCCTGTTTAGAAAAAAGATATTTCAATGCAGCATGGTCAGTATAAACAATTACCTTTGTTCCCAACAAGTATTGCTGAAATTTGTCAAAGGCATAAACCACAGCCAATAACTCCTTCTCTGTGGTTGCATAATTCATCTGGGCTGGATTCAACACATGACTAGTATAGTAGATGACGTGGAGGCGTTTGTCTTTTCTTTGCCCCAAGACTGCCCATACTGCTATATCGCTTGCATCGCACATTATCTCAAAGGGTAGAGACCAGTCAGGCGAGATCACTATAGGAGCAGACACCAATTTATTTTTCAGAGTCTCGAAGGCTTCGTTGCACTTTTTGTCAAACAGAAATGGAGTATCCTTCACAAGCAGGCTGGTCAACGGTTTTGCGATCTTGGAGAAATCTTTTATGAACCTACGATAGAATCCTGCATGTCCCAAGAAACTCCGTATACCTTTCTCATTCACAGGATGAGGGAGATTGGCGATTACTTCCACTTTTGCCTTGTCAACTTCTATTCCTTGATGGGAGATTTTATGACCTAATACTATCCCTTCTCTCACCATGAAGTGACATTTTTCCCAATTCAGAATTAGATTGGTTTGTTGACATCTTTGCAGCACAAGTGAAAGATTATACAAACAATTTTCGAAAGAAGATCCAAAAACCGAAAAATCATCCATAAACACCTCCATATGCTTCTCAAGCATATCGGAAAATATGGATGTCATGCACCTCTGAAATGTCGCAGGTGCGTTGCATAAACCAAATGGCATTCTTCTATAAGCAAAGATTCTATACGGGCATGTGAACGCTGTTTTTTCTTAATCCTCAGGTGCCACAGCAATTTGGTTGTACCCTGAGTACCCATCCAGAAAAGAGTAGAAATCATGACCTACCAATCTTTCCAACATCTGATCGATAAAAGGTAAAGGAAAATGATCCTTCCTTGTAGCAGTGTTGAGTCTTCTACAGTCTATGAAAACTCTCCAACCTGTAACCGTACGGGTGGGGATCAACTCATTTTTCTCATTTTTTATCACAGTTGTCCCTCCCTTCTTTGGTACCACATGGACTGGGCTCACCCACGAACTGTCAGATATTGGGTAAATTAACCCCGCATCTAAAAGTTTCACAACCTCCTTGCGAACAACTTCTTTCATAGCTGGATTCAGTCTTCTTTGAGGTTGGACGACCGGTTTCTGATTATCCTCCATCAAAATCTTGTGCATACACATCGTCGGGCTGATTCCTTTCAAATCGTCCATCGCCCACCCAATAGCACCCTTGTATTTCTTTAGGACTTTGATTAGCTTTCCTTCTTGGGTCTCTCTCAAACCTGAATTGATGATTGCTGGACATTTTTCCTCATTGTCAAGAAAGACATATTTGAGATGTTCTGGTAATTGTTTCAACTCTATCCCCTTTTTTATATCCTGTTTTGATTCTGAAGATGTTTTAGGTCGAATTGTTCCTTTAAACTCAAAACTCAAAAATAGATAAACTCAAAACTCTCTCCAAAGGAAGCTTGGGTGTTGTAATCTGCATAGATTGAGCAAAAACTGTATCTAACACTTCAATACTTTTACTCGCCCCTTCGTCATCCTTGAATTTCATAGTATCCCTCACATCAATTTTGAGCTTTTCATCATAAACTTTGGGGGTCATGGTTCCTTCCTCAATATCTATCATGCATCTTCCAGTTTCCAGGAAAGGTCTTCCCAATATGAGAGGAATCTCCTCATCTTCAGGCATCTCGAGTATCACAAAATCCACCGGGAATACAAATTTATCAATCTTCACCAGAACATCTGTTGCTATACCATATGGTCTCTTCATAGAATAATCCACAAACTGCAGTGTCATGCGAGTATCCTGCACCTCCCCTAACTCAAGTTTTTTGTAAATTGAGAGGGGCATTAGACTCACACTTGCTCCCAAATCGATCATTGCCTTTTTGAATGATCTATCTCCAATGGTACAAGGAATAGTGACTGCACCTCTATCTTTTTTCTTCATCGGAATTTTTAGGCCCTGCAAAATAGCACTACAAGTTTCAGTTAGCATGATTGGCTTGCTGTCGATCGACCTTTTCTTTGATATGATGTCTTTCATGAATTTGGCGTAGATCGGCATCTGTTCCAGAGCTTCAGCAAAAGGTATGTTGATCTCGAGCTTCTTGAATAATTCTAAGAATTTCTCACAAAAAAAATCATGGAGATCTTTCTTCTTTGTTCTTGTCGGAAAAGGAAGAATGATCTTTGGTTTTTGTTTCCCTTGCTGGCTTGTCGGCTTGACCACTACTTCTTCGGTTTGTTTTGGCTCTTCTCTAATCTCCAAGTTAACTTCCAACAATCCATCTTCTTCAACCTGTTCGTCAACTTGTGGTTCCTTAGCTTTTCCTTTTCTGGTGACCACAGCTTTAATGTGACTTTGATCACGGGGATTAACAATTGTCCCACTAGGAAGCGTGCCAGGTGCATGGGAGTTTGAGGCTAATTGTTGGGCGATTTGACCCATCAAAATTTCAAGATTTTTTATGGATGCTGTAGTGTTCTTCTGATTATTTTGAGTCTCCTCTTGGAATTGGATGTTGTGAGCTGCCATCTTTTCAATTGCGATCTCCCAATCTGCCTTCTTAGGTACCTGTTGTTGCTGCTGCTGATATTGATTTTGATATTGACCCTGTGCCTGCTGTTGCACGTTTCCTCTTTGATCTTTCCATGCAAAGTTGGGATGATTCTTCCACCCCGGATTGTATGTGTTGGAGTAGGGATTGTTCTGCTTTAAAAATTTTATATCTTCAATCTGTTGCGGTGTCGCAAAGCAATGAACAGTATTGTGTGGTCCATTGCAAATGTCACACACTTCACTCGGTGCCTGTTGTACTTGAGCCACTTTCTGAGCACCTATGTTTAGTGCTTTCAACCTTTTCTCTACCTCCGCAGCAACAGCTTCTTCAATTTTCACCTGTTTGTTTGTTTCAAGCTTCAAGTCAATAACTGCAGATTTGCTTGATACCCTGTCATATAACTCTAAATGCTCGTTCGAGGCAATAGCTTCAATTATCTTCTTCATACCGGTGGCTGTTGCAAAGTTGGCTGAGCCACCAGCTGCTGAATCAAGGATTTGTCTCGTTTGAATTCGAAGACCATTGACAAACATTTGCATTTGTTCAGTTTCATCCATGTTGTGAGTAGGACAAGCCATTAGGATTCTCTTGAATCGTTTGTAGGCATCTCCTAGTGACTCACCCTCCTTCTGTTTGAAGTTTAGGATCTCATATCTTTTACGCAATGACACAGATGCGGGAAAATACTCCTGCAAGAATGTTGTTTCCATGTGCTCCCATGTAGTGATACTACCAGCAGGTAAGGAATAGAACCACTCTTCAACCTCATCTGCTAAAGTGAATGGGAACATACGAAGTCGGACTGCTTCTTCGCTATGTCCAGGCATTTTCAGTGTTGTGCTCATGGTTAAAAATCTTTGCAGATGCTTGTTGGCATCTTCATTCACTCTTCCAGAGAAGGACCGTCTTTCGAGTTGATTAATGGTGCTGGGATGCAGCTGAAATTGTTCCATATTAACCGGTTGGTTGACAATTGTCATACGACCACCCGGGGTGTTGGTTCCACCATAGTCACCGAGGAGTCTCTCTGGTGGTGGTGGATTAGCAGCCATGATTTCAGGAACTATTTCCGCGTCTGAATCGGAATTCTCTTAGTGCACTGAAACAACTTCTCCCTCCGCTTTCTCTGCTAATTCCAGTTTCTTTCTCTTATCTTGTCTTAGTCTAGCGCGAAGAGTTCTTTCTGGATCTGCGTCAAAAGGAAAATCCGCTGAGGCCTTACCTCGCATAAACAAGTTAGACAATGATTAGAATTGAATAACAAAATTGTCACAGATAAAATTTTGGTTGGCGAGTGTAACACCTCAAAATTTGCCCTCCTCTTCTTGGGACTAGTTTAGCATATTGCATTTCATTTGTAGGGCATTAGGCATTTGCATTTTGCATATCATGAGAAATAAAAAGGTCATCCTCCAAAGTTTTTCTCAGAAGATAGAGAGGTTGAGAGATTCAAGCCTGAGGGTCTCCATAAATTGATCACCAACCATCTGAGGATTTGTGCTTCAATTAGGGTTTTCTTGGTTCTTCAAGAAGGATGAGAATTATCTTGTTGGCAAGGGTATATTACCATCATCATGATTATGTCATCTTTAAGGGCTCCACTGTGCATGCTTCAGTTCCTCTGGATTAGGGTTTTGACCTCTGGTCAACCCTAATCAATGACTGCTATTCCAGCTAGGGTTTCTCAAGGAGATGAGGATTCTATTGGGATAAGGGTCATATGATCATTATATTGGGCTTGTATAAGCTGGGGTTTCATTTCTGAGCCATTTCCTCAAGTGGTGGAGGCTCAAGCTGATCAGAGCATTTCTAGGTCATCTGAGAACTAGAAAGTCAACAGAAAGTCAACTAAGGGCTAGGAGGGGGAGAAATGGTTTGAGACACTTCATTCATGTCCAAAAGAGGTTTACTTGTCATTACAAACACATACCTTGAAGATTTTGAGGTCAGGACAAAAGTTTCCAAAATTGGAAAGTGACTTGTAATTGAAAGTTTCCAAAAATGGCAAGTTTTTAGACCACATTCAACTTGACTTTCCAACATCAAATAAGCTTCAAATGAATTTTTGGTCAACATGAAAGTTGAAGATCTTTCTCTCCTCTTTCCAAAAAGTCCAAGATCATGAGCATCTGATGAATGGTTGAGGAGTTATGCTCAAATGATGACAAAGTGTACATGGAGGTTCAACATGCCATAACTTTGGCTAAAAACTCCAAATTGAGCCACTCTTTTGGCAATTTGCTTCTTGTGACCTATATTTTCCAAATCCATCATTGCATTGCATGAAATAATATCACATGATCATTGGTGCATACATGAGTGTTTTGGAGGGAAAATGAAGAATTTGAAATTGGTTGATGCTACAAGCTTTTTGATCATTCCATCATGCTCATGAGATGATTTTAAGTGTAATTGGACCATGCATGTGCACTGTTCACGTTCATATTGCCATGCATAAGGTGAATTTTCCAATTTGGTCATACACCTCATTTTTCATTAAATTTTCATTAGCCAATGCCTAATCATGATTACAGCATAATTAACATGTCATATATAAGCTTAATTGTAACTGTTTTGCTCATTCTTACACATTCTAGATCTCAAAATTTTCTTTCCCTCCAAATTTTCTCTCAATTGAAACTTCAAATTTTTGCACACAACTCATTGATTTTCTTGCATATTCTGGTTTATTGAGTGTGATTGATGAAGAATCAAGCATTGATCTGAAGATTTTGGCCAAGAATCAAGCACATCAAGATCAAGAACATGAACATGGAAACTTCCATTTGAGCTAGATCTAGGTCGTGTCAAGCTTCAATTCATGTACCAGACTTCATAACAAGAGTAAAGGAGCAGATCTGAACACTTGCAAAGCCTTGAATCTACTGTTTCCATTGACTATTCTTCAAGCAGGTTTGAATTCGAAACTCATAATTCTTTGTTTTATGCACATGATATTGTAGAGTTTTCATTGCTGATCATCCTGATTTAAATAGTTTTTGATTTGGCTAAGTATTGAATGAGTTATGTCAAGTTAAAGTTTGTAGATCCAATTTTCTTTCCTTCGATCCGTCCAATAGGTGATGATTTAGGCTTAGGTGATTGTAGATTTGTGTTCTACGTGGAAAGATCTTTCCATTGGTATAAGGTTTGGTCATTTCTGGGAATTTTCGTGGCGGAGCACCGCCTGTCTCGCCGGAGAAGACGGTTGCTCCCCCGTCTGGTTAATTTTAGGGTTTTGCATGCGTGGCTGGTGATATGTTGCTAGCATGGCATTTTTATTGGCCAAGATTCAATTGACTTGTACACATGTGCTTTGACCATGCTCGCGTGTGCGCCACATCATAAGTGAAACGGTGCGTTTCACTTTGAGCGCTTGTATGGCCATTGAAACCACGGTTCGATACCAGGCCATGTGCGTTCCAAGATTCCATTTAATTTCATAATGTAGCGCTTCTGTGGACCTTGTGAGAGCAGGTTCGAAACCTGGCTTGGCATTTTTTCACAAATTCAATTGGTTTTTCCAGCGCTTATTCTGACCTATAGGACTTGTGTTCGAACCATGACTGTTGTAGTTTCCATTTCATTTTTATTATCATTGTTTTTACATGTTTTTCATCTTGTTTCCATTTTATTTTCATCCAATTGAAAAATTCATAAAAATTTGAAAACAAGTCCAATTTAATCCATTCTTTTTTTCATATGTCCATTTGAATGTCTTTTATTGTGTGATGTGAATTTCTGGATTTGTGCCTTGCTGGAGTTTTGAATATGCCTAGTTGCTTGAACATGGTGCCAAATATGGCATGTTGTGCCAATTCTCTTGTGAAATGCTCATACTTGGTCCAATCAATTTGAAATTTGGTATGCTGAATCCCAATATGTTGTATGATTTTTGAGCTTTTGTTTGGCATTTTTAGCATAATCCATCTCTGTTTTAGACACATCAATGCATGGTGTGACAATGTGTGTCACACATTTTGATGTCATACTTGTTCATTTTCATTGACATGTCAATTGAGCTCTGTTGATTCTAATTTTTTGCATGATGCTTGTGTTGAACATGTTGTGTGCACATAAAACTTTTCATTCATTGGATGTGTTTCTGATTTAATGTGCATTTTCCATTCTTGATGTCCAATTGTTGATCCCATTGTGTGCCTTTGCCTTAGCATGATCATTAGATGGATTTGCCTTAGGATTTGAGTTTGGTCCTTTTTAGGACATGTTCTTACTTAATTAAATATGCTTCATGTTGAGTATTGACTGCTGTTTTGACCTTTTGCTTTGCCTTTGACCCTAGTCTTGGTACTAGTGGTTTGTACTCATCTTTTGAGCTTTATATTTTAGGTTCAAGCTATTAGCTCTAGTGGTTGATGCAATCTCATGACTTGAGATGCAAATTTGCTTTGTCCACTAACCTTTGTTGTGTTGTAGGTTCCTTGGTGATGAACTCACTTGAGTTGTTGAGTTGTTGACTTGCCTTGTGTGCATATTGGTTGTAACACTGTTGACTGTTTGTTGGATTTGTCTGAATGTGAATATTGACTTGTTTGACTTTCTTACAGGTACTTTAGTAGCTTTAGCTCATTGCTTGAGCTTTGCTTTGCTTGTGGTTGGCATACCACCTAGGTAATCATCTTCTAACTCCATGTAGTCTGGAAGCCCTGTCGTTTCTTTTGACAGGCATTTGGCTGAGGTCTTCCTTAAGAGGAAATGACTGTGATTGTTTATATTTGTGCCATGTACTTCAAGTCCTCCTAAGTGAAGAGGCAATTGACAGATAGAAGGGACTAGCAGTCAGTCCCCTGTTAATCGTTGAGTCGTCCATTATGCTCGCACTACGTGCTGATTCTCTTGGACATGTCCCCCAACTCTTGTACAGTGTCAGTCAAGTGGAGTAGGGTCCCTCATTCTAGACCCCCACACCTTCTTTGATTCAAGCTCACCCTGGCCAGGGTTAAGAGCTATGAGGTCATACCCTCATTACCTTTCATCTGCTCACCCTGACGGTCAATGTCAGTGGTTAAGAGCCTCAGACACCCCTTCCAGTGTTGGCTTGTTTGTCGAGGTTGATATGACCCCTTGACTAAAGCCCAGCCTTGTATGAGCCGCTTGTTTGCATATAGTGTGTGATACTTGTTCACCTGTGATGTTTACTTGCTGTTTATTTGCTGTTTCAACTTGCTTCCTGTGCGAGGTAGGTTCTGTTTAGATACCTCAACCTAGGGCCATTGTGGATTGCATGACAACTATTAGGCCCGAGTCAGTCTCCCTTTTAGTTTGTTATTCCCCGGTCTCTGGTTAGGAGAAAGTTTCTCCCCTGTTAAGGGGAACTACGTCGCCCTGATCCTCATACCAGATGAGGTACGTAGGCAGGAGTGCGAGATCTCTCCGGGCACCCTTTTTCTTTTTTCAACCCTTCTGCTTTGTGTGTGTGTTTGGAGTCTGATGTAAGCCCAGCGATTTGCATTCGGTTTCCCGTTTGTTGTTGTTTGTGGAGTCAGATGTAAGACCATTAATTGGCTATCTGCTTCCTGTTTCTTTTGTGGAGTTGGATGTAAGCCCAGTGATTGGCATTCTGTTTCCTATTTGTGTTTGTGTGTTTCTTCTGACGTCTCAGCGTCTTTGTGTTGTGTTTGTTTTCGGCGTGCGGTAGCCGAACTACGGTAGCTCTGATTCTCATTCCATATGAGATACGTAGGCATGGGATGCGATATCCTAGCGAGCGCCTTCCCCGTTTCCCCGAACTACGTTGACTCTGATGTTTGTTCCTGACAAACTACGTAGGCCCAGGATGCGACATCCTGCCGAGTCCGCTTCCGTCTTCTTCCATCTGTGTTTTATTCCAGTGTGTGTGCATTCTTTTTGAGCAGTTACTTAGAAACCTTATTCTATTCTTTTGAGCGTGGATCCCGTCGAGTACGACGGACGTGAGGGGTGCTAATACCTTCCCCTTGCGTAACCGACTCCCGTACCTTATAATCTCCGGTCGTAAGACCATTTCCTTTCCAGGTTTACTTCGAGCGTTTCCTTTCCCTCCTTTGGGATAAATAACGTACGGTGGCGGCTCTGTTTGTTTGTTTTCTTCCCGCCGGTTGTTTTTCGCGTTGCGAAAGCTGGCGACTCTGCTGCGGAACATAGAAGTTAACCACTTGTTGGTCCATCTTCCATAAGCGAGTCAGTCCTAGCGCTCTCTAGGATAGTTTTGGTTGCTGTTGTTGCTCTATTTATTGCATTTATGATTATTATATCGTGATTGTATATATTTGCATATATGTTTGCATGCATCATATTATCATTGTGCTGGACTCTGTACAGGTTGGTTCCTCTGATTTGGGGTGGGTGTTCTGAGTGGGGCTAAAACCCAGGCCCGAGTATACACCTAGGATTAGCGTGGTCTCATGTTGCCTTTCATGTTAGGTCAACATGTTTTTGGCGACGTGACATACCACAAGCCGGACGAGGTTCTTTTGAGAGAGCTCTTCCTTTGTGGAGTATCCACTTTGGTTGAGTCACCTCATCTGAGCTGTTAACTTTGGTGACCGTTCTTTCCCGGATCTTTGGTTTAGACGATTTTA
The DNA here is from genome assembly GCF_024323335.1 of Lathyrus oleraceus. NCBI lineage: Eukaryota > Viridiplantae > Streptophyta > Magnoliopsida > Fabales > Fabaceae > Lathyrus > Lathyrus oleraceus. The sequence goes on along the minus strand of NC_066580.1, from coordinate 382,476,904 downwards.
TGAGAGCTGCAGCGGCACACCCGAAAGGGCAAACCCGTTGAGTATCTTGTTCGATTGTCGAGACCATTATCCGCCTTAGGATGACCTTGTTAGAACTCACCTGTGAGGGGAGGGTTTGATTCCTACAGATGCATGTTCTGATGGTGACTCTCTGATGGTGACTTTGGTTCAGTTGGATTTATGGATGTTTATTTCTGAGACGCCGGAGTTCTATCCGTGGTATTTATCAGTGGGGATCCGTTTATTTCAGGATTCCCTGGGTTGGTACAGATGATTTTTGTTGCTATCAGATCAGTGATTTTCCAATGATGATGGTGATGTATCCTCCGTTCCGTTTATTTCGGAACCCCAAGTTGGATTTGTGGTTACTCAGTACCTCAGATGGTTGTGATCAGTTCAGAGGCCGTAACTCAGTGCAGTGGATGTTCAGATGACTTGGAGGATGGCACAGTGCATTGCATTCATACATCAGCATCATTCACATTTTGCATTTACCCGCATCTAACTCATGTTTATCCATATGCAGGGGACATTCTTGATCGAGATCCTGGTTGAGAGACATCCCTGTTCCAGATAAGAGGATGGGCTTGAAAGACGATGTTGTCTACAGTTTCTTCGACCTGGAGATTAGTGTGCTGAGAGATATGATAGCATTGATTACACCTGACCATGTGGGGATGTTTCGTGAGACTTATGGTGGTATTTTGAAGTTGGTTTTCAGGCTCACAGATACAGATAGGAGTGCCATCCATACTCTTCTCCAGTTTTATGACCCGGGTTTGAGATGCTTTGTTTTCCCGAATTACTTGTTGGGACCTTTGATGGAAGACTATGCCAGTATCCTGGGTATTCAGATCAGAAACCAACTTCCATTCTATGTCACTAAGGGGGAACCTGATGTTGTTGAGATCTCTCGTGCTCTTTATTTGAGCCCAGAGGTGACTAAGGGGGGTTTGAAGGAGAAGGGAAAGTTGCATGGTTTTCATCTGAGTTTCTTGGAGGCTAAGGCCAAGGAGCATGCTGTTTTGGGGAATTGGAGGGCCGTTTGTGCTTTGCTTGCTGTCAGCATCTATGGAATCATCATGTTCCATAATCAGAAGAACTTTGTGGACATTAATGCCATCTGGTTGCTCGTGCAGAGGAATCCTATTCCTACCCTGGTTGGTGATGTTTATTACTCGGTCCATAATCGGAATGAGAAGCGGCATGGGGGATTGATCAGATGTTGTGCTCAACTGTTATACAAATGGTTCATGGGGTATTTGCCTTCCATAGGTGCATTTGTCTTTCTTGATCCTACTGTCAAATGGTCAATCAGGTTGATGGGTTTGCGAGCCAAGGACATAGCTTGGACTCACAATGGCGTGGCTGGACGAGACTTCATTTACAGTTGTCGGAGTCTTCCTAATGTGCCTCTTATAGGAGTTCAAGGTTGCATTAATTACAACCTGGTGCTTCTTAGGAGACAAATGGGATTTGTTGTGGAGGGTCCTCCTCTTGGGCGCGAGATCCAGGAGTCTTTCTACTTCCCAATTGAGGGTAATCAGCCAAAGTTGAGGCAAGTATCTGATGAATGGAGCGACATTCAAAGGAAGGGCAAGGTTCCTTTTGGTAGGGTTAATAGCAGGTCTTTTCCTCCGTTTGATGATTGGCTTAGGAAGAGGATTAAGCTCACGCATCTACCATTTCCTGGGGGTGATCCTTGGTGTCCATTGATTGAGGGGCCATGTTCTTCTGTCAGCATGGAAGAATTCCTTGAGATGAAGAAAGCCAGAGATCAGCTGCAAGCGGAGAAGACTGAGTTGGAGATGAGTGTTGCTAGAATCCAAATGGCTAATCAGGAAATCAAAGGGAAAATAGAAGACCAGGATAAGAGACATGCTTTAGAGGTGAAGCGCTTTGAGATAGACATTGCCTATTACTGCAAGATCAGCCAAGCGTTGGAGTCATCTACGAAGGAGCACGACATCCCCAAGGAGAAGTTGGCTAGAGCTTTGAGGGTCATTGAAGATGAGAAGAGGAGGTAGATCCTTGTGAAGACTCAGAGGGAAGCTAGAGCCAAAGTCCTTACCACGGAATGGGAAGCTGAGAAAGCGAGGATTATTGCTGAGGGAGATCATTATTTCCGACAGATGAAGATTCACTAGAAGGAGGTGGGGAGATTGCAGCAGGAGAACACTGAGCTCAGGTTCGCCGTGAAGTTTACCAAGATGGTTGATGATGCAAAGCCATCTGTGGGACCTTCTTCGGTGTAGAATTTTGTTATCATGTGTTGGATTACCGTCAGGCATGTTGACGGAATTCACTTGCTTGTATTTCTTTCTAATTCTGGACAATTGTAATTTGATTTGTATCAGACATGATGTATGACTCTCGCACGTATGGTGCACTTTTGATATACAGTGGTTATTATCATTCAGTGATTGATCTTCAGGCTTTATTTGCTTTCCTATGCACACTCACATAGCACACATGGTTGGGTGATATCTTTGCTAAATCATGATTCGCTGCTCTGTATGGTAAAACCAGATGATTGATGTCAGAATATTGCTGCCAAATTATTATTTGTCTCGATGAAACCAGGATCGAAATACAGAGTGTTCCTCATATGGATAGACATTGCATTCATGCATGAATCATAATAACTTGTCTTCTATTTTGCAGGTGTCAGTTTCTAACATGTTTGATTGTTTCAGGAATCATTGCTCGCGCACGTAGAATCATTCATTTGCACGTAGCACGTCCACACAGATACCCTACTGTAACACCTCAAAATTTGCCCTTCTCTTCTTGGGACTAGCTTAGCATATTGCATTTCATATTTAGGGCATTAGTCATTGCATATTGCATATCATGTGAAAATAAACAAGTCATCCTCTAAGGTCTTGTCAGAGATGGAGAAGTTGTGTGGTTCAAGCCTGAGGGTTCTCATGGACTGATGATCAACCATCTGAGGGTTTGCACTTCAAATAGGGTTTCTCGGTCCTTCAAAAAGGTTAAGCATTATCTTGTTTGCAAGGATATGTCACCATCATCATGGTTCTATCTTTATCAAAGGTTTCAGAATTCATGCTCAGGTTCCTTGGGATTAGGGTTTTGACCTCTGGTCAACCCTAATCAATTGCATTCTTTCAGCCAGGAGTCTAAAGGAAATAAGGTGTTTGTTGATAATGAAGATCACATGGTTATGTGGAGGAGCTTATGTGAGCTAGGGCTTCATTTTGGAGCCATTTCCTCAAGTGGTAGAGGCTCAAGCTGATCAGAGCATGGCTAGGTCATCTGAGGACCTATACAGTCAACTGTAAAGTCAACTGAGGGTTATGAGGTGGAGAAATGAGTTTCAAAATCTCATTCATGTCCAAAAGAAGTTCATTTGTCATTTCAAACATCAATATTGAAGAATTTGAGGTCAGGAAAAAAGTTTCCAAAAATGGAAAGTGACCTGTAATTTCAAGTTTCCAAAAATGGAAAGATTTTGGTCTAAATTCAACTTGATTTTACATCATCAAGGAAGCTTCAAATGAATTTTTGTTGAACATGAAAGTTTAATATCTTTCTCTCCTCTTTCCAAAAAGTCCTATTTCATGAATTTATGATGAATGGTTGAGAAGTTATGGCCAAATGATCATGAAGTATGCATGGAAGTTCAACATGGCATAACTTTTGGCTCAAAACTCCAAATGAAGCCACTCTTTTTGCAAAATTCTTGTCTTGACCAATGCTTTCCAAATCTACCATTGCATTGCATGAAAAAGGTTCACATAATTATGTGTTCATTCATATGCATTTTGGAGGGAAATTGGGGAATTTAAAATTGGTGTAAGCTACAAGCCTAATTCCAATCCCATTGTGTTCATTAGGTGATTTTGAGTGAAATTGGATCATTGCATGCTACTGTTCACGTCCAAATTAAGCCATGCACCTTCATTTTTCATTTTTTGCAAAACACTCCAAATATCCTTAATTATGATTAGTACATGTCTAATTGTGATTACAATGTCATTAGCACATGGTATATAAGGCAAACCCTAAAAGAATTTGGCATAATGACATTTCTAGATCTAGAAATTTCTTTTCCCTCCAAATTTCTCTCTTATTGGAATTCAAATTTTCTCCACACAAACACATAATTTCATCATAGATCCTTCACCATCATGGAGTTTTGAGCAAGATCCATACATTTTTTGTGGAAATTGAGCAAGGTTTGGAGCTGTTCAAGTGCATGTGCATGTCAATGGCAAGTTCAAATTAAGCAAGATTCAAGAGGATTCAAGTGTTGCTTTTCATTCAAAGCTTCAAAGCAAGGATACTGGAGAAGGATTGGAGCTTTTGGAGGCTTGAATACACTGTTTTGGTCACTGAAAGTTCAGGTTGGTGAAAATTCGAACCTCATAATTCTTGATTCTATTGCCATGATCTTGTAGATCTTTCATCACTGAGAATTCTGATATAAATTTCATTAAAAATGGATGAATATTGATGAAGTTGTGTTGATTTAAAGTTTGATGTGCAAATGTGTTTGTCTTCGATTCGTCCAATCCATTGAGAATTAGGCTTAGTGAATGGTAGATTCATGCTCTACGAAGAAAGACGTTTCCAATGGTATATCACATGTTGAATTCTGCAAAAAAAAATATACGTGCTACTGTTGCGCCACCGTCTCCGTGAGGAAGACGGTGGAAACCACCGCCATGAATAGTATTGGCCACCGTCTGGTGCGCCTACGGTTTTAAAGGCCAAAATGACGTCATTTTGGCCAAGCGCGTCTTCAACCAAGCGTGCCTCTGTTCGATCCTTGGGCGTGCCATTTCTAATTTGTTTTTTCCAAGCGCTCATGTGAACCTTGAGGGCGCTGGTTCAATACCTGGCCACAACACTTGAGAATTTTATTTTCAGGCGCCTGTTTGTACCTTGTTGTCCTGGGTTCAACTCCCACTGATTGCATATTTCAAATTTATTTCAGCATTTTGCTTTTCCCTCCATTTCTCATGCATTCATTCATATTAATTCATGTTATTTGCTTCAAATTGAAAAAATCACTAAAAATTGAAAACTAATCCAAATAATTCCAAACTTTTTTCTACATGTTCCTTGAGATGTCTAGTATTTTGTGGTATTGATTTTCTAATTTTGTCATTTATGGAATTTTAATTGTGAGTGCTTTCTTGAACATGAGGCAAAATATGACATGTTGTGCCAATTCTCTTGTGAAATGCTCATACTTGATCCAATGGCTTTGAAATTTGGTATGCTAATTCCTAACATGTTGTATGATTTTTTAGGCTTGGTTGTGCATTTTTATCATATTCCATCTCTGTTTTAGGCACATGGATGCATGGTGTGACAATGTGTGTCACACAATTTGATATCATACTTGTTCATTTTCATATACATGTCAATTGAGCTTTTCTGATTCTAATTTTTGGCATGATGATTGTGTTTAATGTGTTGTAGGCACATAAAAAATTTCATGATCATTTGGTTCATTTATGTTTTAATATGGAATTTTCATTCTTGAGGTCCAATTGTGTGCTTTGTAATTGCCTTTGCCATATCTTGCTCATGGGAGGACCTTGCCTTATGCTTTAGACTTGGTCCTTTTTAGGACATGTTCTTGCTTGTTTAAAGATGCTTCTTGTTGAATATCAACTTCTTTTTTGACTTTTTACTTTGCCTTTGACCCTAGCCTTGGTGCTAGTGGTTTGTACTCATCTTTTGAGTTTTGCATTTCAGGTTCAAGCTCCTAGTCCTAATGGTTTATGTTGATCTCATGACTTGAGATGCAAATTCTTTGTCCACTAACCTTTGTTGTGTGTAGGTTCATTGAGTGTGGTGGAATCCCTTGAATGCTTGCACATAGAGCATGACTTGTGTACATATAGAACCATTGTTGACTGTCTGTTTGATTTGTCTGAATGTGAATATTGACTGGTTTGATTTTCTTACAGGTACTTTAGTAGCTTTAGCTCATTGCTTGAGCTTTGCTTTGCTTGTGGTTGGAATACCACCTAGGTAACCATTCTAACTCCATGTAGTCTGGAAGCCCTGTCGTTTCTTTTGGCAGGCGTTTGGCTGAAGTCCTCCTTAAGAGGCAATGACTGTGATTGTTTATATTTGTGCCATGTACTTCAAGTCCTCCTAAGTGAAGAGGAAATTGGAAGAAAGAAGGGACTAGTAGTCAGTCCCCTGCTAATCGTTTGAGTCGTTCATCATGCTCGCACTACGTACTGATGCTCTTGGACACGTCCCCCAGATCTTGTACAGTGTCAGTCAAGTGGAGTAGGGTCCCTCATTCTGGACCCCCACACTTTCATTGATTCAAGCACACCCTGGCCAGGGTTAAGAGCTATGAGGTCCAATCCTCATTACTTTTCATCTGCTCACCCTAACGGTCAATGTCAGTGGTTAAGAGCCTCATCATACCCTTCCAGTTGGCTTTTTTGTCGAGGTTGATATGACCCCTTGACTAAAGCCCAGCCTTGTATGAGTCGCTTGTTTGCATATAGAGTGTGATGATTGCTTGTATGTTTAACTGGCTGTTTATTTGCTGTTTCAACTTGCTTCCTGTGCGAGTTAGGTTCTGTTTAGATACCTCAACCTAGGGCCATTGTGGATTGCATGACAACTATTAGGCTCGAGTTAGTCTCCCTTTTAGTTTATTATTCCCCGATATCTGGTTAGGAGAAAGTTTCTCCCTTGTTAAGGGGAACTACATCGCCCTGATCCTCATACCAGATGAGGTACGTAGGCAGAAGATCGTACGAGATCTCTCCGGACAACCTTTTCTTTTTTGTGTGTGTTTGTTTGACAGCTAGTAGGCTCGAGTTCCAGACTCCCTATTTAGCTTGTTTTGTTCAACCCTTTTGTGTTGTGTTTGTTTGGAGTCTGATGTAAGCCCAGCGATTCGCATTCGGTTTCTCGTTTGTTGTTGTTTGTTTGGAGTCTGATGTAAGCCCAGCGATTGGCATTCGGTTTCCCGTTTGTGTTTGTGTGTTCGGAGTTGGATGTAAGCCCAGCGATTGGCATTTCGTTTCCTATTTGTGTTTGTGTGTTTCTTCTGACGTCTCAGCGTCTCTGCTTAGCGTTTTGTGTCGGCGTGCGTTAGCCGAACTACGACAACTCTGATTCTCATGTTCAGATGAGATACGTAGGCACGAGATGCGATGTCTTGTCGAGTTTGAATGACGACTAACCTTTAATTCTTACTGGTTTTCGCCCTTGTTGCGATTCTTTTCTCTCGCCCTCGTTGCGATTGAGAACTTCCTTTTCTCTTGCCCTAGTTGCAATTGAGACCCTTCTACTTTGTGTGTTTGTTTGGAGTCTGATGTAAGTCCAGCGATTGGCATTCGGTTTCCCGTTTGTTGTTGTTTGTTTGGAGTCTGATGTAAGCCCAGCGATTGGCATTCGGTTTCCCGTTTTTTGTTGTTTGTCCGGAGTCAGATGTAAGACCATTGATTGGCTATCTGTTTCCTGTTCCTTTTGTGGAGTTGGATGTAAGCCCAGCGATTGGCATTCCGTTTCCAGTTGTGTGTTTCGTTTGACGTCTCAGCGTCTCCTTTTAGCATTTTGTTTTGGCGTGTGTTAGCCGAGCTACGAGTGCTCTGATTCTTCCTCTGGTTAGAGAAGATATGTATGCATAGGATGCGATATCCTAGCGAGCACGTTCCCCTTTTCCCCGAACTACGTCGACTCTGATGTTTGTTTCTGACGAACTACGTAGGCCCAGGATGCGACATCCTGCCGAGTCCCTTTCTTCCGTCTTTCATCTGTGTTCTATTCCAGCTTTGTGCAGTTTTTGAGCAGTCTTTTTAACAACCTTCTTCTTTTCTTTCGAGCGTGGATCCCGTTGAGTACGATGGACGTGAGGGGGTGCTAATACATTCCCCTTGCGTAACCGACTCCCGTACCTTGCAATCTCTGGTCGTAAGACCATTTCCTTTCCAGGTTTACTTTGAGCGTTTCCTTTCCCTCCTTTGGGATAAATAACGCACGGTGGCGGCTCTGTTTGTTTGCTTTTTCCCGCCGGTTGTTTTTCGCGTTGCGACAGCTGGCGACTCTGCTGGGGACGAAGTTGACCTCTTGTTGGTCTATCTTCCCTAAGCGAGTCAATCCTAGCGCTCTTTAGGATAGTTTTGGTTGCTTTTGCTGTTTTGTTTATTGCATTTATGATTATTATACTGTGATTGTATATATTTGCATATATGTTTGCATGCATCATATTATCATTGTGCTGGATTCTGTACAGGTTGGTTCCTCTGATTTGGGGTGGGTGTTCTGAGTGGGGCTAAAACCCAGGCCCGAATATACACCTAGGATTAGCGTGGTCTCATGTTGCCTTTCATGTTAGGCCAACATGTTTTTGGCGACATGACATACCACAAGTCGGACGAGGTTCTTTTGAGAGAGCTCTTCCTTTGTGGAGTATCCACTTTGGTTGGGTTACCTCATTTGAGCTATTGACTTCGGTGACCGTTCTTTCCCGGATCTTTGGTTTAGACGATCTTATGAGAGCTGCAGCGGCACACCCGAAAGGGCAAACCCGTTGAGTATCTTGTCCGATTGTCGAGACCATTATCCGCCTTAGGCTGACCTGATTAGAATTCACCTGTGAGGGGAGGGTTGATTCTTACATATGCATGTTCTGATGGTGACTTTTTGATGGTGATTATTGGGTCCTATTTACAAGTTGGATTTATGGATATTTATTTCTGAGACGCCGGAGTTCTGTCCGTGGTATTTGTCAGTGGGGATTCGTTTATTTCAGGATTCCCTGGGTTGGTACAGAGGTTCATGTTGTTATCAAATCAGTGGTGTTCCAGTGATGATGGTGATATATCCTTCGATTCCGTTTATTTCGGAACCCTGAGTTGGATTTATGGTTACTCAGTTCCTCAGATGGTTGTGATCGGTTCAGAGACTGGAACTCAGTGCAGTGGATGTTCAGATGACTTGGAGGATGGCACAGTGCATTGCATTCATGCATCAACATCATTCCCATTTTGCATTTATCTGCATCCAACTCATGTTTATCCATATGCAGGGGACATTCTTGATTGAGATCCTGGTTGAGAGACTTCTTTGTTCCAGACATGAGGACCGGCTTGAAAGATGACGTCGTCTACAGTTTCTTCAATCCAGAGATTAGTGTGCTGAGAGATATGATAGCATTGATTACACCTGACCATGTGGGGATGTTCCGTGAGGCTTATGGGGGTATTCTGAAGTTGGTTTTCAGGATCACAGATACAGATAGGAGTGTCATCCATACTCTTCTCCAATTTTATGACCCGGGCTTGAGATGCTTTGTTTTCCCGGATTACCTGTTGGGGCCTTTGATGGAGGACTATGCCAGCATCCTGGGTATTCAGATCAGAGACCAGATTCCATTCTATGTCACTAAGGGGGAACTTGATGTTGGTGAGATTTCTCGTGCTCTTTATTTGAGCCCAGAGGTGACTAAGGGGGATTTGAAGGAGAAGGCAAAGTTGCTCGGTTTTCATCTGAGTTTCTTGGAGGCTAAAGCCAAGGAGCATGCTGTGTTGGGTGATTGGAAGGCTGTTTGTGCTTTGATTGCTGTCAGCATCCATGGACTCATCATGTTCCCTAATCAGAAGAACTTTGTGGACATTAATGCCATCAGGTTGTTTATTCAGAGGAATCCTATTCCTACCCTGGTTAGGGATGTTTATTACTCGGTCCATAATCGGAACGAGAAGCGGCATGGTGGATTGATCAGATGTTGTGCTCAACTGTTGTACAAATGGTTCATGGGGTATTTGCCTTCCAGAGGTGCATTTGTCTTTCTTGATCCTAATGTCAAGTGGTCAATCAGGTTGATGGGTTTGCGAGCCAAGGACATAGCTTGGACTCACAATGGTATGGCTGGACGAGATTTCATTTACAGTTGTGGGAGCTTTCCTAATGTGCCTTTCATAGGAGTTCAGGGTTGCATTAATTACAACCCGACGCTTCTTAGGAGACAAATGGGGTTTGCTGTGGAGGGTCCTCCTCTCGGGCGAGAGATTCAGGAGTCTTTCTATTTCCCAATTGAGGGTAATCATCCAAAGTTAAGGCAAGTGTCTGGAGCATGGCGCAACATTCAAAGGAAGGGCAAGGTTCCTTTTGGTAGGGTTAATAGCAGGTCTTTTCCTCTGTTTGATGATTGGCTCAGAAAGAGGATTGAGTTCACGCATCTACCATTTCTTGGGGGTGATCCTTGGTATCCATTGATTGAGGGGCCATGTTCTTCTGTCAGCATGGAAGAATTCCTTGGGATGAAGAGGGAGAGGGATCAGCTGAATGCAGAGAAGACTGAGTTGGAGATGAGTGTTGCTAGAATTCAAATGGCTAATCAGGAAATCAAAGGGAAAATAGAAGACCAGGATAAGAGACATGCTCTGGAGGTGAAGCGCTTTGAGATGGACACCACCTATTACCGCAAGATCAGCCAAGCTTTGGAATCATCTACAAAGGAGCACGACATCACCAAGGAGAAGTTGGCTAGAGCTTTGAGAGTCATTGAAGATGAGAAGAGGAGGCAGATCCTTGTGAAGACTCAAAGGGAAGCTAGAGCCAAAGTCCTTACCACGGAATGGGAAGCTGAGAAAGCGAAGATTATGGCTGAGAGAGATCACTATCTTGCTGAGAGGGATCATTACTTCCGTCAGATGAAGATTCACCAGAAGGAGATGGAAAGACTGCAGCAGGAGAATACTGAGCTTAGGTTTGTCGTGAAGTTTACTAAGATGGTTGATGATGCGGAGCCCTCTGTGGGACCTTTTTCGGTGTAGACTTTTGTTGTTGTTATTGTGGATTACCGTCAGGCCTGTTGACGGAATTCACTTGCTTGTATTTTCTTTCTGATGTTGGAGAATTGTAATTTGATTTGTATCAGCTTGATGTATGACTCTTGCACGTGCAGTGCACTTTTGATATACAATGGTTTTTATCATTCAGTGATTGATCTTCGAAGCTTTATTTGCTTTTCTGTGCGCACTCACATGACACACACATGGTTGGGTGATATATTTGCTAAATCATAACTCTCTATTTTGTATGGCAAAACCGGATGATTGATGTCAGAATATTGCTGCCGGATTATTATCTGTCTCGATGAGACCAGGATCGAAAGACAAAGTGTTCCTAATATGGATAGACATTGCATTCATGCGTGAGTCATAATAACCTGTCTTCTGTTTTGCAGGTGTCAGTTTCTAACATGTTTGATTGACTCAGGAATGATGAATCCACCTAACGCTGACATTCTCGAATTGAAAGAGATGATGAGGGAGGTGATCAACGCCATGCAAGAGTTTGCCATGGGGCAGAAAGCAATCGCTGAGAAGGTGGAGAGAATTGAAAGCTGGCTGAGAATGGGGGAAATACAGGGAAACGCTCTGCCGTCTAGAGTAAAGAAGCCCTTTGGTGATAGTCAGCGCAAGAAGGAGGGAGAATCAAGTGATGTGTATACCCAGAGGGGACACGGTAGGGATCGTTACCACCCGTATGCTGCTACAGTGACGATTCCTACTGGTTATCGATCTGCACAACAGCAACAGCAGTCACCTCAACAGAGAACACAGAGAGCTGGGTGCCAAGTGAGAATGGGGCGACGGATCGTCAGTTTGATAAGCCACTCGTGACTTATACCCTTATGTTTAAGAGGTCTTGGGTTAGTTCAGCCGAGGATATTGGTTCCTGTAGGACTAAATCGGAGGCCTGCAAATTACGACGAGAACGCCAGGTGCGAGTTCCATTCTGGGGCACCCGGACATAACATTGAGGGTTGTAGAGCTTTTAAGAATGTCGTTCAAGATTTGGTGGATTCTAAAGCCATCAACTTTGCATCGACGCCGAATGTTGATGTTGACCCCATACCAATGCATGGTCCTGTGGGGGTGAACGTAATGTCAAAGGACAAGGGAAAAATGGGGGAGACGGATGTGGATCAGTTAAGAACTCCAATGTCTGTGGTCCAGAGGCATCTGATGAAGAGCGGAGCTTTCCCTGGTTGTGATAATTGTTGTGCGGCTGTCGCTATAAACGGGTGTGCAACGATGAGGGAAACGATTCAGAGAATGATGAAGGCGGAAGTGGACGGTGAACTATTTGAAACACCATGGCAGGCAGTTGAAACCGTCAAGGTGGAGAATGCCATTGTTGTTGAGAAAGAGAAAAAGCCGTCCATTTCTTCTTACAAACAGGCCATGGAAGTGGTGAAGAACGGAGAAGCCCAAGGCTGGGGAAGAATGATAGACATTACGGTGAAAGCGGATAGGTTCGGGGTTGGTTATCAGGAAGGCCAAGACTCGTCTGGACAGAACAGAGAACGTCGTCAACCGTTCACGTCCATCAGTGTTAGAATGCTAGATCCAGGTCACGCTTGTGCGGTGGGTGAAAAGATTGACAGTGACTGCGAGCTTGACTCGTGGATAAAATCGTGCGTACCAGGGAACTGGAAAGCCTCAAAGATCATCACTGTCACTCATCAGGAAGAGTAATATTTCTGTTTTTCAATTCTGTTTGCATGAAAGCCATACGTTTTGCCCGAAACGTATTGGTCCATTGTAAGGGCCACCTCATGTGTTTCATTTTGCAACATTTTGCATCATTAATAAATGGATGTTTTTGTAGTAAAAGCGGTGTTCCCTGTTTTTCATTTATTTTTGCAGTTTAAAAACAAAAATAAAAATGGCAATGTTAGTTTCATTTTCCTTCCTATTGTTTTGTCTCGTTCCGACTTCAAAAGCAATGCATGAATCAATTTTCGTGTAGATGCGATATTCTCCTGATCTCATTGATAACAATTCGGTTACACCTCTGTATGACTTCGACAATCCGATCTATCATGCCGAAGAAGAAGGCGAAGAAGATTGTGATCTGCTGGAATTAGCCAGGTTGTTGAAATAAGAGGAGAAGATGATTCAACCGCACGAGGAGCGAGTTGAGATTGTTAAATCTGGGCACCGAGGAGGTCAGAAAGGAAATGAAAGTTGGGGCCGCTTCAGAGGCAGATGTCAAGAGTAGAGTGGTAGCACTGGTGGAAAGAGCATGTTGATGCCTTCTCCTGGTCACACCAAGATATGCCAGGGATGGATACCGATATCGTGGTGCACGAGCTACCATTGAGAGAAGCCTGTCCTCCAGTGAAGCAGAAGCCGGTGCTGACAAAGGATGAGAAGGTGAGAATGGGTGTGGACTACCGAGATTTGAACAGAGCTAGTTCGAAAGAGGAATTCCCAGTACTTCACATTGATGTATTGGTTGATAATACGACTCAATTCTTGGTGTTTTCCTTCATGGATGGCTTTTCTGGCTATAATCATATTAAAAAGTCGCCAGATGATATGGAGAGAACTATGTTCATCACACCATGGGGCACTTTTCGCTATAAGGTGATGCCATTCGGTCTCAAGAACGCCGGTGCCACGTATCAGAGAGCTATGGTGACTTTGTTTTATGATATGATTCATCATGAAATTGAATGCTATGTTGATGACATGATAGCAAAGTCCCAAACAGAAGAGGGGCATCTGGTAGATCTGGCCAAGTTGTTTGACCGATTGAGACAATTCAGCCTGGGTTGAATCCGAATAAATGCACTTTTGGGGTGCGGTCCGGAAAGTTGTTGGGGTTTATTGTGAGCGAAAGAGGAATCGAGGTTGATCCTGCTAAAGTAAACGCAATACAAGAAATGCCTGAACCGAGGACAGAAAAGGAGGTTCGTGGTTTTTTAGGTAGATTGAACTACATTTCACGGTTCATATCTCACCTAACTGCCACGTGTGAACCCATATTCAAGTTGTTGAGAAAAGATCAAACGGTCAGGTGGAATAATGATTGCCAAGCGGAATTTGAAAAGATAAAAGAATATTTGCAGGAGCCTCCGATTCGGATGCCTCCTGTGGAGGGACGACCGTTAATTCTGTACTTGACAGTCCTCGAGGGGTCTATGGGGTGTGTACTGGGGCAGCATGACGAGTCTGGTCGAAAAGAGCATGCAAATTATTACCTTAGCAAAACGTTTACCGACTGTGAAACAATATATTCACTGCTTGAGAAAACTTGATGTGCTTTGGCATAGGCTGCTCACCGACTGAGACAGTATATGCTGGTTCATACCACTTTGTGGATTTCAAAGATGGATCCGATCAAGTATATCTGAGAAGCCAGCATTGACCGGACGGGTTGCGAGATGGGAAATGATTTTGACTGAATACGATATTCAGTATACCTCTCAGAAAGCGATAAAGGGGAGTGTATTGTCTGATTGCCTCGCCCAGCAACCCATTGAGGATTATCAACCGATGAAGTTTGAGTACCCTGATGAGGACATCATGGTTCTCAAATCGAAAGATTATGAGAAACCAATCCCGGAGGAGGGGCCTGACCCTGAATCCGAACGGATTCTGATGTCTGATGGGGCCGTTAATGTGAATGGTAGTGGAGTTGGTGTTGTTTTAGTTACCCCAAAGGGATCCCACGTTCCTTTTGCTGCCCGGCTAACAGTTGAATGCACCAACAAATGTGGTTGAGTACGAAGCTTGTATCCTGGGTATCGGACCTTGGTGCGTACATCTACTGGGGCAACGCCTTTCTCGCTTGAGTATGGAATGGAAGCGGTGCTACCTCAGTCCTGATGGACGTGAAATTGGAAGAGGCTGAAGGTGTAAGGACTCGGTACGAAGAGTTGAACCTGATTGAGGAAGAGGCTGTTAGTTATTTTGTCATGGGCAGTTGTGCCGGCAGCGAATGAAGCGTGCTTTTAACCGAAAGGTGCGACCTCAGGTATATCACGCAGGAGATATGATGTTGAAAAGGATCCCTCCTCCTCAGAACGATCGTTGGGGCAAGTGGGCACCCAATTATGAATGTCAATTCGTGGTCAAAAAGGTTTTCTCTGGCGGAGCCTTGTTATTGATGACCATGGATGGCGAGGATTTTCCATCCCCTGTGAATGCGGACGCAGTTAAAAAATACTTCGTATAAGAGACCCGCTGGACGAAAAGAATAAAATAGTCCAGGCAAAAATGGGCATCCCGGCGAACAAAAAAAAATGAATGAAAAGGTTCGGGCAAAAATTAGGGATAAAAGGAAAAAACTGTACACCCGGCAAGTCGAAAACCCCACAAGGGCGGCTTGGGAAAAAAAGGGTATCCCGGTGGACTGAAAACCCGAAAGGGAGGTCCAGGCAAAAGAGGGATTGAAACGAACAACTGCGTCTAGCATGATCGTTTATGCTTTGGTTAAGGCACCTGGATAGTCCCCGGCAGAGATCGGGCGGAAGCGTCTTGTTCAGAAGGCGGAAAGCACGGAGAGTCTTGAGAACATATGGGGTGTAACCGAGTTGGAACTCGATGAGATCACGGGTTCACATTGCCATTAAGATAGATTTTCCTTTTGTGCGCAATTACCTCTTTTCAGGGATTGCTTCCTGTGTATTGCTCAGTTTTTGAGCCACCTTTTTTTCAATCAATAAAATGCATATTCAGTCAAATAATTTTGTTTTTGTTTTCATTACCGCTTTGATTGCAAAAACATCCGTTTATTTTGATAAGAATCTTTGCATTTTGAGACATGGAGATCCCTTCCAATGCATGTTCATAAGATTGAAAACGTGAAATCTTATTCGGAAGGTAGAGTGACTCAGGTGTTGAAATTTTGGTACGCCTGGGGCACGTTTTTATCTAACGATCTCTTTTGCAGGTGTTGTTAGATATTTTCACTCACTTGCAGGTTATGATGTGAAGCTTTTTGACAAAAGATCCCCGTGGAGTCCAATCAGGGACAATGAATTGAAGAATGGTGAAAAGACGGCGAAGGATGACGACGATCCTGGAAGTTAATCAAGAAGACTCTTCAAAGTCTGAAGAGTGGAAAATTGACACTATGGTTAGATGGTGAATGCCAGCGGTCGACGAGTCAACAGGTTTGAGGTTGTTATCTCCCCAGCGGGTTCGAGATCGGTGTTTCCTCGACAGCCAGGTCTGAAGTGTGCTGTTTCCCTAGCATGATGGAGCTTGTTAGTTCCCCAGCAAGTCGAAGATTGTTGTTTTCCCCGCAGAGTGCATTGGTGGCTTCTTCCCCAGCGAAGTCCCCAAGCGGATCGGGTTCGGTGGAGGTCATCCTTGGTGAGGGTTGTCCTTTCCCCAGCAGCAGTGCTATTCCCCAGCAGGGTGGAGATTGGAGTGGTATCGAGTTCCTCAGCAGAGTGCCTCGAGCTCCCCAGAAGGGTCCCTTGAGGGGGATACGTTTTATGCATTCATCATTTAGAGAAGCATAGCATATTGCATACCTAATTGCGTAGCATTTCCATGGTTATGGAGCATTACGCTAAAAAAATCATCATGCATAAGCATTGCAAGCATAAACTAGTCTCAAGCCGTGGTTACCGTTTGAGAATTGGTTTCGCTGGTTGGAAGATCAACATCAGCATTGCAAGCATCAGCTAGTCTCGAGCCGTGGTTACCGCTTAAGAATTGGTTTCGCCGGATGGTGAAGATGTTACTCTGACGAGTTTAGCATCGTGACGTTGGGTCAACGGTATTCCCCAGTAGTGCGATACTGGAGGAGATTTCTGTCGTGCAAGATGGAAGTTGGAAGATGTTACTCTGAGGAGTTTAGCATCGTGACGTTGGGTTAACGGTATTCCTCAGTAGTGCGATATTGGAGGAGATTTTTGTCGTGCGAGATGGAAGTTGGAAGATGTTACTCTGAGGAGTTTAGCATCGTGACGTTGGGTCAACGGTATTCCCCAGTAGTGCGATACTGGGGGAGATTTCTGTCGTGCGAGATGGAAGTTGGAAGATGTTACTTTGAGGAGTTTAGCATCGTGACGTTGGGTCAACGGTATTCCCCAGTAGTGCGATACTGGACGAAATTTCTGTCGGGCGGAGATGGAAATGATAATCAAAGAAGTTTTGGGGTTCAAGAAAAACAAAAAAAAAAGGGAAATCATCAGAAAGTTTCGGGGTTCAAGAAAAGCAAAAAATATAATAATCCCCAGTGGAGCGCAAATTGTTCGTCTGTTCTTGGTATTCAATCACTCTTCACCCTGATCATCTGAAAGTCGAGGTTGTTCATATCGACAGGTTCACAGTGGATTGAATAGGGGCAACTGTAACACCTCAAAATTTGCCCTCCTCTTCTTGGGACCAGCTTAGCATATTGCATTTCATATTTAAGGCATTAGTCATTGCATATTGCATATCATGTGAAAATAAACAAGTCATCCTCTAAGGTCTTGTCAGAGATGGAGAAGTTGTGTGGTTCAAGCCTGAGGGTTCTCATGGACTGATGATCAACCATCTGAGGGTTTGCACTTCAAATAGGGTTTCTTGGTCCTTCAAAAAGGTTGAGCATTATCTTGTTTTCAAGGATATGTCACCATCATCATGGTTCTATCTTTATCAAAGGTTTCAGAATTCATGCTCAGGTTCCTTGGGATTAGGGTTTTGACCTCTGGTCAACCCTAATCAATTGCATTCTTTCAGCCAGGAGTCTAAAGGAAATGAGGTGTTTGTTGATGATGAAGATCACATGGTTATGTGGAGGAGCTTATGTGAGCTAGGGTTTCATTTTGGAGCCATTTCCTCAAGTGGTAGAGGCTCAAGCTGATCAGAGCATGGCTAGGTCATCTGAGGACCTATACAGTCAACTGTAAAGTCAACTGAGGGTTATGAGGTGGAGAAATGAGTTTCAACATCTCATTCATGTCCAAAAGAAGTTCATTTGTCATTTCAAACATCAATGTTGAAGAATTTGAGGTCAGGACAAAAGTTTCCAAAAATGGAAAGTGACCTGTAATTTCAAGTTTCCAAAAATGGAAAGATTTTGGTCCAAATTCAACTTGATTTTACATCATCAAGAAAGCTTCAAATGAATTTTTGTTGAACATGAAAGTTGAATATCTTTCTCTCCTC
The DNA here is from genome assembly GCF_024323335.1 of Lathyrus oleraceus. Lineage (NCBI taxonomy): Eukaryota > Viridiplantae > Streptophyta > Magnoliopsida > Fabales > Fabaceae > Lathyrus > Lathyrus oleraceus. The sequence goes on along the minus strand of NC_066580.1, from coordinate 382,458,983 downwards.
TTTCCAAAAAGTCCTATTTCATGAATTTATGATGAATGGTTGAGAAGTTATGGCCAAATGATCATGAAGTATGCATGGAAGTTCAACATGGCATAACTTTTGGCTCAAAACTCCAAATGAAGCCACTCTTTTTGCAAAATTCTTGTCTTGACCAATGCTTTCCAAATCTACCATTGCATTGCATGAAAAAGGTTCACATAATTATGTGTTCATTCATATGCATTTTGGAGGGAAATTGGGGAATTTAAAATTGGTGTAAGCTACAAGCCTAATTCCAATCCCATTGTGTTCATTAGGTGATTTTGAGTGAAATTGGATCATTGCATGCTACTGTTCACGTCCAAATTAAGCCATGCACCTTCATTTTTCATTTTTTGCAAAACACTCCAAATGTCCTTAATTATGATTAGTACATGTCTAATTGTGATTACAATGTCATTAGCACATGGTATATAAGGCAAACCCTAACAGAATTTGGCATAATGACATTTCTAGATCTAGAAATTTCTTTTCCCTCCAAATTTCTCTCTTATTGGAATTCAAATTTTCTCCACACAAACACATAATTTCATCATAGATCCTTCACCATCATGGAGTTTTGAGCAAGATCCATACATTTTTTGTGGAAATTGAGCAAGGTTTGGAGCTGTTCAAGTGCATGTGCATGTCAATGGCAAGTTCAAATTAAGCAAGATTCAAGAGGATTCAAGTGTTGCTTTTCATTCAAAGCTTCAAAGCAAGGATACTGGAGAAGGATTGGAGCTTTTGGAGGCTTGAATACACTGTTTTGGTCACTGAAAGTTCAGGTTGGTGAAAATTCGAACCTCATAATTCTTGATTCTATTGCCATGATCTTGTAGATCTTTCATCCCTGAGAATTCTGATATAAATTTCATTAAAAATGGATGAATATTGATGAAGTTGTGATGATTTAAAGTTTGATGTGCAAATGTGTTTGTCTTCGATTCGTCCAATCTATTGAGAATTAGGCTTAGTGAATGGTAGATTCATGCTCTACGAAGAAATACGGTTCCAATGGTATATCACATGTTGAATTCTTCAAAAAAAAAATATACGTGCTACTGTTGCGCCACCGTCTCCATGAGGAAGACGGTGGAAACCACCGCCATGAATAGTACTGGCCACCGTCTGGTGTGCCTAGGGTTTTAAAGACCAAAACGGCGTCGTTTTGGCCAGGCGCGTCTTCAACCAAGCGTGCCTCTGTTCGATCCTTGGGCGTGCCATTTCTAATTTGTTTTTTCCAAGCGCTCATGTGAACCTTGAGGGCGCTGGTTCAATACCTGGCCACAACACTTGAGAATTTTATTTTTAGGCGCCTGTTTGTACCTTGTTGTCCTGGGTTCAACTCCCACTGATTGCATATTTTCAAATTTATTTCAGCATTTTGCTTTTCCCTCCATTTCTCATGCATTCATTCATATTAATTCATGTTATTTGCTTCAAATTGAAAAAATCACTAAAAATTGAAAACTAATCCAAATAATTCCAAACTTTTTTCTACATGTTCCTTGAGATGTCTAGTATTTTGTGGTATTGAGTTTCTAATTTTGTCATTTCTGGAATTTTAATTGTGAGTGCTTGCTTGAACATGAGGCAAAATATGACATGTTGTGCCAATTCTCTTGTGAAATGCTCATACTTGATCCAATGGCTTTGAAATTTGGTATGCTAATTCCTAACATGTTGTATGATATTTGAGGCTTAGTTGTGCATTTTTATCATTTTCCATCTCTGTTTTAGGCACATGGATGCATGGTGTGACAATGTGTGTCACACAATTTGATATCATACTTGTTCATTTTCATATACATGTCAATTGAGCTTTTCTGATTCTAATTTTTGGCATGATGGTTGTTTTTAATGTGTTGTAGGCACATAAAAAATTTCATGATCATTTGGTTCATTTCTGTTTTAATATGGAAATTTCATTCTTGAGGTCCAATTGTGTGCTTTGCAATTGCCTTTGCCATATCTTGCTCATGGGAGGACCTTGCCTTATGCTTTAGACTTGGTCCTTTTTAGGACATGTTCTTGCTTGTTTAAAGATGCTTCTTGTTGAATATCAACTTCTGTTTTGACTTTTTACTTTGCCTTTGACCCTAGCCTTGGTGCTAGTGGTTTGTACTCATCTTTTGAGTTTTGCATTTTAGGTTCAAGCTCCTAGCCCTAATGGTTTATGTTGATCTCATGACTTGAGATGCAAATTATTTGTCCACTAACCTTTGTTGTGTGTAGGTTCATTGAGTGTGATGGAATCCCTTGAATGCTTGCACATAGAGCATGACTTGTGTACATATTGAACCACTGTTGACTATCTGTTTGATTTGTCTGAATGTGAATATTGACTGGTTTGATTTTCTTACAGGTACTTTAGTAGCTTTAGCTCATTGCTTGAGTTTTGCTTTGCTTATGGTTGGCATACCACCTAGGTAACCATTCTAACTCCATGTAGTCTGGAAGCCCTATCGTTCCTTTTGGCATGCGTTTGGCTGAAGTCCTCCTTAAGAGGCAATGACTGTGATTGTTTATATTTGTGCCATGTACTTCAAGTCCTCCTAAGTGAAGAGGCAATTGACAGATAGAAGGGACTAGCAGTCAGTCCCCTGCTAATCGTTTGAGTCATTCATCATGCTCGCACTACGTGCTGATGCTCTTGGACACGTCCCCCAGATCTTGTACAGTGTCAGTCAAGTGGAGTAGGGTCCCTCATTCTGGACCCCCACACTTTCATTGATTCAAGCTCACCCTGGCCAGGGTTAAGAGCTATGAGGTCTAATCCTCATTACTTTTCATCTGCTCACCCTGACGGTCAATGTCAGTGGTTAAGAGCCTCATCATACCCTTCCAGTTGGCTTGTTTGTCGAGGTTGATATGACCCCTTGACTAAAGCCCAACCTTGTATGAGCCGCTTGTTTGCATATAGAGTGTGATGATTGCTTGTATGTTTAACTGGCTGTTTATTTGCTGTTTCAACTTGCTTCCTGTGCGAGTTAGGTTCTGTTTAGATACCTCAACCTAGGGCCATTGTGGATTGCATGACAACTATTAGGCTCGAGTCAGTCTCCCTTTTAGTTTGTTATTCCCCGGTCTCTGGTTAGGAGAAAGTTTCTCCCCTGTTAAGGGGAACTACGTCGCCCTGATCCTCATACCAGATGAGGTACGTAGGCAGGAGATCGTGCGAGATCTCTCCGGGTAACCTTTTCTTTTTTGTGTGTGTTTGTTTGACAGCTAGTAGGCTCGAGTTCCAGACTCCCTATTTAGCTTGTTTTGTTCAACCCTTTTGTGTTGTGTTTGTTTGGAGTCTAATGTAAGCCCAGCAATTGGCATTCGGTTTCCCGTTTGTTGTTGTTTGTTTGGAGTCTGATGTAAGCCCAGCGATTGGCATTCGGTTTCCCGTTTGTGTTTGTGTGTTCGGAGTTGGATGTAAGCCCAGCGATTGGCATTCTGTTTCCTATTTGTGTTTGTGTGTTTCTTCTGACGTCTCAGCGTCTCTGCTTAGCGTTTTGTGTCGGCGTGCGTTAGCCGAACTACGGCAACTCTGATTCTCATGTTCATATGAGATACGTAGGCACGAGATGCGATGTCTTGTCGAGTTTGACTGACGACTAACCTTTAATTCTTGTTGGTTTTCGCCCTTGTGGCAATTCTTTTCTCTCGCCCTCGTTGCGATTGAGACCTTCCTTTTCTCTTGCCCTAGTTGCAAACGAGACCCTTCTACTTTGTGTGTTTGTTTGGAGTCTGATGTAAGTCCAGCGATTGGCATTCGGTTTCCCGTTTGTTTTTGTTTGTTTGGAGTCTGATGTAAGCTCATCGATTGGCATTCGGTTTCCCGTTTTTTGTTGTTTGTCCGGAGTCAGATGTAAGACCATTGATTGGCTATCCGTTTCCTGTTCCTTTTGTGGAGTTGGATGTAAGCCCAACGATTGGCATTCCGTTTCCAATTGTGTGTTTCGTTTGACGTCTCAGCGTCTCCTTTTAGCGTTTTGTTTTGGCGTGCGTTAGCCGAGCTACGAGTGCTCTGATTCTTCCTCTGGTTAGAGAAGATACGTATGCATAGGATGCGATATCCTAGCGAGCACGTTCCCCTTTTCCCCGAACTACGTCGACTCTGATGTTTGTTTCTGACGAACTACGTAGGCCCAGGATGCGACATCCTGCCAAGTCCTTTTCTTCCGTCTTTCATCTGTGTTCTATTCCAGCTTTGTGCAGTTTTTGAGCAGTCTTTTTAGCAACCTTCTTCTTTTCTTTCGAGCGTGGATCCCGTCGAGTACGATGGACGTGAGGGGGTGCTAATACCTTCCCCTTGCGTAACCGACTCCCGTACCTTGCAATCTCTGGGCGTAAGACCATTTCCTTTCCAGGTTTACTTCGAGCGTTTCCTTTCCCTCCTTTGGGATAAATAACGCACGGTGGCGGCTCTGTTTGTTTGCTTTTTCCCGCCGGTTGTTTTTCGCGTTGCGACACCTACCAGGCGCAACAAATCCAAACTGATGGATACATCCAACGCAGATATTCTCGAGCTAAAAGAGAAGATGGGAAAGCTGATCAATGTTATGCAAGGGTTCGCCTTGGGGCAGAAGGCACTAGTTAAGAAAGTGGAGAAGCTTGAGCGGGCTTCTGCTGCTAACAGTGGTAATAATTTAGAGGGTGTCTCCAACAACGGTCTTGGTGGTTCTAGGGATGGTGGTGATCCCAGGAAGAAGACGACTACTGCTGGTGTGGTAATCAATAACGGTGGTGGGTTTGGTTTTGCTGCAGGAGGTGGGCCCGGTCCTGTAGTCAATAATGTGAAAGATAATCAGCTTCCTCCTTTCTTTGGGGCCGAGGAGAATAGAGAAGAAGACTAGTTCTCGGTGCTGAATGAATAATTTGGTCAATACGGTGTCCAACCACCCAACAAAGAAATTCAGGTGCTGGCTGAGAAGATCAGGGCTCTGGAAAGCTATGCTACTCCGGGGGTTGTCAACATGTCAAACATGGGGCTAGTTGAGGGGATTGTGATCCCGCAGAAGTTTAAAGTGCCTGCGTTTGATAAATATAATGGGAGTTCTTGCCTGGAAACCCATCTCCAGGCATTCGTCCGAAAGATTTCTGCCTATACTATGGAACAGAAGCTCTGGATGTACTTCTTCCAGGATAGCTTGTCTGGTGGATCTCTTGAGTGGTATACTAAACTGAGATCATCAGACATTAAGAGCTGGCAGGATCTTGGAGATGCCTTCTTTAAACAATATCAATTCAATGCTGACATGGATCCTAGCCGTACCCAGTTGCAGGGTATGTCTCAGAAGCCTAATAAAGGGTTTAAAGAATATGCACAGAGATGGAGGGAGTTGGCTGCCAGAGTTCAACCTCCGTTGGTAGGCCGGGACATGTCTGGCCTGTTTATGGGTACCCTTCAGGGGACGTTTGTAGAAAGAATGGTGGGATGCCCTGTTACCAACTTTGCTGATATAGTGGTGGCTGGAGAAAGAATTGAGAGCTGGTTGAAGATGGGAAAGATACAGGGTAGTGCTTCATCGTCTGGATCGAAGAAACCCTTTGGTAATGGCCAGCGAAAGAAGGAGGGTGATACAAGTGTTGTGTATACCTAAAGGGGACAAGGTAGGGATCGTTACTACTGTTAGACGGTGTGGCTAGTGATCGAGAGGGGGGGGGGGTGAATAAATCACCTCTTTCAAATTTAACGAATTTAAAGTTTTATCAGAGTTTTCAAAGTTGGCGGAAAAATCAGTCCCGAATCGACTTCCGTCTATTCTGAACCGCTACTAGAAAGCCGGACACACAAGCTTAATTGCTGGATTTTAATGAGAATGACAGAAACAATTCACACCAGAATTTTAACTAATTGAATGCACTTATCATTAAAGTCTATTTCCAATGAATAAAATCTAGCTAACCGTTTTATCAAACAGTTGGTGTGTATGTGATCGATGATAAACAGCAATGGAGTTTGATTAAAGTTTTCTTGCCACTGCTGTCTTGATAAAGAAACAATCACCACACACTAACTGAAATTGCGAAAACAGTTTGAAAAACGTAAAGAGGAGTAAGGTAAGAGTACGATACGCAGAGATTTGGTAAGGAAGTTCCCCACGTCGTCCTCGCGTGTGGGTACGTCTCCCTCTCAATTTCAAATGAAATTGAGAACTTTGATTATCAATTATTGCCGAATCCGTTGATACAAGGTTATGGTACAAAGACAGAATTCTAAACTCTAAGAACCTCTTCTTGTATAAACCTTCACTTGATCTGAGCACGATCAAGATTTTCCTGCACAAAGTTGCAAACAATTCACCGGTTCCACGACCTGCTTGCGAAATCCCCCGATCTCCAAACGCAACGCTGCGGCTGAATATGTTCTGCAAATGTGACTCCCAAACCCTCAAGAACACTCCAGTTCTTGAAGGACAAACCAGTAGGTTTTTCCTAGAAACCCCCTTCAATCTTCGACTCAGCTAGATCCTCGATCGTTCCACTGCAAACCACAGCTAGATCCTTGATCGTACCACTGAACGTTATCTCGATGCTTCTTTAATCCAAAGAACAAGAATGGTTATGTGTAAATGTTCTTGAAGAAAAGTGATTGAGAAGATGAAGAAGATGAAGTCTCTTTCAGGTTTCTAATTGCTCACAAAACAATTGCTCCAACACTGCTTTTGATCTGTGTTCAATTGTTTTCCCTCAATGAATTCGTGTTTTTGCACTGCTGTTGTAACCTGTCTTTTATATGCTGCAAAACAGTTGCTGTTATAACATAAAACAGTCTTTTGTATTGATGCATAAGGGTGTGTATCGATACATACTGTAAGTAATGTGAATTTTGGTGAAATTGATTATTCATGTATCGATGCAAAGGTCGTGTGTATCGATGCAAGTGCTTATTACACTAGTATGTATCGATGCCTGGTGCGTATGTATTGATACACAGGCTGTTTCAATTTGTCATGTATCGATGCAGGGATCGTGTGTATCGATGCATAGAGTATTTTGTCTTCCATGTATTGATGCATGACTCGTATGCATCGATGCATACTGAACAGAAAGGTTTTGTGATTTATCTCATGCTGTATGTATCGATGCAGAGGCTTTATGTATCGATGCTTACTGACATAAAATGCATTTTAATTGTTATTTAAAGGGGAATATCAATGTAGGTTTATATGTACAGTTATGCAACAATATAGTGGGATGAAAAACATAATAAAACACACATGTATCATGTAATGCAATGCACAACCAACATTTGGATGATGATCACACAATTTGCTATCATTAAAAATTAATTCAAGGTAAGGAATTTTCTCACAAACTCCCCCTTTTTGATGATGGCAAATTCTTGGCAAGATGTGTGATACTCCCCCTGAGTTTGTGCATATCTGCATTTTCTCCCCCTTTGTCAACATCAAAAAGAGGAAGAAACATATTTATCAAGGTAGCATAGTGTAGCAGGACATGGCAAGAAATGGATAACAGGCTATCAATCACATAGAATGAAGCTTCAAAGTAAAGAATCATTCACAAAGAATGAAGAATAAGGGCAATAACAATAGAGATAAACAGAATTAGAAACGCGTTTTAAAGATACGAACGAGTTTAAGAGTTACATAAGCTAAACCATATATTGTGCAACAAAATAAAACTAGAGCAATATGAGATGAAGTGCAGGTGGGTTAATTTGGATTGTTGCCACCACAGGATTCCTCATCATGTTTGTCAGGATCTCGGTAGCTTGGCGGAGGCGGAGGAGGAGGCATTGTGTCTGGATTTTGGCCCATGAAGGAGTATTGCCTAAATCGGTTCTGAACTTCAATGCTTCTAAAGCTGTCCATAATCCCAGGATTTTCACGGCAGTCATCCATAAAGCCGGACATTTCGTTGTAGAAAACCTGATGCCATTTCACCAAGTCTTGGTGCCAAGCGTGTTGATTGTGATACATCCGTGTATGCTCATCATGCCAGTCCCGATGCTCGTTGTGCCATTCAGATTGTTGAACATGCCAGTACCGTGCTTCTTCATGGCGTTCTTTGTTGACAATTTCCATCTGTTGAAGCATGTGAGTGATGTCCGCATTTGGTGTTGAGGCTGAAGTACCACCGGAGAATGGAGGGGTTGTAGGTTCAGGTACGTAGTTGGTGGGAGACCACCTTCGTGGCACCCAATCTCCCCAACCAGCATTGGCCTCAGCCTGTGGTGCATCTATTTCAGCCGCATCCTGCATCTCTTCATCAGGCTGATCTTCAGCAACATGGATGCGTTCCGAAGGCACGTCAAAATTGTAAATTCTGGTTTTGGATTTTCTTTCGAAGAAATAGAAGCATTTGCGGTCTTTATCCCACCGATATCCCATATGCGATAGAGTGGCAGAGTCAAACTCTTGAGCTGCAGATGGAGATAGGAGAGGGACAATAGGTATTGCAACTTTCCAAAACTTAAGAATTTTCATTATTTGAGAAGCATAACCTAGTGCCACATTTTTGGAGCTGTCTCGCACGAAAAATAGACGTTTTACAAAGTAATTAGCCCAGTTTAAGAACACCTTATTTTGCAAAATGTAGAGAAGATGTATGCTGGGCCTGTCCAACCGCGAATGTCCACTGTTTGTTGGACGCAGAATATGAGTGATAATCCAGTGAAGAATACACGGAGTTTGCTTGATCATACCTGACGTGACGTGTTCATCCTCACTCAATGGTCTATCAATCTTTAGGATAGAAGGAGTAAAGTCCTTCATGTCAAATTCAGGATCAAAGTGCAGGTCATGCCAGGACTTGACAGCCATCGACGGAAGCGGCATTTGAAACACCATTTCCCAATCAGAGGCTTCAAAGGTATATGTTCTGACTCCGATAGAACACCGGAACATATAGCCTCTACCAGTTTGTAAACCAGCATAAAAGGCCCGGATGAAATCCTCATGATACTCATCTTTTGTAGATAGAAAGGACCCAAGTCTTTGTGCATGTAAGAGTTCAACTACTTCATTTAGGTGCAGATGAACAGCATCTGTTTTATCAAAGATATGAGGTTTCATTACCAACCTGGCCTTGAAGGATTCCTCAAATTCAGCAGCAATGGCAGGATGAAGTATGTCTAAGGCATTTGAAGGAACATCTGGTGGTTGCTGAGAAGTACCGGCTGCTTCCTTTCCCTTTCCTTTTCCTTTTGCTCTGGCTGGAATAGTGCGTGGAGGCATGGTGATGTGAGATTTAGGGTTTTACCAAGTTTGTGAGAGAGAGTGAAGATGAGGAGGATTAGGGTTAGCCACTGGTTTTGGGGTTTTTGAGGGCAGATGAGATGAAGTAATGAGATAGGAAGTGATATGATTGGCTGATGTGTCGATGCATGAGAGAGAAAGAAATTGCATTTAATTCAGATAGCATCAGTATGTATCGATGCAGAAGGTCATGAGTCGATGCCAAATATTCACAATGGGCATGTGTATCGATACATGCGATGGATGCATCGATGCATCCTGAAGCAGTTTTTCAAAAATTTGAATTTTAGAGTGTTTGGATCGATGCATGCTTCGTTGGTGTCGATGCATACTGATGCTGAACTAGCTTTTAATGAATTTTAATGCAGTATGAATATGCATTATGCACTATGTCATGATGATTATGCTCAAGAGAGATTCAGAAGTCAGATTGTTAATGTGCACACAATATGGACAGGAGTATATGCAATCAAATTTTATATCAACTAGAGTAAGAACATTTGATGTAACATACACAATCACTTAGCAATAAGAAAATTGTAGAAAGGATTGATATTACCTCTGTTGGAGAACTCGTGTGATGGATAATTGACATCTAAAACAGCTCTTATCAACCATGGTGAGGCATAATATAATTAAGAGATAACATGCTTATGACATCAATTGAGAAAGATCTAAGATTCCCAATTCGCGACGAATGTTGAAGAAAGGTTCCGTTGCCAATGGTTTAGTGAAAATATCAGCGAGCTGATTTTTGGAATCAACGTGCTCAAAGACAACGTCTTCTTTTTCAACATGGTCACGAAGGAAATGATGTCTAATCTCTATGTGTTTAGTGCGTGAGTGTAAAACAGGGTTTTTAGTAAGGTTTATGGCACTAGTGTTGTCACATTTGATAGGAATACGTTTGAGTTGAATGTTGAAGTCTTGTAGTTGCTGCTTCAGCCATAAAATCTGAGCGCAACAACTACCGGCTGCAACGTATTCTGCCTCTGCAGTTGACAAAGCCACAGAAACTTGCTTTTTGCTATGCCAACTGACCAAGGAGTTTGAAAACAGGTGACATGTACCACTTGTGCTCTTCCTATCTGATTTGCAGCCAGCAAAATCAGAATCGGAGTACCCTACTAAGCTACAATCACTTCCTTTGGAATACCAAAGCCCATATTTAGGTGTTCCGTGAAGGTATCTAAATATGCGCTTTACCGCTTTAAGGTGCGATTCCTTAGGATTTGATTGATAGCGTGCACACATACAAACACTAAACATGATGTCAGGTCTAGAAGCAGAAAGATACAAGAGAGATCCAATCATACCTCTGAACCTTTTGACATCTATACACTTACCATGCTCATCCTTGTCTAGATTTCCGTTGGTAGGCATTGGGGTGTCAATCGATTTTGAGTCATTCATTCCAAAGCGCTTGAGTAGTTCTCTACAGTATTTTGTTTGACATACTGCTGTACCCTCATCAAGTTGCTTTATTTGCAGTCCTAGGAAGTAGTTCAGCTCCCCCATTAGACTCATCTCAAATTCACCCTGCATAACCTTAGAAAATTCTTCAACCAAGTGTATGTTAGTTGAACCAAATATGATATCGTCGACATAAACTTGAACTAAAAGAATGTGCTTCCCTTTGTGTTTAATAAAGAGTGTATTGTCCACTTTACCTCTTGAATATCCATGATCAATTAGGAATTTGCTAAGCCTTTCATACCAAACCCGAGGGGCTTGTTTAAGACCATACAAAGCTCGTTTTAATTTGTAAACATGATCTGGATTTTCAGCATTTTCAAAACCGGGAGGTTGTGAAACATATACTTCTTCATTTATGACACCATTAAGAAAGGCACTCTTTACGTCCATTTGGTAAAGCTTAAAATCCTTAGAACACGCATAGGCAAGCAAAAGACGTATAGCTTCAAGGCGAGCAACTGGAGCATAAGTTTCCTCATAGTCTATGCCCTCCTCTTGGTTATACCCTTGTGCTACTAAGCGTGCCTTGTTCCTAGTAATCACTCCGTTTTCATCAAGCTTGTTTCTAAAAACCCACTTAGTGCCTATGATATGATGATCTCGCGGACGAGGGACAAGTTCCCAAACGTCATTTCTTTTAAATTGATTAAGCTCTTCTTGCATGGCCATTAGCCAAAATTCATCAATCAAGGCCTCTTTGGCATTTTTAGGTTCTACTTGTGAAACAAACGCGAAGTGAGAACAAAAGTTACTTATCTTTGACCGGGTCATTACTCCCTTTGAAATGTCTCCCAAAATGTTGTCAATGGGATGGTCTTTTGAGGATCTCCAAGTTGTTGGAAGATCATTCACTTCAGCTGTCTTTTCTTCCTCAATTTCTTCATGACTAGTATCTTCCTCCTTCTCATGGGCAGCTGTTTTGGACTGATCAGTTTCCTCAACAGCTTCCTTGAGTATGTCTTCTGTAGATACACCTGCGTCATCAAAAGAAATACCTTTTCCGACATTTTTCGGATAAGACTCATCAAAAGAAACATGAACAGATTCTTCAACAGTAAGTAAACGCTTATTATACACTCTATATGCCTTGCTTGACAGTGAGTAACCAAGAAAAATACCATCATCCGCTTTTGCATCAAACTTCCCAATGTTTTCCTTACCGTTATTCAAAACAAAACATTTACAACCGAATACATGAAGATGTGACAAGTTTGGTTTTCTTCCTTTCAAAAGTTCATAAGGAGTTTTGTTTAAAATAGGGCGAATTGAGATTCTGTTTAGAACATAACAGGCTGTGCTAACAGCATCAGCCCAAAAGTATTTTGGTAATCCACCCTCATTAAGCATTGTTCTTGCCAACTCCTCTAAAACACGATTTTTACGCTCCACAACGCCATTTTGTTGTGGAGTGCGAGGAGCTGAAAAGTTATGCTCAATACCATACTTGTCACAAAACTTCTCAAAGTGGTAATTTTGAAACTCACCACCATGATCACTACGAATTGTAACTATTTTGGAATTCATTTTGTTTTGGGACAGATTTGCAAAATTTTTAAAAGCAGAAAAAGTTTCATCTTTGCTATGAAGGAATATAGTCCAAGTGAATCTAGAGTAGTCATCAACTATTACAAAGCCATAGTAATTTCCACCTAGGCTCTTTGTCCTAGAAGGTCCAAAGAGGTCCATATGGAGAAGCTCAAGGGGTCGTGAAGTTGAAATTACATTTTTAGATTTAAAGGACACCCTTGTTTGCTTTCCCATTTGGCACGCGTCACATAGGTGGTCTTTTGAAAATTTTATTTTTGGTAGACCGACTACTAGATCCTTAGACACAACCTTATTAAGCAAATCGAAATTAACATGCGCTAAACGTCTATGCCAAAGCCAAGAATCATCATTCAAGGTGACTAGACATTTAGTACTTGTTAAAGGTACATCAAACAAGTCAAGCATATAGATATTGTTTACTCTTACACCCTTAAACACAATGTTTTGTTCAACATGTTCAATTATGCAGCAAGTTTTTGTAAACGACACTTTATAGCCCATGTCGCATAGTTGACTTATGCTTAACAAATTGTGTTTAAGTCCCTCAACTAAATGGACATTTGAAATAGTAGTGGTGGAGGGATTACCTACACTACCTTTGCCGAGTATAGCTCCTTTGTTGTTGTCTCCATAAGTGACATATCCCTTCTTCTTTGCCTTGAAGTCTATAAAGAGCGATAAGTCACCGGTCATGTGCCTTGAGCAGCCGCTGTCAAGAAACCACCTTCTATCTGCGGAGGCAAGGCACTCATCCTACAACATCAAAAGAGAGAAGTTGGTCCCCAATTTTCATTGGGTCCAAGTGGGTAAGTGTTAACATGGTTGCCTTTTGGCTTCCATTGATAAATACCTTTAGGGACAAGAAATCTCCTAAACTTGCATTTCTCAATGGTATGGCCAGCACGACAGCAATAATGACATAAACCATGATGATGTGTTTGTTGTTTCTTGTTCATTGAATCCTTTAGAATAAAAGAGTATTTTGCATATGAAGGATTCAATGACTTCTTAAACAACTTGGGGTCAACGACATAAGTAACTTTAGGTTGTAGCGCTTTCTCTAATTTGACCTTAAGAGTGTTTACCTCTTTTTGCCAAATATAACAAGCGTCACAATACCTAACTCTACTACATCCGTCAATATCAATAGTTTTTGAATTTTCTGCAATACTAGTTTTCAATGCTTCTAAATCAATTTCAGCTTTGTTTACTTTACCTTCCAAAAAAGAGAAGATATGTTTGTCGGAAGCTAGTCTTTTAAAAGCATCTACAGCTTCGTTATGCAGTTTTTCAAAAGCTATTTTTAGTTCCGAAAAAGACATAGAGGAGAAATTATTGTAGTAGGCTTGTTTTACCTTTTTGTCATTGTTTTTCTTCTTGTGGTAGGACAGATTTTTAGTGTGATCCATAAGGCACAGATTTGCAGCTTCATCACCATCACTTGAGCTTTGTGTGCTTGATGAATCACTATCACTTTCCCATGCAATATACGCTCTTCTTTGTTTGCTGTGCCCTTTTGGTGAATCTTTTCTTTGGTCCTTATACTTCATAGGGCAGTCCGTTTTATAGTGTCCGGATTTACCACAATTAAAACATGATCCTCTTCCTCTACTCTTCTTGTTTTCTTCTTGTTTCGAATTTATGGATTGTCTTCGAAACTTCATGAGATTTTTGTCGGAATGCTTGACTCCATTCTTTCGAATGAATCTATTATATCTCCTTACAAACAGTCCCATTTCCTCATCATCCGAGTCTTTGTCACTACTTGAATCATTGTCGCTTTGCTCTTTTCGTGAGGACTTAGAGCTAGAGGCCACAAGAGCTATTGGCTTCTTCTCTCCCTCTTTGTCTCTTTTCTTCTCCTTTTCCTTCTTACTTTTATTCTCATATTTTTCAAGACTTTCCAAAGCTTGCTGATGTTCTTCCAGCTTTCCAAACAGAGTTGTAATCGTAAGTCTTGTAAGATCGTTGGCTTCCTTGATTGCTGTAACTTTAGGTTGCCACTCCCTGCTAAGACACCTGAGAATTTTATTAGTAGCAATTTCATTGGAAATAGGTTTTCCAAGAGCATTCAATCGGTTAGTTAGATGGGTGAATCTCTTTTGCATGTCGGAGATGGATTCTCCTTGTTTCATGCGAAAGAGCTCAAACTCTTGATTGAGTGTGTTAATGCGGGACTGTTTTACTTCAGTAGTACCCTCATGGGCAACTTCTAAAGCGTCCCACATTTCTTTAGCTGTCGTGCAATGGGATACTCGATAATACTCATCAACACCAAGTGCTGAAATTAACATGTTTCGAGCTCTCCAATCACACGACCACTTTTTCTCATCTTTCTCATTCCAATCATCTTCTGGTTTAGGTACTATGGCGCCAGCCGCATTTGTCATAGTGATTTGAAACGGACCGTTTTCAATGGCAGCCCATACTAACATATCCACAGAATTTATATGAACTCGCATGCAGTCTTTCCAGTAGCCATAATTTTCACCGTTGAAAATAGGCGCTCTATTATACGCCCCCTTTGGTTCAGAATCCATACTGTTACAGGCAGCCACAGAGCACCAGCGAACCGGCGCTCTGATACCACTTGTTAGACGGTGTGGCTAGTGATCGAGAGGGGGGGTGAATAGATCACCTCTTTCAAATTTAACGGATTTAAAGTTTTATCAGAGTTTTCAAAGTTGGCGGAAAAATCAGTCCCGAATCGACTTCCGTCTATTCTGAACCGCTACTAGAAAGCCGGACACACAAGCTTAACTGCTGGATTTTAATGAGAATGACAGAAACAATTCACACCAGAATTTTAACTAATTGAATGCACTTATCATTAAAGTCTATTTCCAATGAATAAAATCTAGCTAACCGTTTTATCAAACAGTTGGTGTGTATGTGATCAATGATAAACAGCAATGGAGTTTGATTAAAGTTTTCTTGCCACTGCTGTCTTGATAAAGAAACAATCACCACACACTAACTGAAATTGCGAAAACAGTTTGAAAAACGTAAAGAGGAGTAAGGTAAGAGTACGATACGCAGAGATTTGGTAAGGAAGTTCCCCACGTCGTCCTCGCGTGTGGGTACGTCTCCCTCTCAATTTCAAATGAAATTGAGAACTTTGATTATCAATTATTGCCGAATCCGTTGATACAAGGTTATGGTACAAAGACAGAATTCTAAACTCTAAGAACCTCTTCTTGTATAAACCTTCACTTGATCTGAGCACGATCAAGATTTTCCTGCACAAAGTTGCAAACAATTCACCGGTTCCACGACCTGCTTGCGAAATCCCCCGATCTCCAAACGCAACGCTGCGGCTGAATATGTTCTGCAAATGTGACTCCCAAACCCTCAAGAACACTCCAGTTCTTGAAGGACAAACCAGTAGGTTTTTCCTAGAAACCCCCTTCAATCTTCGACTCAGCTAGATCCTCGATCGTTCCACTGCAAACCACAGCTAGATCCTTGATCGTACCACTGAACGTTATCTCGATGCTTCTTTAATCCAAAGAACAAGAATGGTTATGTGTAAATGTTCTTGAAGAAAAGTGATTGAGAAGATGAAGAAGATGAAGTCTCTTTCAGGTTTCTAATTGCTCACAAAACAATTGCTCCAACACTGCTTTTGATCTGTGTTCAATTGTTTTCCCTCAATGAATTCGTGTTTTTGCACTGCTGTTGTAACCTGTCTTTTATATGCTGCAAAACAGTTGCTGTTATAACATAAAACAGTCTTTTGTATTGATGCATAAGGGTGTGTATCGATACATACTGTAAGTAATGTGAATTTTGGTGAAATTGATTATTCATGTATCGATGCAAAGGTCGTGTGTATCGATGCAAGTGCTTATTACACTAGTATGTATCGATGCCTGGTGCGTATGTATTGATACACAGGCTGTTTCAATTTGTCATGTATCGATGCAGGGATCGTGTGTATCGATGCATAGAGTATTTTGTCTTCCATGTATTGATGCATGACTCGTATGCATCGATGCATACTGAACAGAAAGGTTTTGTGATTTATCTCATGCTGTATGTATCGATGCAGAGGCTTTATGTATCGATGCTTACTGACATAAAATGCATTTTAATTGTTATTTAAAGGGGAATATCAATGTAGGTTTATATGTACAGTTATGCAACAATATAGTGGGATGAAAAACATAATAAAACACACATGTATCATGTAATGCAATGCACAACCAACATTTGGATGATGATCACACAATTTGCTATCATTAAAAATTAATTCAAGGTAAGGAATTTTCTCACAACTACCAGCACACTGCTGCGGTAACAATTCCTGCTGATAATCAGCCTGCACAACAACATCAACAACAGCCACAGCAACGACAACCATTTCAACAGAGACCGCAGAGGGCCGGGTATCAAGTAAGAGGGCGAATGACTGATCGTCAATTTGATAGGCCGCCTGTGACGTACTCATTCCTGTTGAAGAAGTTGAAAGATTTGGGGTTGGTTCAGTTGAGAACGTTGGCTCCGTTGAGACCTGACTAGAGGCCTGCCAACTATGATGAGAACGCCAAGTGCGAATTCGACTCTGGTGCCCCTGGACATAATGTGGAGAATTGTAAAGCTTTTAAGCATGTTGTCCAGGACCTGGTGGATTCTAAGGCAATCAATTTTGCTCCATCTCCAAATGTTGATACTAATCCCATGCCCGCGCATGGTCAAATGGGGGTGAATGCAATTTCTGAGGATAGGAGGACGATTGGGCTGATGAAATGTGGACCAGTTGAAGACTCCGTTGGCTGAGGTCAAGAGACAATTGTTGAAGAATGGGGTCTTCCTGGGTTGTGATGATTGTTGTGCTGCATGCACCGTTGCTCCTAATGGGTGTGTTTTATTGAAGGAGGTTGTCCAGAGGATGATGGATGAAGGAAGCCTCAGGTTTGAGAAGGTTGATTTGGAGAGGGAGGAAATCTCTACCATAACCATATACTTTGATCCGATCGATTTGTCAGCGCTGGCAGATGCGGCTCTAGTTACCATCACGGTACCTGGGCCAATTCCTTATGACAATGATGATGCGGTGCCGTGGCATTATGGTGGGGAGGTTTACTGTAATGGGGAAAAGCAGGAAGATCAGGCTGCAGGTGAAACTACCATTTCAAAGGTGGATAATGTCGGACCCAATGGTTTCACTCGCAGTGGAAGGTTGTTTGCACCTGACGCGTTGAGGAGTGGGGAGGGAGAAAAAGAAAAGAAAGATAAGGCCGAGGCTTTAGCCAGGGCAAGAGGGAAGCAGGTGGTGAGCGAGGGTACTCCTGTAGTGACACCGGCGCCCGTGGGGTCGGAGAAAGAACTTGATGATGAAGCTGAAGAATTTCTGAGGATCATCAAGAAGTCAGAGTATAAGCTTGTTGATCATCTGTAGCAGACGCCGTCTAAGATTTCAATCCTGTCATTGCTGTTAAGCTCCGAGGGGCATAGAGAGGCTTTGTTGAAAATACTGAAGAGAGCATATGTTCCCTAGGAGATAACAATCAATCAGCTGGAGACAGTGCTGTCAAATGTCAATGCCAGCCATGGGCTGGGTTTTACTGATCTGGATTGGACGGTGGATGGGCGGAATCATAATAGGGTATTACAAATTGCAATGGAGTGTAAAGGAGCAGTGCTTTCGCACGTGTTGGTGGATACCGGCTCATCACTCAATGTGTTGCCTAAGAAGGCCCTGGCGAAGCTGGATTGTGAAAGAGTAGTGCTGAGGCCTATGGATTTGGTGGTGAGAGCTTTTGATGGTTCGAAGCAGGCTGTGTTTGGGGAAGTGGAGTTCCCTGTGAAGATTGGGCCCGAGGTGTTTAAGTCCGTATTCTATGTCATGGATATTCAGCCGGCATACAGTTTCCTGTTGGGTCGCCCATGGATACATGCTGCTGGGGCAGTGACTTCGACTTTGCACCAGAAACTGAAGTATATCTGGGACGGGCAGGTCGTCACGGTTTGCGGAGAGGAGGATATTTTCGTCAGCTACCTATCATCGTTCAAGTACGTAGAAATGGACGGTGAGATATGGGAAACGCCAAGTCAAGCATTCGAAACTGTTAAGGTGGAGAATGCCATTTTTGTCAAAGAAGAGAATAAGCCGTCCATTTCTTCGTATAAGCAGGCCGCTGAGGTGGTGAAGAGCGGAGAAGCCCCAACTTGGGGAAAGATGATTGACATCGCCGCCAAAGAAGACCGGTTTGGGGTTGGTTATCAGCCGGGCCGAGGCTCGTCAGTGCAGAATAAAGGACGCCGACAGCCATTCACGTTCACCAGTGCTGGAATGTTGGATCCATATCACATCTGTGCGGTGGGTGAAGAGGTCGAGAGTGACTGTGAGCTTGATCAGTGGATAAAACCATGCGTACCAGGGATGGAGATCCAGAACTGGAGGGCCGAAAAGATCATCACTGACACTCTACGTGAAGAGTAATATTTCTTGTTTTTCAATTCTGTCTGCATGAAAGCCATCCGTTTTGCCCGAAATGTAATGGTTCATTGTAAGGGCCACCTCATGTGTTTCATTTTGCAATATTTGCATCATTAATAAAAGGATGTTTTTTCACTAAAAGCGGTGTTCCCTGTTTTTCATTTATTTTTGCAGTTTAATAAAAACAAAAATAAAAATGGCAATGTTTGTTTTCATTTTCCGTTTCAATTTTGCTTCGCTCTGGTTCTAAAGCAATGCATGAATCAACATTCATGCAGATGCGATCATTCTCCGGATCTCATTGATAACAATCCTGTTACACCCTCATATGACTTCGACAATCCAATCTATCATGCCGAAGAAGAAGGCGAATAAGATTGTGAACTGCCCGAGGAATTAGCCAGGTTGTTAAAACAAGAGGAGAAGGTGATTCAGCCGCATGAGGAGCAAATCGAGGTTGTGAATCTGGGTACCGAGGAGGTCAGGAAAGAAGTGAAGGTTGGGGCTGCTTTGGAGGCAAATGTTAAGAGCAGAATGGTAGCGCTGTTGAAAGAGTATGTCGATATCTTCGCCTGGTCTTATCAGGATATGCCAGGGTTGGATACCGATATCGTTGTGCACAAGCTACCGTTGAGAGCAGATTGTCCTCCAATGAAGCAGAAATTGCACCGAACTCGACCCGAGATGGCCATGAAAATTAAAGAGGAGGTTCAGAAGCAGTTGGATGCTGGTTTCCTCGCTGTCACTAATTATCCACCTTGGGTCGCGAATATTGTGTCGGTGCCGAAGAAAGATGGGAAGGTGAGAATGTGTGTGGACTACCGGGATTTGAACAGAGCTAGCCCAAAGGATGATTTCCCATTACCTCACATTGATGTGTTGGTAGATAATACAGCTCAGTTCTCGGTGTTTTCCTTCATGGATGGCTTTTCTGGCTATAATCAAATCAAAATGTCGCCAGATGATATGGAGAAAATAACGTTCATCACACCATGGGGCACTTTTTGTTATAAGGTGATGCCATTCGGTCTCAAGAACGTTGGTGCTACTTATCAGAGAGCTATGGTGACTTTGTTTCATGATATGATTCATCATGAAATCGAATGCTATGTTGATGACATGATAGCAAAGTCCCAAACAAAAGAGGGGCATTTGGTAGATCTGGCCAAGTTGTTTGACCGATTGAGACAATTCAGACTGAGGTTGAATCCGTATAAGTGCACTTTCGGGGTGCGGTCCGGTAAGTTGCTGGGGTTTATTGTGAGCGAAAGAGGAATCGAGGTTGATCCTGCTAAAGTAAAAGCAATACAAGAAATGTCTGAGCCGAGAACAGAAAAGGAGGTTCATGGTTTCTTAGGTAGATTGAACTATATTTCACGGTTCATATCTCATCTAACAGCCACGTGTGAACCCATATTCAAGTTGTTGAGAAAAGATCAAACGGTCAGGTGGAATAATGATTGCCAAGCGGCATTTGAAAAAATAAAAGAATATTTGCAGGAGCCTCCGATTCTGATGCCTCCTGTGGAGGGACGATTGTTAATTCTGTACTTGACGGTCCTCGAGGGGTCTATGGGGTGCGTACAGGGGCAGCATGACGAGTCTGGTCGAAAAGAGCATGCAATTTACTACCTTAGCAAAAAGTTTATCGACTGTGAAACAAGATATTCATTGCACGAGAAAACTTGTTGTGCTTTGGTATGGGTTGCTTGCCGACTGAGACAGTATATGTTGGTTCATACCATTTTATTGATTTCCAAGATGGATCCAATCAAGTATATTTTTGAAAAGCCAGCATTGACCGGACGGGTTGCGAGATGGCAGATGATTTTTACTGAATATGATATCCAGTACACCTCTCAGAAAGCGATCAAGGGGAGCGTATTGTCCGATTACCTCGCCCAGCAACCCATTGAGGATTATCAACCGATGAAGTTTGAGCTCCCTGATGAGGACATCATGTTTCTCAAATCGAAAGATTGTGAGGAACCGATCCCGGAGGAGGGGCCTGACCCTGAATCCGAATGGATTCTGATGTTTGATGGGGCCGTTAACAAGAATGGTAGCGGAGTTGGTGCTGTTTTGGTTACGCCGAAAGGATCCCACATTCCTTTTGCTGCCCGACTAACATTTGAATGCACCAACAACATGGCTGAATACGAAGCTTGTATCTTGGGGATTGAAGAGGCGATTGATTTGCTGATCAAGAACCTTGTTATCTATGGAGATTCAGCTTTGGTTGTGAACCAGGTTAACGGGAAATGGTATACGCATCAATCTCATTTAATTCCATATCGGGATTATACGATGAGGTTGTTGACGTTTTTCACCAAGGTGGAATTGCATCATGTGCCACGAGAAGAGAATCCTTTGGCAGATGCTTTGGCTACTCTGGCTGCCTTGATTAAGGTGCAGTGGTGGAATCAGTTCCCTAGTGTTGAGGTGGGACGTCTGGATAGACCGGCTTATGTGTTTGCTGTTGACACAGCGCCTGATGATGAGAAGTCGTGGTATTATGATATCAAATGCTATCTGGAGACCCAAGAGTATCCTGAGGGAGCATCCAAGAAGGACCGAAAGACTCTGATTTATGCTGACAAGGTGCACGTACCTCTTAATCCGTTGAGTTTAATGTCGTCTCCGTGGCCGTTTGCTATGTGGGGCATTGATATGATCGGAAAAATTGAGCCTACGGCTTCGAATGGGCACCGGTTCATATTAGTGGCTATCGATTACTTCACCAAATGGGTGGAAGCGGCCTCTTATGCAAATGTGATGAAGCAGGTCGTTGCCAGATTTCTGAAAAGAGACATCATTTGCAGATATGGGGTTCCCGAGAGAATCATTACTGATAATGGTTCTAATTTGAACAATAAGATGATGGCAGAACTGTGCCGGGAATTCAAGATCGAGCATCACAATTCTTCTCCTTTTCGTCCGAAGATGAATGGGGCGGTCGAGGCGGCTAATAAGAATATAAAGAAGATTGTGCAGAAGATGGCCGTGACCTATAAGGATTGGCACGAGATGTTGTCGTTTGCATTGCATGGGTATCGAACCTCGGTGTGTACGTCTACTGGGGCAACGCCGTTCTCGCTTGTGTATGGGATGGAAGCCGTGCTACCAGTTGAGGTTCAGATTCCGTCGTTACGGGTCCTGATGGATGTGAAATTGAAAGAGGCTGAATGGGTAAGGACTCGGTACGAAGAGTTGAGCCTGATTGAGGAAAGGAGGCTGGCGGCCATCTGTCATGGGCAGTTGTACCAGCAGCGAATGAAGCGTGCTTTTGACCGAAAGGTGCGACCTCGGGTATATCATGTGGGAGATATGGTGCTGAAAAGGATCCTTCCTCCTCAAAACGATCGTAGGGGCAAGTGGACACCCAATTATGAAGGTCCATTCGTGGTCAAGAAGGTTTTCTCTGGCGGAGCCTTGTTGTTCACGACCATGGATGGCGAGGATTTTCCATCCCCTGTGAATGCGGACGCAGTTAAAAAATACTTCGTATAAGAGACCTGCTGGATGAAAAGAATAAAATAGTCCAGGAAAAAATGGGAATCCCGGCGAACCAGAAAAAATGAAAAAGGTTCGGGCAAAAATTAGGGATAAAAAGGAAAAAACGGTACACCCGGCAAGTCGAAAACCCCACAAGGGAGACTTGGGCAAAAAAGGGTATCCCGGTGGACTGAAAACCCGAAAGGGCGGTCCAGGCAAAAGAGGGATTGAAACGAACAACTGCGTCTAGCATGAGCGTTTTTGCTTTGGTTAAGGCACCTGGATAATCCCCAGCAGGGATCGATCGGAAGCGTCTTATTCAGAAGGCAGAAAGCACGGAGAGTCTTGAGGACATATGGGGTGTAACCGAGTTGGAACTCGATGAGATCACGGTTTCACATTGCCATTAGGATAGATTTTTCCTTTTGTGCGCAATTACCTCTTTTCAGGGATTGCTTCCTGTGTATAGCTCAGTTATGAGCCACCTTTTTTCAATCAATATAATGCATATTCAGTCAAATAATTTTGTTTTTTGTTTTCATTACCGCTTTGATTGCAAAAACATCCGTTTATTTTGATAAGAATCTTTGCATTTTGAGACATGGAGATCCTTTCCAATGCATGTTTATAAGATTGAAAACCTGAAATCTTATTCGGAAGGTTGAGTGACCCAGGTGTTGAAATTTTGGCACGCCTAGGGCACGTTTTTATCTAACGATCTCTTTTGCAGGTGTTGTTAGATATTTTCACTCACTTGCAGGTTGTGATGTGAAGCCTGTAGATGTTTAATTGGTTGCATTGTATGGTAAAACACTAGCTGGATTATAATGTCTTGACTGATGTCATGACATGCTGTGGAGATGTTTGTTTGACTGCATTGTATGTTAGAATATCTAGCTGTACTCTGATGTCTTGGATGATGTCATGACATTCTGAGTAGTGTACTGCAGGTTTAGCTAATACAGGATTTATTGAATGTCAAACTGGATGTTATGATATTCATCCCTGTCAACAGATACTGAGGAATAGAACAGTGGGTGTTCTGCTATAACTCAGCATTTAGTTTCAGACTGTTTATCAAGAGGATAACAGACCTGGCATAAGGCCTACTGTCTGGATGTCAAACTGGATGTTATGACATTCATTGACAGCATTTACTGAATAATAGGCATATTGGTTTTCTGCTACATTTCAGTATACAACTCAGTCTGCTTATCAAGAGGATAACAGACCTGATGTAAGGCTCTATGTGTGAATGTCAAATTGGAGGTTTTGACATTTATTATTGTATGCTGATACTGAAGTATGGACAGATTGGTTCTGTACAGTACAGCAAATTGTACAGTCTGTTTTCAGGAAAAACAGACTTAGCATATGGTTAATGTTCTGGACGTCAAACTGAATGTTGTGACATTCATTCCTGACAGCATATGCTAAATTGTAGGTTGTTTAGTTTTTCTGTTTCAGGATTTTTCTCAGGCTATTCTTCAGGAATCCAACAGCTGATCTAAAATCCAGGAAACTAACAACTGAGCTACAATTAAGGAACCTAACAAATAGCCTATTTGTTAGCATACTAATATGTGGAAATTAGTTAGAATCCTATGTGGCATTATTTGTGGAGGTCTTGAGACATTTTAGGAACTAAATATGGAGATATTTTAGGAACTAAATATGGAGATATTTTAGGAACTAAATATGGAGATATTTTAGGAACTAAAAGATTGAAGACCTTGTTTGTAGCAGAAAGTTTCTGCTGACTTTGTAACAGCAAAGGAGAAGTTTGCTGCGATTTTTGAAGGCCCAAATCCAGTTGGGTGATTAGGTTATAAATAGCATATTGTAACCTAGTTTTTGTAAGCCTCATAGAATGAAAATTTAGGGGTGTGTGTGAGGTAAACCTCCCAATCTGTGGGAAGGTTACCATGTGTTTCTCAGTGCTAAAAAGCATGAGATTATTTGTAACTCAAAGTTGTGAAGCAAGTTCAAGATGTTTTGCATTACATTGTAATTGTTGTGATAGGAATGGAAACTGGTGGTTTCTATCTAGGAGTTCCTAGGTATAGATTGCATTGGGTAGGGATTAAGTGAAGAGTTGTAAACGGGGGAGTTTAACTCTGAATTAATACTGCTGATAGTGGATCTTCTTCCTGGCTTGATATGCTCTCAGACGTAGGTGATGTTGCACCGAACTGGGTTAACAATTACTTGTGTTTTTACCTTCTGCATGTTATAATTTTGTCTGTTATAAAATAAGGTAAACTTGTAATGCTGTAACAGGTGATGTTCAAATCAATGTTGAGACATCATGCTGATAACTGTGCAGGCTCAACAGAAGTAAGTGTTATGGTTGATCTCTGTTGTGTCTTTGTACCAGATGGACAGAACTGGGTGTTCTTCCATACTATGGTGATATAGTAGCAGATGTCGTGACATCTGTGACTGTGTGCATATCAGTACTGGGTTTGAATTGTATAACTAGCTTGCTGTATTTGTAGCTATGTTGGATCAGATGTCATAACTTGGAGTAGAACATCTGAAATCTGACTACGCCAGAATTTCAAATGGTATCAGAGCAGGCATCCTGTTCTGTTTCTGGATGAGATCCATGGGTGATACTTTCTGGTATCTTGCAAGGAGTTATATTAGTACTGATGTTGGAACCCGTGGAAGGTTCTGTGAGTTCCCTGAATGGTCCCTTGAAGTAGGTGGATGGACTATTCATGACAGGAACTATGTGTACCGGTCTCTAGTGGTTGGCAATTGGCCTATGTGTGGGATAGCTGTGCTAGTATTGAATCATATTCAAGCCTGGTATGTTCTTGGAGGCTGATCTGGTGAAGTATGTGTACATAAGTTGAGTTGTATTATGATTTCCGCTGCATAATACCTGGCAAAGCTCAAACTCTGATGTAGTTTCTCCTCTTGTGGATGAAAGGCTACTGTATTCAAGATTTCATCATAACCTACTGAAGATGTCAAAGATACTTGAGTCTCCTCAAGTCCACCCATCATGACGTTCTCTCTTCAGGATGGTAAGAATCACCTGATCACTGATTCTTTTACACTCTTGGGTAGTGTATATGAAGACCTTGAAGACTTTCAAGGAGGTTTTGTTCCAAGGAGGTGGAACCAATGTTCTATGTGATGTTAGAACATGTTATTCAACAAGTATGCAACTGCTGGTTGAAGAACAGATGTTTTTAGGTGTCAAACAAAGGGATACTTTTGTTTGGAACCTACTTCTGACCTGGAAGAGAAGACATCTGTGTGTGCTAAGTTGACAAGGGTAGGGTCAACTGTGTGTGTGCTCAAGAAGGTCACTTTTAGAAATTTGTTCTCTAGAAGTGGAGCTGGTTGAGATGTGACATTGTGCAATTGCCTGCTATTTGCCTTATTCCTATAACTTGATCAGGGTTGGATAGTTGTTCCCTGAAGTACTATGTTGTGCTGGAAGACAAGTCCCTGGATGATAGAAGTCAATAATGGGGTAACCTGACTGCTATTCCATTTAAGAGGATTGGGACCATGAATCTTGTTATTCAAACACCTCGCTCAGAAGTGGCAGTTCCTTCAAGGAGTGAGAATATGAAGATTCAGAGGTTGGTTGAGGTAGTATGCTCTGGAAATGCATATCTACTATTGACTGGTGTTGTTTTTCACTAGTACTTATGGTCAGCTGAAGTCTGATTGGTGTGATTGGAGTATGTATAGGTATAACTCATAGAGTTAGGTGCCACTGGTAGGGATGGTGTATGTCATGTTGAGACATGTTTGTACAATGCATGGATATTGGTGTGAAGTTTCCATGATTGTTAATTTGAGGGGGAGTTTTGGTTAACCTCCTCACATTTGGTCAGCCTAGGTTCTGGTTGGCTGTTGACCTGTGTCACATGAGTTCTGGTGGTTGTGTGACACATTTGCAAGGAAGAATTCATCTCTCTCATTCCTAAGGGTGAATTTAATCTGAGAAGATTTTCAAAACTGTTGAAGTGCTTGCAAGCAGAAGATGTTGACACTAGAAGAGTATTTTCAAAGTAGTCTTATGGTGGAAGTATCTGAAAGGAATATTGGGAAAGGATTTAAGATCAATGTCAACTTGTGCCAAGTACAAGTAGTTAATTGATTATCCTTAGAGCTCAAGATAACTGATGTTCTTAAAGATGTTGGAACATCTCTTCTTCAAGACCCTGTGCAGAATCATAGGAAGGATAGTACATTGGTTTATGATCTATCTCTTTGGTGGCAGCAAAAGCATATGATCTCTGAAAAGGTTTCCTGGCAAGAAACATGTTCAGCCTTGGTGTGTACAAGAAGAAGAAGATATCATAGTCTTGATGGTGGTTACTTGGATCAGTTTATCTCTGATCTAAGTAAGGAAGTGCATTGGCTAATGCACACTATGAAGTTAAGAACAAGTGGCAGCATTCTTAACATCATGGAAACAGCCTTGCTTTAGGAAGTGGAATCCTTGGTATAGCTGAAGGGTTAGTTCCTAACTGGTCCTTCTGAAGACTCATGCATCAGAGTGTCTGATGTCTTTGGAGAAGAAGCAGGGATTTATCAAGGTGTGAGCTTGGATGACTTAACTGCAAACCTGCAGGATGGAGGTTGTTTACTCAAACTTGGTTCCACAATCAAGTCTATGAGAACATTGAACTCTTGTTCTGTGAAGGGAGGAAGTTCTTTCAAGTGGCAGAAGAAGGAGCTGAATTCAACAGCTAGATGTCAAAACACAATGTTGTGACATTTGGTTCAACATCAGATTCTTAGTTGGTGAAGTGGCACATCAACTTGAGATAGAAGGGTCTACAGGATTGTAGATTGGATACTTCAAAAAGGTCATTCTCGTTGCAGTTCTTTGGAGTTGCTGGATAGAAAGGATGTTACATGTTCATGTCTTAGAAAATCTAAGTTTTGTTCAACATGTAGCTTGAAGTTCAAGTCTCACTTGGAAGGTCAGAATATCTTTGGGAGAGGTCTGATAAACGTGGAGAGGTCAAAGAATGGCATTTGACTTTTTCATATGAGGATTCATGAAGGAGGTAATCAACCAGTGGCATTTGGTCTATCTCAGAAGTGAGTTCGAAGAATCAAGATAATCCACATATGGCAGCTGATTATTCTTGAGGAAAGTCTGAGACAAATTACTTTTGAGCAGAAAAGTAGTAAGTTGAAGACAAAAGGAGGTGTTTTCTATTCATATCTTGGAGCTTGTGGTAGGAGTTCTGAGCTATCTATGGAAGATTATCTCTCGTAATGGGATGAGAATGTATATGTCCCAATTTATGTTTGGGTTCTTTTGGATCAAGCTGGTGACTCAGTGATATCTGAAGATTATCAGACGGTGTTCCTTGTTATGTTGGGAAGGATGTCCTAACGAATGTTAGAACATTTTGTGAAGTGGTTTTCTGTTCTGGTTAGAAGAGAGATTGACACAGAGTGTGGATGTGTTCAGCCAAGAGGGTTGAACAGAGGGTGTGCTCTTGAAGACATGAAGATGAGTCTTATGTTTTCCATTCATCAAGTGGTCTGGGTTCTCTTTGAATCAGGAAGTATGTGAAGGTCCAACTTTGGCGTGTTAGATATGTTCATGTGTGATCTCCAAGTTTCAAGAGGAGAGTTGGTTGTTCATGACAGGGGGAGTTCTGTCTTTGGGCTGCAAGTAATCATCAAGCTTGTGGTCTATGTGTTCTCAGATAACAAGGTATGGCACCTGATATACCTGCTGTGAAGACAGTGTGTGACTACTTGATCAAAGCTGTGAAGTAAGATCAAGTGGGTAATGTCTTGATCAAAGCTGTAAAGCAAGATCAAGAGGGGGTATTCTTGATTGAAACTGTGAAGTAAAATCAAGATTGTGTATCTGTCATTTGTGTGTAATTCTGTTTATGTTGGTCTGTAATTTAAAGTGTTGCTTTGGCAACATTTTTGACAAAAAGGGGGAGTAACACCTGTGATGCCCCAGGACAACAGATTATGTGTTAAACAGATATTGAAGAGCCTCTAATCCAGAGGTTGTGCTGCAGCTGTTGCTCCACTTCTAATGAGTGTGAGTGTGTTTATGTGTGTTGATATGTGAAGTTTTTATTTAACTTCCATGTGTGTGAGTGTGCTGCAACTCTGAGTGTATTAGCTAGGTTAATTTCCTGCTAGATGTGAGATTTCCGCTGCTATGGACTCTGTTGTGAGACCAAAGTGTTTTAGCCAAAAATTTGCCAAAGGGGGAGTTTGTAGATGTTTAATTGGCTGCATTGTATGGTAAAACACTAGCTGGATTCTAATGTCTTGACTGATGTCATGACATGCTGTGGAGATGTTTGTTTGACTGCATTGTATGTTAGAATATCTAGCTGTACTCTGATGTCTTGGCTGATGTCATGACATTCTGAGTAGTGTACTGCAGGTTTAGCTAATACAGGATTTATTGAATGTCAAACTGGATGTTATGATATTCATCCCTGTCAGCAGATACTGAGGAATAGAACAGTGGGTGTTCTGCTATAACTCAGCATTTAGTTTCAGACTGTTTATCAAGAGGATAACAGACCTGGCATAAGGCCTACTGTCTGGATGTCAAACTGGATGTTATGACATTCATTGACAACATTTACTGAATAATAGGCAGATTGGTTTTCTGCTACATTTCAGTATACAGCTCAGTCTGCTTATCAAGAGGATAACAGACCTGATGTAAGGCTCTATGTGTGAATGTCAAATTGGAGGTTTTGACATTTATTATTGTACGCTGATACTGAAGTATGGACAAATTGGTTCTGTACAGTACAGCAAATTGTACAGTCTGTTTTCAGGAAAAACAGACTTAGCATATGGTTAATGTTCTGGACGTCAAACTGAATGTTGTGACATTTATTCCTGACAACATATGCTAAATTGTAGGTTGTTTAGTTTTTCTGTTTCAGGATTTTTCTCAGGCTATTCTTCAGGAATCCAACAGCTGATCTAAAATCCAGGAAACTAACAACTGAGCTACAATTAAGGAACCTAACAAATAGCCTATTTGTTAGCACACTAATATGTGGAAATTAGTTAGAATCCTATGTGGCATTATTTGTGGAGGTCTTGAGACATTTTAGGAACTAAATATGGAGATATTTTAGGAACTAAATATGGAGATATTTTAGGAACTAAATATGGAGATATTTTAGGAACTAAATATGGAGATATTTTAGGAACTAAAAGATTGAAGACCTTGTTTGTAGCAGAAAGTTTCTGCTGACTTTGTAACAGCAAAGGAGAAGTTTGCTGCGATTTCTGAAGGCCCAAATCCAGTTGGGTGATTAGGTTATAAATAGCATATTGTAACCTAGTTTTTGTAAGCCTCATAGAATGAAAATTTAGGGGTGTGTGTGAGGTAAACCTCCCAATCTGTGGGAAGGTTACCATGTGTTTCTCAGTGCTAAAAAGCATGAGATTATTTGTAACTCAAAGCCTGTAGGCAAGAGTGATTATGTGCTTGAACGAAGTTGTGAAGCAAGTTCAAGATGTTTTGCATTACATTGTAATTGTTGTGATAGGAATGGAAACTGGTGGTTTCTATCTAGGAGTTCCTAGGTATAGATTGCATTGGGTAGGGATTAAGTGAAGAGTTGTAAACGGGGGAGTTTAACTCTGAATTAATACTGCTGATAGTGGATCTTCTTCCTAGCTTGGTATGCCCCCAGACGTAGGTGATGTTGCACCGAACTGGGTTAACAATTACTTGTGTTTTTACCTTCTGCATGTTATAATTTTGTCTGTTATAAAATAAGGTAAACCTGTAATGCTGTAACAGGTGATGTTCAAATCAATGTTGAGACATCCTGCTGATAACTATGCAGGCTCAACAGAAGTAAGTGCTATGGTTGATCTCTGCTGTGTCTTTGTACCAGATGGACAGAACTGGGTGTTCTTCCATACTATGGTGATATAGCAGATGTCGTGACATCTGTGAATGTGTGCATATCAGTACTGGGTTTGAATTGTATAACTAGCTTGCTGTATTTGTAGCTATGTTGGATCAGATGTCATAACTTGGAGTAGAACATCTGAAATCTGACTACGCCAGAATTTCAAAGCCTTTTGACAAAAGATCCCCGTGGAGTCCAATCAGGGACAAGGGATAGAAGAATGGTGAAAAGATGGCGAAAGGATGGCGACGATCCTGGAGGATTAATCAAGAAGACTCTTCAAAGTCTCGAAAGTGGAAAGTTGACACTATGGTTAGATGGTGAATGCCAGCGGTCGACGAATCGATAGGTGTTCCGTGACGAGTATTCCGTATCCCCTAGTGGATTCGAGGCAGCCAAGTCTGAAGTGTGCTATTTCCCTAGCAGGGTCGAGGTTGTTATCTCCCCAGCGGGTTCAAGATTGGTGTTTCCTCGGCAGCCAGGTCTGAAGGTTGTTGTTTCCCCTAGCATGATGGAGCTTGTTAATTCCCCAGCAAGTCGAAGATTGTTGTTTTCCCTGCAGAGTGCGTTGGTGGTTTCTTCCCCAACGAAGTCCCCAAGCGGATCGGGTTCAGTGGAGGTCATCCCTGGTGAGGGTTGTCCTTTCCTCAGCGGCAGTGCTATTCCCCAGCAGGGTGGGGGTTGGAGTGGTATCGAGTTCCTCAGCAGAGTGCCTCGAGCTCCCTAGTGGAGTCCCCTAAGGGGGATACTTTTATGCATTCATCATTTAGAGAAGCATAGCATATTGCATACCTAATTGCATAGCATTTCCATGGTTATAGAGCATTACGCTGAAAAAAAAATCATGCATCATCATCGCAAGCATAAGCTAGTCTCAAGCCGTGGTTACCGTTTGAGATTTGGTTTCGCCGGTTGGTGAAGATGCTACTCAAGCCGTGGTTACGGTTTGAGATTTGGTTTCGCCGATTGGTGAAGATGCTACTCAAGTCGTGGTTACCGTTTGAGATTTGGTTTCGCCGGTTGGTGAAGATGCTACTCAAGCCGTGGTTACTGTTTGAGATTTGGTTTCGCCGGTTGGTGAAGATGCTACTCAAGCCGTGGTTACCGTTTGAGATTTGGTTTCTCCAGTTGGTGAAGATGTTACTCAAGTCGTGGTTACCGTTTGAGAAGTGGTTTCGCTGGTTAGAAGATCGGCATCAGCATTGCAAGCATTAGTTACTCAAGCCGTGGTTACCGCTTGAGAATTGGTTTCGCCGGATGGTGAAGATGTTACTCTGAGGAGTTTAGCATCGTGGCGTTGGGTCACCGGTATTCCCCAGTAGTGCGATACTGGAGGAGATTTCTGTCGTGCGAGATAGAAATTAGAAGATGTTACTCTGAGGAGTTTAGTATCATGACGTTGGAGCAACAATGTTCCCCAGTAGTGCGATATTAGAGAAAAAAATTCGTCGGACGGAGATGGAAATAAAGATCAAAGAACGTAACGTGATCAGCGCGAAAATCGAAGAATGGAGAAAAGGAAGTGTTGCGGCATTTTCTGGAGAACGGGGTTCAAATGGAGATTGGAGTTGAAGATTGTATCTGGGATGAGGTCCTCAGGATTGTCTTCTGATCATGTGTCACCCTAGACTTTGGCGAGGCCAACAGAAGTCGTTATGGGTATCTTCGGAGGAAGAAATGCACATGATTACCTTCCTGTTGTGAAGGTGTACCCTCTGATATGTCGCCATCAGAAGTGGTGTTTTGGTGTTATTTCCGACGTTGCCAGCGGAATTATCACAAGGAAATGGAGAACGGGGTTCAAATGGAGAGAAGGAAGTGCTGGGCATTTTCTGGAGAACGGGGTTCAAATGGAGAAAGGGAGACACGGGGTGTTTTCTGGAGAACGGGGTTCACAACGACGATCGCAAGTTATCGTCAGGCGACTGGGGTTCAACTGGAGAACGGGGTTCATGATTTGGCAAACGAGAGTAACATGAAGTGGTCGGGATTCAAATGTGGTGATCAGGGATCATACGCGCGAAAATATTTGTTCGGGGTTCAAGAAAAGCCAAAAAAATCAATCAAAAAAAAATTTTGGGGTTCAAGAAAAACAAAAAAAAAAGGAAAATCATATGTTGTGGGGTTCAAGAAAAGCAAAAAATAATAATAATCCCCAGTAGAGCGCAAATTGTTCGTCTGTTCTTGGTATTCAATCACTCTTCACTCTGATCATCTGAAAGCCGAGGCTGTTCATATCGACAGGTTCACAGTGGATTGAATAGGGGCAGCTGTAACACCTCAAAATTTGCCCTCCTCTTCTTGGGACTAGTTTAGCATATTGCATTTCATTTATAGGGCATTAGGCATTTTCATTTTGCATATCATGAGAAATAAAAAGGTCATCCTCCAAAGTCTTTCTCAGAAGATAGAGAGGTTGAGAGATTCAAGCCTGAGGGTCTCCATAAATTGATCACCAACCATCTGAGGGTTTGTGCTTCAATTAGGGTTTTCTTGGTTCTTCAAGAAGGATGAGCATTATCTTGTTGGCAAGGGTATATTACCATCATCAT
This sequence comes from Lathyrus oleraceus, assembly GCF_024323335.1. Lineage (NCBI taxonomy): Eukaryota > Viridiplantae > Streptophyta > Magnoliopsida > Fabales > Fabaceae > Lathyrus > Lathyrus oleraceus. The sequence continues at coordinate 382,426,321 of NC_066580.1, read as the reverse complement.
GATTATGTCATCTTTAAGGGCTCTACTATGCATGCTCCAGTTCCTCTGGATTAGGGTTTTGACCTCTGGTCAACCCTAATCAATGACTGCTATTCTAGCCAGGGTTTCTCTAGGAGATGAGGATTCTATTGGGATGAGGATCATATGATCATTATATTGGGCTTGTATAAGCTGGGGTTTCATTTCTGAGCCATTTCCTCAAGTGGTGGAGGCTCAAGCTGATCAGAGCATTTCTAGGTCATCTGAGAACTAGAAAGTCAACAGAAAGTCAACTGAGGGCTAGGAGGGGGAGAAATGGTTTGAGACACTTCATTCATATCCAAAAGAGGTTTATTTGTCATTACAAACACATACCTTGAAGATTTTGAGATCAGGACAAAAGTTTCCAAAATTGGAAAGTGACCTGTAATTGAAAGTTTCCAAAAATGGCAAGTTTTTGGACCATATTCAACTTGACTTTCCAACATCAAAGAAGCTTCAAATGAATTTTTGGTCAACATGAAAGTTGAATATCTTTCTCTCCTCTTTCCAAAAAGTCCAAGATCATGAGCATCTAATGAATGGTTGAAGAGTTATGCTCAAATGATGACAAAGTGTACATGGAGGTTCAACATGCCATAACTTTGGCTACAAAACTCCAAATTGAGCCACTCTTTTGGCAATTTGCTTCTTGTGGCTTATATTTTCCAAATCCATCATTGCATTGCATGAAATAATATCACATGATCATTGGTGCATACATGAGTGTTTTGGAGGGAAAATGAAGAATTTGAAATTGGTTGATGCTACAAGATTTTTGATCATTCCATCATGCTCATGAGATGATTTTAAGTGTAATTGGACAATGCATGTGCACTGTTCACGTTCATATTGCCATGCATAAGGTGAATTTTCCAATTTGGTCATACACCTCATTTTTCATTAAATTTTCATTAGCCAATGCCTAATCATGATTACAGCATAATTAACATGTCATATATAAGCTTAATTGTAACTGTTTTGCTCATTCTTACACATTCTAGATCTCAAAATTTTCTTTCCCTCCAAATTTTCTCTCAATTGAAACTTCAAATTTTTGCACACAACTCATTGATTTTCTTGCATATTCTGGTTTATTGAGTGTGATTGATGAAGAATCAAGCATTGATCTGAAGATTTTGGCCAAGAATCAAGCACATCAAGATCAAGAACATGAACATGGAAACTTCCATTTGAGCTAGATCTAGGTCGTGTCAAGCTTCAAATCATGTACCAAACTTTATAACAAGAGTAAAGAAGCAGATCTGAACACTTGCAAGGCCTTGAATCTACTGTTTCCATTTACTGTTCTTCAAGCAGGTTTGAATTCGAAACTCATAATTATTTGTTTTATGCACATGATATTGTAGAGTTTTCATTGCTAATTGTAACACCTCAAAATTTGCCCTCCTCTCTTGGGACTAGCTTAACATATTGCATCTCATTTTGTAGGTCATTAGGCATTGCATATTGTATATCATGTGGTAACCTTGTACAAGTCATCCTCATAAGTCTTGGTCAGAAGATGAAAAGGTGTGAAGGTTCAAGCCTGAGGGTTTATTGGGCTGATCACTAACTATCTGAGGGTGGTGCTTCAAATTAGGGTTTCATGATTTCTCAAGGAGATTGATCTTCATCTTGGTTGAATGATACATCATCATCATCATGGTATTGTTATCATCCAGGAGATTTAAGAGATTGATCAGATACCTTGAGATTAGGGTTTTGACCTCTGGTCAACCCTAATCATCTGCATTGGGCCAATCAGGGCTTGGCAAGGAGGTGGGGTCTACAATGGATATGGGGATCATCATGTGATTATATTGAGATTATGGAAGCTAGGGTTTCATCATTGAGCCATTTCATCAGGAGTTTGAGGCTCAACTTGATCAGTGCATAGCCAAATTCATCTATCAGTCAGAAAAGTCAACTAAAGTCAACTGAGCTTGAATTGATGGATTTGGAGGTGGGAGAGAGTAAGAGACACTTCATTCATGTTCAAACAAGTTTCATTTGGCATTTCAAATATGAAGAATGAAGAAAATAAAGTCAGATGGAAAGTTTCCAAAAATAGCAGGTGACCTGTAATTGGAAACTGCCAAAAATGGAAAGTTTTTCACCTCAAAATTACATGTCCAAGAATGCTTCAAATGAAATTTTGTCCAACATGAAAGTTGTAGATCTTGATCTCACCTTTCCAAAAAGTCCAAGGACATGCATTTCTCACGTGTGGTTGGCAAGTTGTGATCAAATCATTTTCAGAAAAAGTTGATTTTCAAAGTGGCATAACTTTTGAATGGAATGGCCAAATTGGGTGATCTTTCTTTGAGCAAACCACATTTGACATGTACTTTCATGATCCATCACATTTCATCAAAATCATCATAGCAAAATGGCATTTTTCAAGTGAACCATTTGAAAATTGGTGGGAAAAATAGTAAATTTCCAAAATACAAGGCATTTGCATACAAAACCTTTTCCAACACATCATAAACATCAAATATGACTTGCTTGAACTGGTTTTGTACTGTTACATTGGCTGAATTGGAAAAGGACATTTTGGCCATTTGACATAAAATGCATTTTGCTAATTTCACTTGAATTTGCTAATTGTGATTAACAAATGGATTAAGGCATGGTATAAAGGCATAATCATAACAGAAAATGCATAATCACAAATCACAATTTCAGATCTAACAAACTTTTCACCAAAATTCTCTCAATCTTCTTCAAGCTTCTTCAAACTTTTTCATCATTTTCATTAAGATTCATCATCTTTTGTACTGGTGCTTGTGTGATCTCTCTTCTACATGTATCATTGAGGAACTGTTTCACGAAATCAAGGCTAAAACATTGGGGAATTGGAACTGTCACCTTCAAGTTCATCCATGGCTTCTTGATCATTTTCAAAGCTGGTGCATAATTGAGCTGAGACATCCATTCCAATCAACTTCTACATCATTAAACTGCATCTGTTTCATACTTTTGGACCTGGAAGCTCACGATTCAACAACTGTCATCATCAAGAGGTTAGAACTCGATTTCCATAATTCTCAAAATCATGATATGGCTTGTGTAGATCTAAGTTTGTAGAGCACGTTGCAACTTATAGTTTTGATTTCCATGCTAAATTGAATGAGATATTTGGATCTGAACATTTGAATGTGAAACTATTTTCGCTCGATCCGTGAAGCATGATTAGAGTTAGGTCAAATGCTTGCCATATTCGTGATGTATGTTGAACGCCGGTCATTTTGATGTATGGCACGATGATTTTGGTTGAAATTTGTTCATGTGGATTTCTGGAATGATGAATGTTGATGAACACTTCAAGAACGCGTTTCCAGTTGCTTTTGATCCTGTTTGCCTTGCCTTGGTTTCAAAATTGTGTTTCCCACGAGCTACAGCCAATAACATGCTGCCACCGCGTTTAGTGAAACGCGGCGTTTCACCCTTGCCATCATGTATTTACGAATATGCCATTCCAGCATTAATTCATTTCATATTTCATTTCTTTTTTCATTTTATTTCATTTTTTATCATTCATCTTAGAAAATTCATAAGTAACTCATTTTTTATCCAAATTTGATGAGGTTTTTTTCACCATTCTCCTTGTGATGTGTAGTTTTTTATGGTGATTTTTAATATTTTTGTGCACATTTGGATTTTAAAAATGCCTAGGGATTGTTTGAATGTATGATTTGTGTACCATGATCACCATTTTGATCATAAAATCATGATGCCTTATCCAAAATGTGTGAAATTTTATATGCATGTTCTTGACTCTCTTCTGGTGATTTCGGTATATAGTTTGTTAATTTTGAGTTCCTGGTTTGGTAGATATGATGTGATCAAGTTGAGTGTGACAATGTGTGTCACACTATGTTATGTCAACTTCTTGATTTTATTTTCCATGCCTACACTATGCCATTTGCCCTGGATTTTTGCATGTGATATCATCTATATGTCTAGTTTTGCCATGATTTTTTGTAGGATTTGTTGAGACATTTCCTATTTGATTGGAATTTTATCCCCTGTTTGGTCATTTGTTGATTTTTTATGACACATGTTTGCATTTGCTTTGTGAAATTCTGGTCATTAATTGGATGGATGTGAAATTTGGCATGTGCGTTGTAGACATCTTATAGAACATTTTGGTTTTGGTCTCATTCATTTATCATGTTTGATTTATGTTTTATGATTGATAGAAGTTGATGCTTGTTTTTTGATGCCTTGTGTTGGCTTGCTTGAACTTGTCTGGACTTTCTGATTTTCATTGACCTGCTTCCTCTTGTCCAAATAGCATGAAATTTGATATGATGCTCATTGAATGTGTTCTGTTTAGACTTGAATTTTTGTGGAATTTATTGAGCTGTTTTGGTATTGATTTGATTGTGATCATTCTGTTTACACCAATGTGTTTCAATCTTGCCTAGTTTGACATGTTTTATTCATGAAATGGATTTGGTGCATAGTTTTGATATGAGACCAATTGGATTCTCTTTTTGATTGATTTATCTTGGTTTTGACCATTTTTCACTTGCTATTTTACATTTTTCACCTCCTTTTGACCCTAGGCTTGTCCTAGTGGTCTTGTTTCTCATGATTGAGTTTGCTTTTCAGGTTAAGAAGCAAATGCTTTAAGGAGATTAATGCAAGTTGATTGAGTTTGGTTGCTTGTTGTGAACTAACTTGTTTGTTTTGTAGGATGCCTAGCTCACTTGCTTTGGACTTGTGCTTTGCACATGTGATTGATTGTACATTGTTTGTTGGTTCTTATCTGTTTGTTTTGACTTTGTAATTGGTATACTGATTGTATTTGATTGATTTCAGGTACATTAGTTGCTAACAGTTCTTTTTGAACTTGCTTGTTGTTGCTTGGTTGTTTAACCAATAGAGGTAGCATCTCTAACTCCATGTAGTCTGGAAGACCTAGCCTGTTACTTGGCCAGGCAACTGTCTGAAGTCCTCCTTAAGAGGCGATGTTTGTGCTTGTTTATTTTTGTCCCCAAGCAGGAAAAGTCCTTGATTAAGGCAGTTGGCGGATAAAAGAGATATGCAATCTATCTCCCGCTATTCTGTTGAGTCGTCCCTCTGCTCACACCACTGTGTTGATGCATTGGGACATTAACCCAAGATCTTGTACAGTTGTACAGTTGAGTCAGAGTCATGAGTGTAGAAGGGTTCCCACTTTCTAGACCCACGCTCCTTTGTCTGAAGCTCTCCCTGGCCAGGGATAAGAGCTGTGAAGTCTCATCTTCACTCACCTTTCATCTGCTTCACCCTGACTCTCAATGTCAGGGTTAAGAGCGAACACTACCTTGTACAGATGACTTGCTTTGGCAGTCTAACCCTTTGTTTGAGCCCACTTTGACTGGATATAGTGTGTGCTAAATGTGAATGTTTGCTTTGTTTTGCTTATGCTTGCATGCTTGCTTTTCCTGGATAGGATTAGCTTGCTGTTGTGCCAGTAGATAGAAAACTTAACATAGGGCAATGATGCATCATAACATCTAGGCTCGAGTACAGCTCCCTAGTAGTGTGTCCCCCTTTGTATCTGGTTAGAATTTCTCTCCCCGTTCAGGGGAACTACGTTGCCCTGATCCTCATGCCAGATGAGGTACGTAGGCAGGAGGTCGTGCGAGACCTCTACGGGCGATCTTTTTTCTTTTTGTGTGTGTTTGTTTGGCAATTGCTTGGCTCGAGTTCCCGACTCCTTAGCAATTTGTTGTTTGTTTGTTCTTGTTGTGTGCTTGGAAGCTGATATAAGTCCAGTGATTGGCACTCGGGTTCCAGTGTGGGTGTGTTTGGTTCGGAAGCTGATGTAAGTCCATCGAGTGGCGTTCTGGTTCCATGTTTGCCTGTTTGTGTTTTGTGTTGTTTGGCGTGCGTGAGCCGAACTACGGAAGCTCTGATTCTCGTTCCAGACGAGATACGTAGGCATAGGATGCGATGTCCTAGCGAGCCCTCTTCCTCTTCTCCCCACCTGTGTTGTCTTCAGTGTGTGTGTGTGTGATGTTTGTTTTAGCAACCTTTTCTTTCTTTAGAGCGTGGATCCCGTCGAGTACGACGGATGCGTAGGGGTGCTAATACCTTCCCTTCGCATAACCGACTCCCGATCCCTTTCTCTTTGGTCGCGAGACCATGCCTTTCCCAGGTTTACTCCGAGCGTTTCCTTTCCTTCTTTGGGATAAATAACGCACGGTGGCGGCTCTGTGTTGTTTTTGTTTCAGCCCGCCGGTTGTTTTTCGCGGATGCGACAACTGGCGACTCTGCTGGGGAATTCATAGATGTTGACCTGTGCTGGTCCATCTTCCCTAAGCGAGTCTCTCCTAGCGTTCTAGGATAGTTTAGGTTGTTTGTGTTGCTCTGTTTATTGCATTTATTATTCTGACTGTGTATATATTCGCATAAATATTTGCATACATCATACTATCATGTTGCCGTCCTCTATGCAGGTGGTTCCTCTGTTTTGGGGTGGGTGTTCTGAGTGGGGCTAAAACCCAGGCCCGAGTGTACACCTAGGATTAGTGTGGTCTCATGTTGCCTCCTTCATGTTAGGTTAACATGTTCTTGGCGATGTGATGTACCACAAGTCGGACGAGGTTCATCTGAGAGAGTCCTTCCGAGTGGAGTATTCCACTTTGGTCGGGTTATCTTTTGAACTATTGACTCTGGTGACCGATCATTTCCCGGATCTTTGGTTTAGACGATCTTAAGGGAGCTACAATGGCACACCCGAAAGGGCAAACCCATTGAGTATCTTTGCCCGATTGTCGAGACTATTATCTGCCTTAGGATGACCTGATTAGAATTTACCTGTGAGGGGAGGGTGATTCTTTCAGATGCATGTTCAGATGGTGACTTTGATGGTGACTTTTGGTTCCGTTGATCAGAGTCCTATTTATAAGTCGGAGTTATGGACATTTATTTCTGAGACGCCGGAGTGCTGTCCGTATTATTTATCAGTGGGGATCCGTTTATTTCAGGATTCCCCGGGCCGATTCAGTGATTGTTATAGGTATCTGCTCAGAGATTGTTGGGTGATGATGATGATGATGTATCTGTCAGTTCCGTTTATTTCGGAACCCTTGAGTTGGATTTGTGGTTATATTTTCCTTCAGATGGTTGTGATCGGTTCAAGATCAGGGCTATGACTCAGAGCAACAGATGATCAGATGACTTGGAGGATGGCAATGCATTGCATTCATTCATTAGCATCATTACATCTTGCATTTACCTGCATCTAACACATGTTTATCCATATGCAGGGACATTTTTGATCGAGATCCTGGTTGAGAGACTTTCTGCTCAGATATGAGGACCGGTTTGAAGGACGATGTTGTCTACAGCTTCTTTGACCCAGAGATCAGTGTGCTGAAGAATATGATAGCATTGATTACACCCGACCATGTGGGGATGTTCAGAGAGGCATACGGTAGTATTCTGAAGATGGTTTTCAAACTCACTGACAGTGACAGAAGTGCCCTTCATACTCTTCTCCAGTTCTATGACCCGGGCCTGAGATGCTTCGTGTTTCCAGATTATTTGTTGGGACCTCTGATGGAGGACTATGCTAGCATCTTGGGTATGCAGATCCGTGATCAGATTCCTTTCCATACTACTAGGGTGGAGCCTGACATCCTTGGGATTTCCCGTGCTCTTTATTTGAGTCCGGAAATGATCAAGGAGGGTTTGAAGGAAAAGGGGAAATTACCTGGATTTCATTTGAGTTTCTTGGAGGCTAAAGCCAAGGAATATGCGGCTGCGGGTAATTGGAAGACGGTTTGTGCTTTGGTTGCTGTGAGCATTTATGGGATTATCATGTTTCCTAATCAGAAGAGCTTTGTGGACCATAATGCCATCAGATTATTTTTGCAGAGGAACCCTATTCCTACTCTGGTTGGAGATGTTTACTACTCGGTTCATAACAGGAACGAGAAGCGACGTGGGGGTTTGATCCGGTGCTGTGCTCAGTTGCTATTCAGGTGGTTTATGGGGTATTTGCCTTCCCGAGGTGCTTTTGCTCATCTTGATCGTACTGTCAAGTGGTCATTCAGGTTGATGGGTTTGCGGGCTGCTGACATCGCTTGGACTCATAATGGTATGGTTGGACGGGATTTCATATGCAGTTGTGGGAGTCTACCCAATGTGCCTCTTGTAGGGGTTCAGGGTTGCATCAATTATAACCCGGTGCTTCTTAGGAGACAGATGGGGTTTGCTGTAGAGGGTCCTCCTCTAGGACGAGAGATCCAGGAGTCCTTTTACTTCCCGATTGATGGCAATCAGGCCAAGCTGAGGCAAGTATTGGATGAGTGGCGTGATATTCAGAGAAAGGGTAAAGTTCCTTATGGCAAGGTCAACAGTCGGTATTTTCCTCTATTTGATGATTGGTTGCGGAAGAGGATAGAGCTCACACTTCTACCGTTTCCGGGAGGTGATCCTTGGTGTCCTATGATTGAGGGTCCGAGTTTTTCTGTCAGTATGGAAGAATTCCTCGAGATAAAGAGGGCCAGAGATCAGTTGCTTGCAGAGAAAGCGGAATTGGAGATGAGTGTTGCTCGGATTCAGACGGTTAATCAGGAGGTCAGAGTGAAGATGGAAGATCAAGACAAGCGACATGCCTTAGAAGCAAAGCGCTTTGAGATGGATACTGCCTACTATGGGAAGATCAGTCAAGCCTTAGCGTCGTCCACCAGGGAGCACGACATCACTAAGGAGAAGCTAGCCAGAGCAGCAAAGGTCATTGAAGATGAGAAGAGGAGGCAAATCCTCGTGAGAGATCAGAGAGATGCTAGAGCCAGAGTCCTCGCTGCAGAATGGGAGGCAGAGAAAGCGAAGATCATCGTCGAGAGAGATCATTACATTGCTGAGAGAGATCACTACTTCAGGCAGATGAAGATTCACCAGAAGGAGGTGGGGAGATTGCAGCAGGAGAACACCGAGCTCAGGTTCGCCGCAGAGTTTGCTAGGATGGTTGATGATATAGGGCCATCTGTTGGACCCTCGTCAGGCTAGACCTTTCTTATTTGTGTTGAGTTACCGTCAGGCTTGTTGACGGAATTCACTTGCTTGTATTTCCTTCATGATTGTGGAGAATTGTACTTGATTGGTATCAGCTTGATGTATGACTATGGCACTTATTATGCATTTTGATATGTGATGGTTGTTTTCATTCAGTGATTGATCTTCAAGCTTTATTTGCTTTACCGTATGCACTCACACAAGCACACACATGGTTGGGGGTATTTTGCTAAATCATATATTTCTGATCTGTATGATGAAATCAAACGCTGAATGCCAAAATGTTGCTGCCGGATTATTATTTGTCTCGATGAAGCCATGATCAAGAGACAAAGTGTCCCTCATGTGGATGGACATTGCATTCATGCATGAACCATAATAACTTGTCTTCTGTTTTGCAGGTGTCAGTTTCTAACCTGTTTGATTGACACAGGAATGATGAATCCGCCTAACGCCGACATTCTCGAGCTGAAAGAGAAGATGGGAGAGCTGATCAATGTCATGCAAGAGTTTGCCTTGGGGCAGAAAGAAATTGCCGAGAAGGTGGGGAGGATTGAAGACTGGCTGAAGAAGGGGGAGATACAGGGAAACGTTTCGTCGTCTGGATTGACGAAATCCTTTGGTAATGGCCAGCGCAAGAATGAGGGTGAATCGAGCGCTATGCATGCCCAGAGAGGATGTGGTAGGAATCGTTACTACCAGCACATTGCTGCGGTAACCATCCCTGCTGGTAATCAGTCAGTCCGACAGCAACATCAGCCAACCCCACAGAGAGCACAGAGAGCTGGGAGCCAAGTGAAAGGAAAGGGGGTTGATCGTCAATTTGATAGGCCACCCATGCCGTATGCTCTTCTGTTGAAGAAGTTGAAAGATCTCGGAATGGTACAATTGAGGACATTAGCTCCATTGAGATTAGACCAGAGGCCACCTAACTATGATGAGAACGCCAAGTGTGAATTCCATTCTGGTGCGTCTGGGCATAACATTGAGGGTTGTAGAGCCTTTAAGCATACTGTTCAAGACCTGGTGGATTCCAAGGCCCTCAATTTTACACTATCGATGAATGTTAATACCGATCCCGTGCCGGTGCAGGGTCAGGTGATGGGGGGTGCAATCTGTTGCATCCGCGAAAAACAACCGGCGGGACTCAAATAAAAACACAACACAGAGCCGCCACTGCGCGTTATTTATCCCAGGATAGGGAAAGGAAACGCTCAGAGAAACCTGGAAAGGAAATGGTCTTGCGACCAAAGAGAAAGGGTAAGGGAGTCGGTTACGCAAGGGGAAGGTATTAGCACCCCTCACGTCCGTCGTACTCGACGGGATCCACGTTCTAAAATAAAGAAAAGGTTGCTAAAACATCACACACACACAGGGAAACGCAGGTGGGGTTAAGAGAAGGGAGCTCGATAGGACATCGCATCCTATGCCTACATATCTCGTCTGGAATGAGAATCAGAGCCACTGTAGTTCGGCTTACGCACGCCAAACAACACAAAACACACAAACAGATGGCAAACATGGAGCCCAACAGCCAATCATTGGACTTACGTCAGCATCCGAACCAAAACACACTCAAAAGGGCAAACGTGGAGCCCGACAGCCAATCACTGGACTTACGTCGGCATCCGAACCAAACACACAATCAGATAACAAGTAAACACACACAAAAAGAAAAAAAGTGCCCGGAGAGACCTCGCACGGTCTCCTGCCTACATACCTCGTCTGGAACAAGGATCAGGGCGATGTAGTTCCCCCTAAAGGGAAAGAAAATCTAGCCAGAAACCAAGGGAAGACACACTACCAGGGAGCTGGACTCGAGCCTAGTGTTGTCATGCATCGTTACCCTACGTTGAGGTTTCTACCTACCTGCACAATTGCAAACTAATCCTATCCAGGAAAGAAGCAAGCATACAAGCATACAGATCAAAACAAGCATTTCAAGCAAACATGTCAAACAAATATTCACAAAGCACACACTATAACCAGTCAAGTGAGGCTCAAACAATGGGTTTGACTGCCGAAGCAAGTCATCTATACATGGGTATTATTCGCTCTTAACCTTGCCATTACGAGGCTAAGGTGAAGCAGATGAAAAGGAGAAGTGAGGATGAGACCTCACAGCTCTTCTCCCTGACCAGGGGGAGCTTCAGACAAAGGAGCGTGGGTCCAGAATGGAGGGACCCTTCTACGCTCAAAGACTCTGACTCGATTGTGCAACAGCACGAGATCTTGGGTTTGTGTCCCAATGCATCAACACACAGCCGTGTGAGCAGAGGGACGACTCACAGAATAGTGGGGGATAGATTGCGTATCCCTTGGCTTCCACCAATTGCCTTAATCAAGGACTTTACCTGCTTAGGCACAATATTAAACAATCACAAACATCGCCTCTTAAGGAGGACTTCAGACAGTTTGCCCGGCCAAATAACAGACCGGGTCTCCAGACTACATGAAGAATAGAAGTCCTACCTCAAGTGGTTTAAAAACCAAGCAGCAGCAAGCAAGTTCTTAAAGAACTGTAAGCAACTAAATGTACCTGAAAACAATCAAGTATCATCAGTACTCAGACAGACAACAATAAACAGCAAATGTTAATCAGTCAGACTATACAAACAACACAAGCACATAAATGCAAGCTACAAGCTCAAGCTCAAGCTTCACAACCTACAAAACAAAATTATGTTAGTTCTCCACATCAAACAAATTCAATTTTATTGGCTTGAATCATTCTCCTTAAGCTTTGTGCATTTCATCCTGAAAAGTCAAACCAAATGTGAGAAACTGGACCACTAGGCCAAGCCTAGGGTCCAAAAGGGAGAAAAAATTCTAAACAGAAAGGGATTCTCAACCAAAACCAAATTAATGCAAATAGAAAGCAAATGCAATTGATCCCATGTTTATACCATTCACCATATTCATTTCATGACCAAAACATCACAAACTAGGTCAAATGCAACATCCAATGTCCAAACAGAATAACTTTAATCAAAAGCATATCAAAACAATTCCAAAAATCCTCAAATAATTCACACCTAAACAGGACCTATTCAAGGTATAGCATGTCAATTTTCAGCTCAATTGGACAAAAGGAACTATGTCAATGAAAATCAAGAAATCCAGACACAATTATTCAAACCAAACCATGACATCAACACATGCATTCACTTCAAAAATTCATAACAGAGTGATAACAATTAAGAAATGAATGAGACCAAAACAGGGATGTCCTAAAATGTGTCTACAACCAGCATACCAAATTTCATGTTCATCTAAAACCATATGAGCATTTCACATTAAATTTACAAACATGTGTCACATGAACTTGCATAATTGACCAACAGAGATGAAAAATATCAATCAAATTGAAAATGCCATAGAAAAATCCAGAAAAATTCACATAGCATCTCAACATATCCGTGAACATCCATGCAAAATTTCAACTCATTTCAACAAGCATAGGCTAGGCAGATAATTTCATGAAGTTGCCCTAGTTAGGTGTGACACAAATTGTCACACCTAAGTTCAAAAAATCATATCTCACTCCACAGGTATCCAAAATTCACAAACTTTATATGTAAATCACCAGAAACATGTCTAGAATCACCACAAAAAATTTCAAGAATTTCTTTAAATGTATGAGTATTTTACAATGGAAATGGCAAAATGCACACAAAAATGACATAGGTCAAACATCCCTAAGCAAAGTCAACTTTTCATCAAGCACAATTTGCAAAATCATGTCCATAAAAAACTAGAGACAAAATGGGATCTATCAAAAAAAACCTCATATTTTTCTGACTTTCCATTAATTTTCTATGATTTTTCTAAGTTTTAAATGATTTTTAAAATAATTATTCAATTGTTATTAATTAATTAAATGAGTTCAGTGGCAGTTTGGTAAATACTCCTGGCCAGACCAAAACGCGGTCGTTTCAATAATGCAGTGGCAAGGCGTGATTGGATGATTTTCGCGCTAAACACAAATTCAAAACGGAAGTCCAGAAAAACGGATCTACGCGTGTTCCTCGTCATCTTCTTCTCCAGAAATTTCCAGCAATCGCATGAACACGAAGAACATCCAAACCTAACCAAAATCTACAAACCAATAATCGTTGGAAAGGTCTCACTCTCAGGATCTCAATTATGTCCTTAATTTCACCTAACTCTTCCTATATTTCACGAATCGAAGGGATTAGGTTTTGGCATCGAAGTTTTGAATCAAGATAACTCATCCTACGTTCATCCATTCTACAAACCAAAGGCATCATTGAACTCTACATGAAACATACTTCAAAACGCATATAAGCATTCATCCAATCATGAAGTTCGAAATTCAAGTACCTGGAGATGGCAGTGATGATTTTGACGTTCTCCGCGCTTCTTGATCCAAAACAGGTGCAGTAGAAGCTTGTGGAAGTTGAATGCAGTGCTCAGGATCAATTGAAATTGCTTCTAATGCACAAAAATCCAATTCACCATTGATGCATCACACTTGGACAGTCGCGATTTGGAGCTTGTTTGATGTTGAATTACCGAAACAGTTCAAGGATGTGATGAATGAAGATCAAACCAAAAAGAATTTTGCCAAATGATCAAGAATTGGAAGAGATTGATGGAGTTTTTGCTTTTGTGTTCTTGAGGTTTTTGGTGAATTTGGAGGGAAAAGAGATTGTGATTTTGGGAATTGTGAATTCTGTTATGAGTTTGTTATGATTAAGCTTAAGTACCTCAACTTAATCGAGCTCCTTAATCATGAATTAGCACCATGCCATGTAATTAGCAAAATTGCATTATTCTTAAGCAAGGGCAAAATGGTAATTGCACATGCCAGCCAATGCCAGCTCATTGACAGCTCACACATGCCCTAAACATCTGTCATGAGCTGTTGCCACTTGTTTCATGTTGATTGGATACATATTTTGGAAATTCACTATGTGATGGCACTTTGTTCATTTTTAAGTCCATTCCAAAAGTGCATTCTCAAACCACAAGGCCTTGGCATGTTATGAGCATTCCAACAATTTCCAAATGTCATTTGTGATGTGTTGCAAAAATCCCCATTCAAAAATTCCCATTATTTCTCAAGTTGGACAATTTTGCCCCTGGATCTTTAACTGTACACTTGAAATTTGACTTTTTGCATTGACCATTCTTGATGAAATCCAATTATGCACCATGAAAGTACATATCAAATGGAGTTTGTGCATAAAAAGATCATTCAATTTGGACACTCCATGTGGAAGTTATGCCCCTCTGATTATGGGTCATTTTTGAAATTGACTGGACCATAACTTGCCAACCATACATGGGATTTTCAAGTTCTTAGACTTTTTGGAAAGGTGAGAACAAAATCTACAACTTTCATGTTGAACAAATTTTCATTTGAAGCTTCCTTGGACATGTATTTTTGAGGTCAAAAACTTTCCATTTTTGGAAACTTCCATTACAAGTCACTTTCTATTTTTGGCAGTTTCTTGTCTGACTTGATTTTCTCCATTCTTGAGCTTTGAAATGTCACATAACACTTGTTCCAACATGAATGAAGTGTATCCAACTCATCTCCACCTCCCAATCTATCAAATCATGCACGGTTGACCACAGTTGACTTTTTCATCTGATAGATGAATCTGGCCATACACTGATCAATCTGAGCCCCAATTCTCTGATGAAACGGCTCAAGGATGAAACCCTAGCCTCAATAAGCTCCATGCAACCATAAAATGATCCTCATATCCATCATAGACCCCATCTCCTGATCATGCCCTGATTGGCCCAATGCAACTGATTAGGGTTGACCAGTGGTCAAAACCCTAATCTCAAGGAATATACTCCAACACTTGATGAAACCAAACCATGATGATGATGATGACTCATTGTAATCAAGATGAAGACCAATATCCTTTGAGAACCATGAAACCCTAATTTGGACCTCCACATCCTCAGATGTTTAATGACCAGTCCAATGAAACCCTAGCTTGCACATGACCTCCTATCTTCTGATCAAGACTTGTGAGGATGACTTTGCACAATGTAACCACATGATATGCAATATGCAATGCCTAATGACCTAGAAATGATATGCAACATGATATGCTAGTCCCAAGAGAGGAGGGCAAATTTTGAGGTGTTACAGCTGCCCCTATTCAATCCACTGTGAACCTGTCGATATGAACAGCCTCGGCTTTCAGATGATCAGGATGAAGAGTGATTGAATACCAAGAACAAACGAACAATTTGCACTCTGATGGGAAAATAATTAACAACGCCTGTCAGAATCGGCGAAGAACACAATCTTGAACAAAAATCCGTTTGGTACGGAAGGAAAGTCGGCTTGAACCCCAAAACATAAACGTCGACCTGGATACCAAAATAAATGGTAACACAGGGATAACCATGGCCTGAACACCACTCATCCGCTCGGGATTATTATTCTTTTTCTTCTTTTCTTGAACCCCGAAATTTTTCTGCTTTTTTCATTTTCTTGGCCTGAACACCACTTTGGTCTGAACACCTCTTCGGTCTGGATACCACTTCGGTCTGGATACCACTTCGGTCTGGATACCGGGAAACTGGCCGGATTGCCGCAAGCTGCATCGATCTAATCATCGTGAGCTTCTTCGATCTGGAAATCGGAACTGGCCGGAGTGCCACAAGTTCTTCGTCCTGACTGTTGAGAACCTCTTCGATCTGGAAATCGGAAACTGGCCGGAGTGCCACAAGTTCTTCGTCCTGACTGTTGAGAAACTCTTCGATCTGGAAATCAGAAACTGGCCGGAATGCCACAAGTTCTTCGTCCTGACTGTTGAGAGCCTCTTCGATGCCACAAGTTCTTCGTCCTGACTGTTGAGAACCTCTTCGATCTGGAAATCGGAAACTGGCCGGAGTGCCACAAGTTCTTCGTCCTGACTGTTGAGAACCTCTTCGATCTGGAAATCGGAAACTGGCCGGAATGCCACAAGTTCTTCGTCCTGACTGTTGAGAACCTCTTCGATCTGGAAATCGGAAACTGGCCGGAATGCCACAAGTTCTTTGTCCTGACTGTTGAGAACCTCTTCGATCTGGAAATCGGAAAATGGCCGGATTGCCGCAAGTTCTTCGTCCTGATTGTTGAGAACTTCTTCGATCTGGAAATCGGAAACTGGCCGGAGTGCCACAAGTTCTTCGTCCTGACTGTTGAGAACTTCTTCGATCTGGAAATCGGAAACTGGCCGGAGTGCCACAATGACCCATGCTGAGGATGACAAGCCCTGAGCCGACTGCTCTCTATTCAACCCTGGCAGACAAACACTTCGCGTTTAGCTGGGGATTATCTTCTTTCTTGTTTTTCTTGAACCCCAAAACTTTCTTTATTAACATTCCCATTTCTGCTCGACAGAAACTTACCCTCCAGTATCGTACTACTGGGGAATATCCTTGATTAAAACCATGATGCTAGACTCCTCGGAGTAACACCTTCACTGTCTGATAAAACCAATCCTCAAGCGGTAATCACGGCTTGAATCGCGCTGATCGCGTAACGTCCTCTGATATTATTTCCATCTCTGTCCGACGGAAACATTTCCTCCAATATCGCACTACTGGGGAACATTGCTGATCTGACGTCATGATGCTAAACTCCACAGAGTAACATCTTCGCTTTCTGGCACAACCACCTCTCAAACGGTAATCACGGCTTGAGACTAGCCTATGCTTGCAATGTGATGCATGACTTTTTCTGCGTAATGCTCCATAATTATGGAAATGCTACGCGATTATTTATTTTTTCTATGCAATATGCTATGCTTACTCTACATGATGAATGCATAAAAAGCATCCCCTTCAAGGGACTCTTCTGAGGAGCACGAGACACTTTGCTGAGGAACTCGTCAATACTCCGATCTCCACCCCGCTGGGGAATAGCACTGCTGCTAGGAAAAGGCCACCCTTGCTGGGGAAAGAACCTCCTTTGCACCCAATCCGCTCGAGAAACTGCTGGGGATAAGCACCACCAACACTCTGTGGGGATACAACAATCTTTGACTTGCTGGGGATATCAATCCCAACTCTGCTTGGAGAAACCTCACAGATACCCGACGACTTTACTGGGGAAATGCTCACAGATACTCCGCTGGGGAAATAGCAACCTCCAAGCCTGTTGACTGGGGAAGCCTCGATCTGACACCTGCTGGGGATAACCATCCTGACCCTGCTAGGGAAGCGAATGCTACTCCGCTGGGGATTACCCATGCAATCCACACGTAGGATCAACTCAGCTGGGGATGCAAATATCCGTCTGCTACGGAAACTCGTCCAATCCGCTGGTAGGATGAACACTGCTGGAGATATATTTCATTGAAACCCGCTCCACTCGGGGAATAGCAACCTTCAGACCTGGCTGCTGAGGAAACACCGCTTTAAACCTGCCGGGGATAACCATCTCGACTCGGCTAAGGGATCCATAGACCTGGATCTGCTAGGGAGTTGGTCCTCTACTTCTGCTTGGGGACCTCGCTGGGGAAATGAGAAAAGTCGGTACAGAACACCCGTCGACTCGTCGAACCATGGTATCCACCTCCCAATCTCGTATCAGCTTTCTACTTTTGAGAATTCCCAGACTCGTCTGGACCTTTTCTGCTCCATCATCTTGTATTCCCAATCGCTCCGCGCCCGACGGAAAGCGAACTCCTGGGGATTATACAGAAATTTCAATCTTCCGACTTTGAAGAGTCTTCTTGATTAATTTCAAGGGTCGTCGGACGTCTCGACGTCTTCTCATCGTCCCCCAACTTGCTTGCCCCTGATCAGACTTCGCGGGGAATTTCTACAAACTTTCAAATCTTCCGATTTTGAAGAGTCTTATTGATTAATTCCAAGGATCGTCGTACGTCTCAACGTCACTTCGCCGTTCTTTCATTCATTCGTTCCTGAGCGAACTCTCTGGGGATCTGTTACAAAGCTTCCACATCACAACCTGCAAGTGAGTGAAAATACCTAACAGTTCCTGCAAAACAGATCGTTAGATAAAACCGTGCCCCAGGCGTGTCAAGATTTCAACACTTGGGTCACTCATCCTTCCGAATAAGATTTCAAGCTTTCAATCTTATAAACATGCATTGGAAGGGACCTGTATGTCTTAAAATGCAAGATTCTTTATCAAAAATATCTGGATGTTTTTGCAATCAAAGCGGTAATGAAAAACAAAAACAAAATTATTTGACTGAACATGCATTTTATTAATTGAAAAAGTGTGTGGCTCAAGTTGAGCAATACAAAGGAAGCAATTCCTGAAAAGAGGTAATTGCACAAAAGGAAAAATCTATCCTAATGGCAATGTGAAACCCGTGATCTCATCGAGTTCCAACTCGGTTACATCCCATATGTCCTCAGACTCTCCGTGCTTTCTGCCTTCTGAACAAGACGTTTCCGATTGATCCCTACCGGGTATTATCCATGATGCTCTAACTAAAGCGCAAACGATCATGCCGGACGCAGTTGTTCGTTTCAATCCCTCTTTTGCCTGGACCGCCCTTTCGGGTTTTCAGTCCACCGGGATACCC